>NC_053120.1:27556369-27913244 GCF_010015445.1 Perca fluviatilis
CGCGAAACTTAAAATGCAGAAAGAGAAACCAAAGTGGCCGGGTTGGTTCAGTGGGTTGAGCAGGCGCACATATACTGAGAGGTTTATGCCTCGACGCAGAGGTCCAGGGGTTCGAATCCGACCTGTGACAATTTCCTGCATGTCTTCCCCCTCTCTCTCCCCTTTCTCACCTAGCTGTCCTGTCAAACATTAAAGGCGGAAAAGCCCCAAAAAAATTATCTTGAAAAAGAAACCAAAAACAGAGATGTTTCTCTCTGTGTATGTGTGGCTGAGGGTACAAGGCCTGGGCAGAGAGCAGAGGACAGACAAGTAAGTAGTTGGGGGGGGGGGGAGTTCAGAGGGAGGGAATTAGAGGAGTGAGGGACTTAGCCACCCTGGCAGTCTTTCCACATGAGCACACCTTATGCACACACCAAGCCCCCCCCCAAACCCATGTATCCTTAAAGGGATAAAAAGCATGGACAAAGGTATTAAAATATAGATTACACAAGTGGCCACCCTGCGTCTTATCTGCCAAAACCGTAGAATCTAACAAATTGGATCAGATGTTATAAAGCAAGGGGGCGAGAGGCCGGCAAGTGAAAGAGTGAGGAAAGCAAAGGAGAAAGTGCGCATGTAAAGAATGAGAGGCACGCTCTTTTTTTTTGAAGAGATCAATTCTGACTTCTTAATGCACACTTGCATTAACACCGTGTGACTTTTCAGGCCTCGAAACAGTTTGTGTGCAATTATTTGAAAGTACTGTATAAACAGTTCAAGTTCAAGTGTGTTCTTGGTGTGAGTGTGAGATAGCCCACCGAGGAAGATCATTTTCAAGTCTCACCTGTAACTTAGGAGTGATGAAGTCTGTTTTGACCCCCTCTGTGACCTCTGACCCTTAGAGCAGGAGGTGGTGCGTGTCTCCTTTGACCTGATGTCCTACAGATGTTTGTTTTTTCTGTGTGTCTGCACTCCACAGATTCCTGCAAAAAATAAAAAATAAATCATTAAGTTTAGAGAGAGGGTCCATTCCTGCAGCAGGTCAAGTGTCACATTCACCTTCATTTTTTTTCTTCCACAGTGCTTTGAGCAGAAATGGATGTCACCGCAATAAACATTTCAGCCACACTTGAAATCTTCTATAGGAAACCACAGAGGTGATTTAAAAATCAACACATATCTTTCATTTATCAATAACATAGTATTAACTGACATTCTGCAACCAAGACATTGGCATTTTGACTTAAAGATAAATTATGAAATCATAAATTAAACGTGTCAAATTCAAGTTTTAGTTTATTGTTTGTCAAATAGAAAGGCAAAAATAGATCCTTTGGTAGCCACTTCCTCATATTGTCTGGGCTGCTATACTACATAACACAATTAAAATGTATAAATTAAACTGGAAAACAGTAAACGTCAAACAGATATATCTACTGTAATTAATGACGATGAATTCCATTTGCACATATAATGTAGTTAAAAAGAAAATAATTGAATGTATCCAAATGGAATAATGAAGAGAGTGCATATTGTTACATTGGAAAATAAAAAAATGCACCATTGTTAGGCTTAATGTGTGGAAAGTTTCTCATATTTCTGTCTTATAACTGTCAGTGGTAAATGCATGACAATACCAATCTCTTCAACACACACACACACACACACACACACACACACTTCACAAGCGATTACACAAAATACTCAAAGATTACATCCGCTGAAACCTGATGTCCTTTACGGGTTTAAAGCCTGCACGTCAGCCTTTCAATTTTTTTTCTCTTTCCATTGCATGGGTTGCTGTTGCTAGGTTACCAAAACCCAGAATTCATAAGTTCAGAGAAAAGGTTTATATAGGCCATTGCAATTCAAGGTAAAATGATAATAGAAAATTGATAACACTGGAATATATGGACTTTGGTGATATGATATCAAATAGACCATGAGCCAGAAATAGTTTCAGATCTGAATCAAAGTGTAATAATAGTGATAACAATAATAATAATATGATAACAATAGTAGTAATAATAATAATAATAGCAGGCAAGTCTATATAGCTTAAATAAAAAAAATGTAAATCACACTCAACACTTTTATAAAAAATCATAAAATGAAGAAACCCATGAGAGAATTAATTCCAGGAAGAACTCAAAATCAAATTCTGTAATTTTCTACAGAAACACATTACAGAAGCAGCTTTTGCGAAAATACAAGTCGCACACCCCGGTCTCGAGCACAGTTTTGCGTTTGAGTAAAAAAAAAAAAACTAAGCATCCTAATTCCACATTGTAAAAAAAGTCCAATTCTGTAATTGACAGTATGCTGGGATGCTTATTGTGCTCTGTAGAGACAAAAGAACTAGGCACTGACAACGTGTAGCAGCACACACGTAAACACATGCAGAGCAGCACATATACAACTGTAAAAAAAAATGTGCGCACACACCCACGCTTACCCAAACTCATACACAAACAGCTCGGCAATCTAGCGGCCAGGTGTGACACACACATGTTAACATCTACAGGATGGTAGCTGGGAAACGCAGCAGGGCTGTAGACCTAAAACAATGGCTCTTCTGTGTACATGATGGCTGCTTTGTTCCAACATCTTTGTCAACAAACAACAGTCGCGCCTATGCAACAACCCTCATGTGGAAATATTCAACGTTATCAATACAGTGCAGAGAATCCTGACATATCTACACTTCAGCAGGAAAGGCTACAGACGTGACAGGTTGGTTAGAAATGCACGGCATGAGTGCATAAACACATCTCCTCTCCTAATTTCTTATCTTCTCATTCCTTCTACATCATTTATTCCCTCTCTCGCCATACCACTTTTTTTTATTATTATTTTTTTTTTTATTTGTTTGTTAATTACTCTATGACAACAGCACACAAATAAACCCCAGCTGGTGAAACAAAACTGTGCAAGACAATGGAAAGTGTAATGCAGCCTTATGGCAGGTGTTGGCAGACTAGACGTAGACCAGACTGGGCTCCATCTGGTGTTGAGGGCCTCATCCTGATGGTGAAGAGGGCCCAGACAGACACATATTAATGTGGGAAAAACCGACGTCTAGTCTGCCTCTCAGACTGCATTTCAATCTCAAAGGGCTCTCCCCATATCCTCCATTTATTACCCTTCAGCAATGCATTCATTTCTACTGCTAGGAGGGTGGTGCTGTTGGCGTGGCGGTTGGTGTAAGTCATAGCACAAAACGCCATTGTCAAATCAAATGGAACCGTGCTGTATTATTAATGTTTTAGCTTATCACAATTATCCCTTAAAAGGACAGATGGGGCGTGCATTTGTAAAAATATTGGGCACATTTTGCACACGGATAGTCCTGTAATCAGGAATCTGCTTTTATGAAATCATTAGTACCTAAATTACTGCCACTACAAAAACCGTAAGGAATATTCCAGCTGAAAAAATACAAGCCTTAATTCTTTGTATTAAAAATTGCCTCAATGGGACATTTACTGGCTCCTGTAACACTGAAATGGAGACATGGGTATCCTGACACACCTGCAGTGTTTCCTTGATGAAAACATTATTTTGCTCCACGCTCTATTAAACTATCAAAAGCATAACTGCACAGCTCATACTGAAATTACCATTAATGTCATAATTACGACAGCAGACAACTGAGGTGTATAGCCTATTGTTACACATCACACACGGCACTGGCATATATTCACAGTATGTATTAACAAATACAGTATAGCAGCGTGTTGCCAAGCGTTTCCTTGCTCGGCCCATGCTAGCTCCTTCTCCACCTGCCTTGCTCTGTGACGCAGTATGCTGGGGCCTACTAACAGTAGCACCAGGCTATGTGTTGCTACACACTCACACACTCTCCACCGTGCAGGGCAGAGCCACCACGCAAGAGCAGCAGATCCAGCTTTAGCAGCTAACACATAATTGGCTTGTTTGAAATTCAACAGGCTCCACTTCAGAATGCAACCTATCACTCAGGCAGTGCTGGAACCAGACAGGTGCAGCTCCTCTCTGACTCGGATAGAGAGAAGGACGAAGAAGACGATGTGCAACCCAAACAGCATTATTAAAACAGGCCCAAAATCAGACCGGTCTCTGGACTAACCAGCTGACCCTGCCCTCCCCTGCTGCTTCCAAAATCTCTGCTTGGCCTGCCGCTGTTCAGCGGCTATATGGAAACATGTGCTTATTGGTACCATCATATTGGTAACCTGCTTTTTTTTAGCAAACATAGCTATTGCAATGCATTTGTTTCAAAAAAAAATCATACAAAGGTGTACATGATGTTCCCCTGACGTGCCGCAGGTCTTTTTTCTCAGCAGTGTGAGACATTGTTTGTTCTGTCCTCTTTGTGCATGAGGCCTGAAGCTGCTGTTAATAAGCGCATCAATCAAGCTAAATCCAGGGATTACTGTAAAATGATCTCTTTGACAAACACTCAATCACAATATTGTCTTCTTCTCCACCTCATAACCTGTGACACATTACTTTGATAACCTACTACACATTCTCCTGATATTTGCTGCACAGCACCAGGCATGCATACAGTACTCAGCCCTGAAGATGCACCTGATAGTGGGATTATTTCTCACTGCATCCAACAGTGGCACAGTAAAGCTACCACCATCAACTTTTTAGAGACAAAATACAGCAGCATGCATCAGCAGAGGCACAACACAAACAAGTGCATTAGCTTGGATTGGTAAAACTCCTTTCCATTATAGAGACAGTATACTGTAGGCCAGCAGCATGGGGATATGGGGGCTACTGGTGGAACACGTGACTCCCAGGAGTCGTCCAATCAGGTGCTTTTCCAGCTACAAGCCGTGTTCATCTCACCTCCTGGCTATCAGCATCCAACTAACTACACAATCAATAGAAACACATCCAAAACATGCTGCTTTTAAGCTGCTATCTTGTGACTAAAAGGCAGGTACGTTCCGTTAAGAGAAACAGCAGAAGCACCACTGCCGAGTCGCCCTCCTCCTCATCCTCAACCTCATCATCATCATCATCATCATCATCATCATCACTCTATGAATGGAGCCTGTCTCTGGTTGCTAACTACAGTACTGTCACTCCACGCATCCCCCCGTGAAAGGAATCTAACGCTACCAATCCGTGTTTTAGCGGGGCGGCGTTCTCCTCTGCACCGTTGTATGTCCAAAGGGAAGCAGGAGGCGTTTCTCGGTGCGATGCACGGACGCTGCCGCGGGCTTCCAGTCCTCCTCCGTGCGGGCTGCATCCATCCATCCATCCGCTCCGGCAGCACCTCTCCTCCGCCATCGGTCCCGGTTCCGCCGTGACGACTGCAGAATTAGTTTATACATTCGGTTCTCTAGCTTTATGATATTGCATAAACTCATACAGCTAGATAACCAAAGAGAAAAACTAACCCACGTCTCTTAAAGGGCCCGCCGCCGCCGGAGCTGCTTGTGTTGTGGTCACATGGAGCCATTGCATTCCGCCTGCATGCGTACGCCTCTCTCTCTCTCTCTCTCTCTCTCTCTCTCTCTCTCTCTCTCTCTCTCTCCCCCCTCTTCTTCTGCTTTCTCTGTCCTCTCTGTCTCTCTATCTCGCATAGCCTACACACATAACTGCGCGCATGCACAAAGCCGGTTATAGGTAATACCCTGTTTTATTATTGTCTCTACGCATAAGACTGCTTTTGGAATAGCTCAGAGCTGATGGGCGATGATGTAAAGCATTACCTCCATCGCCATGACATGATCATCAATAGGCTACAAAGTGTATCATTTCCAACAACCCTTTCTATAGGCTAATTATAGCCTACACCGATGTGAGATGATTCATGCCATCGTTTCTGTTCTTTAAAAGCAGCGGTGAACTTCCTCCTGAGTCCTGACGAGCATCTGCAGGGTGAAGTCATCCAGCTGCAGGAGGAGGATGACACATTCACCTGTCATCCACGAACATGCGTAACAGGAACGCTCCATGCCACTGTTAATAACCTTAATGCAGCGTACATTTACCCACTAACCACACCATATCGTGTCCAGTTTAAGCTGTTGACGATAACGCACCAGCTGATTTAAGAGACAGCGCTACTTCCACTGTCTCGCTAAAAGATCACACTACAGGCCCTCACAAACAACCATCTTATTGTTGTTTTAAATGCCAGCTCACATCGACCCATTTCCGAGCACAGAGCATAGTTTC
The DNA here is from genome assembly GCF_010015445.1 of Perca fluviatilis. Classification (NCBI taxonomy): domain Eukaryota; kingdom Metazoa; phylum Chordata; class Actinopteri; order Perciformes; family Percidae; genus Perca; species Perca fluviatilis. The sequence continues at coordinate 27,562,532 of NC_053120.1, forward strand.
CGTGTTGAGCGAATTAATCCATGAATTGTTTGAAAGCATGACAAACTACCAAAAGGCCTATACAGCGCACAGTCCAAGGGCTTCCAGCTAAATGTCAACAGCATGATCTAGTGGAACAAGTCCAGCCTCACTGGCTGTCACTGTGTACTTTGGATTAGTTAATGACATGCTGACAGGTAAAGCGGGGCAAACTATATATAATCCTTTGTAATCACAAAACATGGTTATTATTATGCTCAATAAATATGTATCGTCGAGGCAGCTCTAATCCTAAGCGTTTAAATCTAAATTTCACTGCAGAAAAAAATGCAGATCACAGATAAGCATCAGGACAAACGTCAGGATAAAATACTGTCGTTTGACATCTTTCTAAACATGTCTAATATCTGCTGGCACAAGTCATTTTGTAGAGGATACTAGCGTGCAACTCACATGATATTATAGAGAAGATAAAGCAAATTAAAGCAGGTCATCCTTTTTTTTTTTTTTTAAATTTTTTAAAAAAAAGTGTTATTCGGCGAAATAAGTCCTTGAATTGAGAATAAACATACAGAATACTTACATATTCAGTCTATTTCAAAACCATAATTCGGACAGTTGTTTGTGCTTCTTAAAACCAAATTATTAAAATCCACAACGCCTTGCTGCGGCCGAGATATTCTTCTAGACTCAATCCGAGATGGGAGCCTCTCTCCCCGGCTCTCTCCAGCCGTGATGCTCCCTGTCTTCGACCATGTGGGATGCCGGCACATATGCGAAGACAAAGCCCATTTTATACGCACAGCGCCCCGCCATCGGTGTATGCATGTGAATGCTTAGAGGAATAACCGAGGAATAACGTCTATTCCGGTCTGTCAAAAACACTGCAGCAGGGGCCGAAGAAGCGAAAATGAGAGTAAGGAGAAAGCGCCTCGGCTATCAGAGTGTCAGATGTGGGGCGCAGGAGGCGGAGGGCCGCCCGGGGGGCCTCGGGGTCAGACGCACGGAATTAGGCATGCTCATTGGCACACACACACACACACACACACACACACACACACACACACACACACACACACACACACATGGGTGAGCACCAGAGATATAGTGGACGTAACAGACAGACGGAGAAAATTACAAGCTAAAAACTACATAGACACTGGGAGATTCAGAGAGACGAGTTGCCATAATGATACAAGTTTTCTAAATGCTATCAAACCTATCCACTATCATAAGCAGTAAAAATGGTCCTTGGATCTCAATATGGGGTCCTAGGAGCCTTCTAAAATGCACCGATGGGGTCTCCAGAGCTCCTCAAACAAAACGAGGAATCATTTCATATGTCTATGATCAGCTAGAAAACATCCACTTAGAGAATGCAGCATGCACCATGTTTCAATCACTACCAAAAGTGCACAGCAGCCTACACTCATTAACAACATTCAAATCAATTATGACCATAACAGCGTTGTCCTAAATAGAGGTGCATAGTGCAACAGTGTGCACAGTCCCCTGAATGGATAGGCCTTGGGCAATGCATCACCCAACTGGCCATGTCTAAGGATTGGTTGACAATGAACATCCGTCTTTCAGCCCCAACCTGTCTGTGTAAATAAGGACAGAAAGTTTGTTCCCATAAAGAAACACTGAGCAAGCAGAGTACTGAGCAATGTATAGGCCTATAGCAACTTAGAGGTTACAGCACAGAGCACTACAACGGTTAGGGTTCTTAGTATAATGTACACTTTTTATTAAAAGTCTAAATCATCTTAATTTTCTTTTACAAGAAAAAAAGAATATTTTTACTCATTATTTTGTATATTTCTGTATTTTCCGTATTGGCTAAAACGAGTCTAAAAACATTTGAGCCACATTTATGTTTTAATTAGTAACTTCAGAGAGTCTAATGGAAACAATGCAAAGACTGACTGAAGCATGACGGTACTCTCATTTGGACTACATCACAGCGATAGTACTGTATTAGAAGCCTATGCTGTGTTAGCGTATCGCCTTTAGCTGTACATGTTAAATGGAGCCCTATACAATTCACACTGTATGCTAAAATTGTATAAAAAAATTATGAATTTTATTTAGAATTATAGGTGTTCGTTATTTCAGACGCGAAATAACGAACCTCTTATCATACCTTATTGTGTGTGTGTGTGTGTGTGTGTGTGTGTGTGTGTGTGTGTGTGTGTGTGTGTGTGTGTGTGTGTGTGTGTGTGTGTGTGTGTGTGTGTGTGTGTGTGTGTGTGTCCTGTTTCTACTTGAATTTTAATCAGCCAGTTTTCTGTAGGCCTGCGAATGAAGCTGCTTCCTATGCGGAGGAAATATTTCAGGATAAAAAAAAATGATATGATCATAGGCTTTCTTTATAGCAGACACATAGGAAATATTTTTCATCTTTTCAAAATAAGAACCCCCATCCTCAATAATGTCATAATTACTAAGGATACCTGCAGTCCTTGTTTGAGAATCTAAAAATCTCACTTTTTCAAATTATCTCAACTTCCAATGCATGCCGTAGCCTCGGCTACTACTGTAAATAAGACTGACTAGCTAAAGCAGTTCAAATGTGTTTAAATTAAGTAGAAAGAGAAGTAGATTTTTTTAAAGGTGTGTTTGTGTGTGTGTGTGTGTGTGTGTGTGTGTGTGTGTGTGTGTGTGTGTGTGTGTGTGTACTGTATCTACATTAAACCTGATGGACTCTCAGCTCTGCCTTTCATCAGCCTCTTCTGAACACGCCCCCTGACTACGTCACGTCCTGACAGTAAGGTGTGCACGAGCTGAACATACTGACTTAGAGTTATCTATTCTATTCTCTATTCTATTACAGTCTGTGCGTATCGTGTTCACGGTCTTCTTCCTTGCTCACATTTGTCTTAGAAATCTCAAAAATCTAAATCAAACGTCAGATACCCAATAATGAATTCACCTGCCATATTCTTTTGTTTATGCTGGTTGTCAAACGCGTGATTCACGTCGGAAAAGAAAGGATTCTTTCTTTCTGTCTTAGCAAAACTTCAAAACAAAATCTGAAAAGAGCAAAGATGCACGAGCAGTGACTAAAGCATGATTGGGAAACATGCTTTCATTTTAAATGTGTGAAAACTGTTTACTCCATTAAAGAAAACTGTAGAGACTCGAGTTCAGCACCTCAAGAGAAAATTACAGCCACTGTCCATGGTGCTGAAACGAATGAAAATGAGTCCCGGCTATGTTTTGCAATCGAAAGGTGAAAAGGAAAACACTGACATAGTTTTGGGGTTTTAAAGCAGAGATAAAAACCTAGTAGGATCTAATCAAATGTAATAATATACATTTTTTAAATTAAAACTTTTTCATATTCTGATCGGAGTCCCACCTCAGCATTCAACAGAAACAGAACCGATTACCTAATGTAACAGTTTCCCGTTTTTTTTTTTTTATGAAAGAATGAAATAAATGAGACTGAGAATGATGATCTCAATAGATCTCAACAGACTTCAAGAAGCAAAAACATTGATTGCGATATTGTTTTCTTTTCCTGCAGTGAAATATATAAATAAAATAAATATATATATATATATATATATATATATATATATGATCAGAATAATATGATCAGAAGCATAAACACGATTTAACTCTAATAATATTATATCTAAATATCAGATGTATAAGTATCATCTTATGATATTAGTTGATACGTTGATTTAAGTTATTATGTTTATAGCGAAACTGTGTGAAAAAAACTCAAGTTAATTTAAGTTGAATCTCATGAAACAGCTAAATCCCCTTAGAATGAATATAGAGGCTATAGCCCAGTGCTGGTAATTCAGTTTAGAGTAGGCCTACACCTGTTGCACTATAGAAAGAAAGAAAGAAAGAAAGAAAGAAAGAAAGAAAGAAAGAAAGAAAGAAAGAAAGAAAGAAAGAAAGAAAGAAAGAAAGAGTGTATGTTTTAATTCTGTCTTTTAAAAAATCTGCTACATTTATTTTGCTTTTCAATTAAATTAAACTATTATAATGACAACACATTTCTTTATTAAAATATTAACGTTAAATATAATACAAAATATCAGGTATTCAGGCCTAAATATGCAATCATTTGACGTAGGATCACTATTACATTTTGATTTTGGGGGGCAAAAAAAGATATGGAAATGTAACTCAATCAGAAACACTCCCGAAAGTGTCTTTCTCTCCATTTAGAATAGGGCTGACGAAATAAACGTTAACACCAAAAGGCGAATAAAAGTGACTTTGTGTGTTTCAAAGAATTTGATGGCTCTCTATTGTAGTAAACTGCAAGGGCCTGATTCATTAATTTCACACTGTAGCTCCGGAGAAGATTGTCCCACAAACAAGTGAACAAAACTAAACAATAAAAAAAAAGAAAAGAAAAAGAAAAAAAATCGCCCAAAGAAAGAAAGAAAGAAAAAAAGTCAACATCAAGTTCAACAACGTGCTGGTGCTCATTAGCATCACAATGCTGTCTGGGAGCTCACAAGTCTTCTTAACAAGAGGCTCTGGCGTCAAGTCCCTCCACCTCCCAGCCAAGGGGACATTTTCCCAGGCTCTGCTAACAATCACACAACTGTTTGCTTTATAAACGCCAGCTCTGGGGCCACTCAGCCCGCCTCATCACCACGCTCAATGGATGCTCCCGCTAATATGGGATGGAACAGCCTGCTGCCACTCATTACTTCAGTCTTCACTTTATAAGAAAGTGACATTTTCTGTTTCACTTTAACCACATTGTTAATGGAATGTTATATTATTCATTTTACATTATTTTCGTAATGTCTTATGACTTATTTTACTACTACTTTATATCATTAATAACGACATCATTAGTGTAGGCCTATAGCAAATAGCCCTGCATGCACCTTTCTAATAGCCTAAATTTTCAAATCATAAATCCACGAATTAAGCATTCAAAAGTCATACTTACAAGCCAGAAACTTTGAATAAATCCCGCACCTCCGGTTCAAGTCCATTCAGTATTTTTAACGCGAGTTTGTACCAGCATCTCTCGAGTGTTAAGAGCCAGAAGTCCAGGGAGAAACCCAAACGTTGCACGCCTTCACTGACTGAGATTAAACCTGCACAATGAGTTGATCCAACCCACAGAAGTGTCTTTTTTTTTTTTAAACACTGGCGTTACTTTTGCTTCAGTGACCAGAGACAACCCGAGGCCGAGGCGATACTGCTGCCAGCATCTACTCCTGCATCCCAACATCTCCTCGGATGGCAGTGTGCGTGCGGAGCTGCTGCGTCGCGTCGCTGGTCCCCTCCTCTCTCTGCCCCCCACCCCTCCTCCTACTCCTCTCTCCCTCTCTCTCTCTCTCTCTCTCTCTCTCTCTCACACACACACACACACACACACACACATACACTACACACACCGGCTGCTATGGACGACGTGTACAGAAACCAAAACACATTTCGCACCGCTTATGCATTGACCATTGTGAATTGGTGTCCATTGTTCGGTTTGAAGGACGCGTCTCCCTCTTCAGTTGCCACCCAGCATCGTTTTTGGCAGCATTTGATAGACGTGGTGAGCGACGTGCAGCTCACGGCTGCAGCCTCTGTGGCTGCACGTCGGTGCAGGAAAGGGTGCAGGAAGGCACCACTGAGGACCTTTAGGAGACAGATCCAGCAGACCCAAAATGCTGGGGAGAAGGCATGAAAAAGGCTTTAGCTCGACGCCACGGAATGTAAAAGCACATCAGAGTGGCAGAGGGTGTTGGTCACAAATGTGCCATAGAAGATACCTACACTCCTCATCCCCGGCACACTCCATCCTCCCCCTGTCAAGCTGCACACTGAGGTCCCGATGGCACCGGGCAGAGCGTCAGTTTTGGGGAAGTGAAGCCGGCAGGAGAGAGACCTCGACTGAGCAGTGATCTCCAAACCTGCACCTTGCTAGACTGAAGCACCTGAGCCAACAGCTTGCAGGAAGACCGAGCCACAAGGAGCCTTTAACCAGCCGAAAGGACTGTAGATTTAAATACTGTAGTGTCCTTACGTTTCTGAGCAGGCTGCAGGGGAGGGGGAAAGTGCGTAAAAGAGAAACGATTTGTGAGAGATGGGGACGATCGAAGCGCAGCACGCAGCAGAGGAGAGTGATGCTGTTGCCGCAGCCTCAGCAGCGCCAGGAGAAGCAGATGCTTCCCCGGAGCTCCTGCAGGTCACGTTGCTTGTACGTGGTGCGACGTCTGCTTCCTTTCTGTGCGTAACGGAGCGCACGGTGGACATTCGTGTGCCAAATGTCAACCATGAACAGAGTGAAAACTACTGAATTAAGTCAGTAAAATCAGAACTATATATTGCACATGCACACAGAGGAGAGTCGCCGCTGCGTGCAACAAAACTAGCCCTCGAAATAAGCGTAATCGTTTACGTGCTGACGTCAGGCGCCGGGATAGGTTATTCCAAATAATGATGTTATCCAATGCGCCTGTGTGGGATCCACGGTACAGGCTCGCTCGTTCGTGGGCTCTCAACATTTTAAGTCTACTTCACTAGCGCTGACACTGCTGCATTTATAGGCAGATTATTTTGTTGCATTGTTTTTTTTTGTTTGTTTTTTTAAAGAAATACAAATAAATCTCTCTCTAAAAGGCATTTTGAATTTCCAAATAAATAAATCCGTGTGTGCGTTATGTGTGTGTGTGTGTGTGTCACCAGATGTCAATTTAGCAGAAGTCAGAATTTTGTGAAAACTAGACCATGATAATATTTATGTAAGGAACATTATTCTTCATCACTTCGAAGTCCGAAAAGATTTTTTTGGTGCAAATAATGATTGTAAAAATGAAACCTAACAGACCATCCAAGATTAAATGTACACACAGTTTGTCTTTATTCTACTTTCTTTAATTCAACGTTTTAAAGCTAAGAAAACCTTATTATTATTATTATTATATTATTTATTATTATTATTATTATTATTATTATTATTATATTTTATTACCGGTACAATACAAAAATATTAGGCCTACAGTCTTCACGATTAGTTGGTGTAGAATCCAGTCTCACACATTAAATTAATAAATAAGGTTATATATTGCCCTGCACATTCAAACAGCTCTGGGAAGTAGGATGAGCTGAGCTGAAAAAACTTTTCTGAATCACCACACAAAGCATATTATGGGAAGTAACGGCAAAATATTCAGTGTCCTCTAGAAACTCCACATCGCAGGAAGCTGTAAGACAAGAATGGCTGCGTAAACATCGAGTAACAGCGACACCTATTGACTGAAAGGCAGCACTGAGGCTCAGGCCTGTGCAGGTCTGACTGGCCTAAATCCACAACCACGCATCTCCATTAAACGGCATGAAACATCATAACAACACTATTATAGAAACACAGCATCTACATTGATGCAGCGGGATATATTAAAACCATCCGACTTTGCAGATAAAGTGTTCGAGCATCTGATGCAGGAAGTGAAAGGCCTTTTCAAACTAAAAGACATGCTGATAGATTAGAAACATCTCAAGCGATAATGAGTGTACAGCCTAATGATAGTGAGGGGGTGTAAAGATTAATATTGTATCGTTATCTAGGTCCCTACATAAGTAGATGTTATCGGGAAAAAATAGCCCCGTTATAGGCCCAAGATGCAGAATAAAAGAAATCATTCTAATTGTACAACTTTGCTGGAAAAACAAAATGTGATTCACCTTGAAATAACGACGGACATGGAGAAGTAAGTCTGTGAGAGTAGGCCTACACAGTGTCATCAACATATTATTAAAAACAGCAAGGCTATGATCAGTGATAGTCGCTCTCAGAGCTGTAAAATCATAGAATGTGTGATACTAGTATGGGGTGTTTTAGATTTATAAACATAGAGGAGGAATTGTTGTGTCTTTTACTTGCTTGTGTTTTTATGGCTTCAGCAGGAGAGCGTTTCTATTTATGAAAGTAATGGCACAGGAATACAGGAGTAGACCCTAAACCCATTCCTCAAAGACTCTAATCATTGACGTTCACACTGATTGTGTTTAAGTTTAACATAGAAATCATGTCGATATGATTTTAGATTTTTAGCAGCATAAAGCTAAAACAAATCCTGAGTTACTGAAAGAAAGGTGCATTCTTATCATATTATAATTCGGATTTATTTAGCCTATTAATATATAAAACTACATTTCTGGACATGTCTGGAATTAATACGTAAATAGATAGGCTATTGGGTTGGGTGGAAGTATGTAGCCGAATGATTGAATTAATTAAAAGAATTTTAGGAGCAACAGAAACTGCGGTTATCATCCGAAATAATAGCCTGCTACAGTTATAAAGAATGCGCCAGGAATGCATTGTTCTGTATAAAATATATTACAATAATAATTGTAAGTATTAGACTATATTTTGGTGTTTAAAGGTAGTAAAACGCAGAGATCAGCCAAATACACGGTGTCGACCAAACGATTAAAGATAATTCAGCGCACTTGGACTTAATAAAGACCACTGAGGCTCATTACCTTCTGAATTACTGTAATATTATTATTTCTTGTTGTTGGATTTTTGCTTTTGTTTGTAGAAAGCTGAGGTAAGACTTTTAAGGTTTTCAAAACAATACAACTGTTTATAGCATACATATATTATTCAATAAATCAATGCGTTTATTTTTTTTCATTCAGTAACTTATTAAGTCCCACTTACAGGAATTGTAATTTTCATTGATGTGACAAAATATTTCTAAAAGAATGTTCGATTTTTAAAATTTCAAAATTTCTAGAAGAACGATCTTCTGATTATCTGTAACCTTTTTTCATGAGAACAGATAGGCTACTACTTTCAATCACTTTCTTTCTCACGCATCATTTAAATTTTTTATATGTATTTAAATAAATAAGTTGCCACTGTAACACAACACACACACACACACACACACACACACACACACACACACACACCCTGCTCAGGCAGAACATTTCGAATCCTAATTTTAATCCTAAATCTCCCAGTTCAAACATGCTTCCACCTTAAATTCATTCATTTCTTTCAAATTGGTATGATTTGCGTGACCACACCGAGCCCTGTTGGCTTCACTTGTTAATAACTGACCAATTCAAGTGGCCACTTCTGGGAATTGTAATGGCCGCTCTTCAAAGAGGCTTGACCTGCCACAGGGACATAAAGATGTCAGAGGTCACTCATGAAGACCATGCAGGGAGCAAATATATGCCATGCCCCCAAATTAGCAGCAGTTAATTGTAACAACTTATTATTTTGTGACGATGGAGGTTGCTTGTAGTGGTGGTGGTGGTATTACAAAGGATTTTAAATACTCAAATCCACAACAAATAAACACTAACAATTGTGAGCTATTAGACAAAATCCACAGATGTGTATTATGCAGCTACAGTAGTGTCTTGTAACACGTCTGGAGGAAATGACCGCCCATGATTTGAACAGCATATCAAGATAAGCAACAGCAAGGTGCCTAAACTCTCACAGCTCTCTTAAATCTATTTCTGAATTTCTTGGTATTTATGCTAGTGGAGCAACATGATACAGATCTGTTGATATAAGAATGTAAAGCCATATTTGGTTTTCTAGTTAAATAGCATAGCAGCATGATGGGAGCATTTTCCCTTGAGAATAAAAATGCATTTCTTATGCAAGGCAATTTCATAAAAATGGCAACAAATATAACAACAAATGTATTGTTTTCAGATTATATCTTCAATAGTCATTTGGCCATTGCAAATCCAATTCCCACAAAAGCTATAATGAAGGAGACAGTTGGACTCTCAAACAGGTGAGTAAGGAGAATCTCATACTCCAGCCTCCTGCATTATAGGCTGACATCATGGCCACACACAACAAGTATACTGCACTGTAGATACACTCAGCAGCAATGATCAGTTGGCCTAATGCAAAGGCTTTCAGCGGAGCAACACCTTACTGTATCATCAAGGAATCAGGCAGACAACCTCCAGACTCATAAAAGACATCAGAGATGTTGCAATGCAGCAAATGTCTTACACATTCAGGCGGAAGCAAGAGACAAACTGCACGCGCCATCATCATTCCCACATCAACAACAAAGCTCACATTCATGAACAGAAAACAAACAAAACCGATAAGCACAAGGGATCTGCAAAAATGGACAAAATTGAGTGAGTTTTGTTTGTCGATTAACAGCACCATTTTCAAATTAAACTTTAAAATGGATTTTAAAAATACATTCAAAGCGATTTTAAACACTGTTCCAACTGAAGAAAACTTACATTGCAGCAGCTTCTTCTGATGCTCGGAGAGAGAGAGAGAGAGAGAGAGAGAGAGAGAGAGAGGAGAGAGAGAGAGAGAGAGAGAGAGAGAGAGAGAGAGGGAGGGAGGGAGAGAGAGAGATGTTGGTTCATTCTCCGCCATGTGAAAACAGACTGGTGTTCTTACTGCTTTCCTGGTTTAATTGGGAACAGGCTGAAGTTTATGCTAATGAGCGCTGACATCAGTCTTAACAGCCTCCACTCCATAAAGGAGAGGAGCAAAGGGCCAAAGTCGCGCCTCTTTTCCCAGGCAATTCCGCCGGTCAAGTTCAAGCGCAGCGCCAGTGCGCACCGATTGTCATTCAAAACACGTGAATGCACAGAGCCAATTCATTGGGGGAGGTGGGAGGCCGGTTCCACTGTAGGCCTGCAAACACATTTACACACAGCTTATCAATGATAATCGGTTTATCAATTTTCAAGAAGAAGAGTTCACAAAGAAGGTGGTGTCTTTTTTGTTGTTTTTCTTTTTAATTCAAACAATTTTACAAGACAAAACGAGAACATTTTATAATTTCACTTTACAATATCTGGAGCAAAAAAACAGTTTGGACTGTTAATAAAGGAATGAATGTATGCATGTTTATATGCGTTTTTAAAACTTGACAAATGCAAAACTATACAATCATTTCTATCCCGGGGGCTTTTTTTTTTAAACTTTTCTAGAAAAGGTGCTTTTGGAAATTCAGTTTACAGCTTTTTCATAGATGGACACTTTGGTGCGGCCTGTTCTCAGAAATTCTCTCCTGGACATGCACTGCAGTGTCAAAAACATGAGGAGCTTCTTCTTTTCACGAAGCAGATGAGCAGATGAGTTGAGTCATGTAAAAGCCATTATTTCATATATTTCCGTTAAATGAATAAATATATACACCCATCAATCACAGAGGAGGATATGTAGGTTAGATGAAGAAGAAAATAATGGATGAGTTAGAGATTTTAAATAAAAATCAGTGAGAGCTTGTGTAAAGGGGCTGCAATTCAGTGATGGAAAGATACACAGAAAGGTAAAAGAAAATAGTGTAAAAATAAAGCCTAAAGTGCCAAATGACACTAGTGTATGTATTTGTGTGTGCATGTACATCATCCATCTGTGCATGCTGGATCATCCATGGCATCATCTATAATGCTATAACGCTTAGTGAAATAAAATAAGCAGCATACATTTGGGTAATTACGGTGTAAGTGTGCAATGATTCATGTCGTCCAAATCCAGAATCTGTGTGAGGACGAGCCAAAGTAACGGCTTAACACATCACAGGAGAGTCAGGCAGAGCTAATTCCCTTCTGTTTGAATCCGTACCCAGAAAATAGACGAGCCGTGCAGTGAGTGAATATGCAGATATGAAGCCTGTATGCAGATAGGCTTCAAATATATGTGTGTTTTCATATTTTTAAATCCACAGCCTGCAGTTATACTGTAATGTAGGCCATTACAGAGGAAGGACTGTATCTGCAGCTGTGACACTACAAAAATGGCTTTAGGTGAATAAGTCTTTTTTTTTTTTTTTATGGTATTGTTGTGGAATAACTTTTTTTTTTTAAACAGGCCTTTGTCACTGAAAACATTTCAGCATGTCACCGTAGAAAAAGCACAGGTATAAATGATCAAGTGAATAATGTCTGAATTACAATTGGTTGCTTCAGATGGAGAGTCCTGGAGTCATTGTTAATGTTATAATAATAATAATAATGAGTCTAAATATCTGCTGTAAAAAAAAATAAAAAAAAATAAAGGCCTATATGAAACTAAGAAACATCTTACTTTAAAAACATGAGACTTCAACACTGGAGGTTCTTGCCTTTTTCTTTTACAGTAGAAACTTGGATTGCAAGTTTAAACCAACAGTATAAACGGTATAAAGTTCTTATTATTACTGTAATCAGCAAGACATGACACATGCTGAATGTTGGATTAGAAAGACATGCGTCTGTCTGGCCCCACCATATCTGACACTTGTGACCCTGATATTTGGTTTGGTTCCAATCATAAACGTGATCAGGATGGTGCATCACCTTTCCGGACTCTTTTGCTCTCTTCCTTATACAGTAAAGGCTGTGTCTATGTAATTAACAGTCATGGGTCTCACTACTAAATAAATCCCTGTGACAAAGCAGATCTGTCCCTCCATAGCTGGTTCCCACAGTTATCCCCCCACACTGCAGCAGTTAGGAAAGAGACAAAAAGCAAAAGAGCGGGGAAAATGAAGGGAGACAGGAGGAGGGGATAAGACACGGTGGCGGTGGTGGTGGTGGTGGGAGTTTCCTTTGACGGGGGCACCATTGCAGCATTTGCATATATTCAGATCAGCCAATGAATACCACGCATGGGGGCAAACAAAGACGAGCCAATGGGAGGGCTGCATCCCTGCTGCGGGCTCCGAAGCAGCCGCCGGGATCCCAGCAGCACCCTGGGAGAGACACAGGGAAGTGGTGTGGGAACCGAGAGGCCCCCCGAGCTGAGCAGAGGGAGGGGAGCCACTTGTAGCCCGTGGGGAATTAGCATTTTATTTGTGTCCATTTACCTCAGTAATTTCTGCCCCGCCACTTCAGCCACAGATGGCTAACATGGCAGGGGGATTAGCATTTGTGTCAAAGATGATGATTATGGAAGTGTTTTTCCACCCAGACAGAGACATTTCTTCTCACAGTGTGAGATGACAGAGACGTTGGACACAGGGTACAGAATATTGAACCTGTTTCTGTATATTTTTGCTGCTTATGATTAAAAAAAAGTACATGTCGGTTGATGTTATGGCAATGAATGAAACAGCTCTCTTGATGTTGCACTATGCACATGTAAAGAGGTCATAAAGTTCTCAAATGCTCTGGTTTGCCACATCTGTCCATACATACGGTGTACATTTTTACCTTCAGCAGCAGCTGAGAGATGGAGAAACAAAAGGTAATGGTGGTAATGTGGACAAAATAAGATCCTAATTAAAATGTGATCGCTCCATTTCCCCTCGCTCAGAATGTCACAGACTAATTGCCTTTGGGTATAGACTGCAGTTCGATCAGCAAGACTCATAAGGATCAAACAACCACACAGAGTTTGATATTGAGTTGAACAACTAATTTGATGTGATTTATGTTTACAGATGCCTGCCCACTGGCGCATACATGCCCACATGAGATGCTGTTGCTTCATCGCACAAAGCGAAATGTCATGCTCTTGTGCGCAAATTCACGGGGCAAAGGATCACACACACCTTCAGCAGAAGGGGTGTCCCCAATTAGCAAGAAGTGGGAATTCAATCAACTTCCGCAGACCACCCAAATAACATGAACGCACATGCTAAACACAGATTTGAATGTGGTGAATGGTTTTTGGTAAAAGATCTTTTGGAAGGCGTGCGGCTGGAAACACTCCGCACTGTTGGAGGCACACGGGCCTCCGCTTTATAGAGGATGAGCTGCCATTATAATGCATGTACAGGCCAGTGTGTGTGTGTGTGTGTGTGTGTGTGTGGACAATCATTCTCATCCTGAGTGGCCAAGCATACCACACACGGAGGATGCATCAGTGCACCCAGAGCTGTCATCCTTGTAGCACAATATTCCCCAAACACCTTGTGGTTTATAATAAGGCTCAGAGATCATACAACATTGTAAAGCAACACATTACAAACATACAGTATACACTTTGTCTACAGGTTTGAAGATAACAATCATATTTCCTTATTTTTATTCATCTAAATGGAAAAATAAAACTTAAGTTCATGATTACATCAAATCCCACTGCGTCCTCTCTCACCCTCCCTGGCTTCTGTGTGTTTTAATGCCAGAGAGTGGAGAGAGGAGCATATCTGAGACTTTAAGCTTCACCATTTGCATAATGTTTGTTTTTTAATTCAATGAAATGTTAAGATACATGATGGTGGAAGCATGAAACACGGAGATTATCATTAGGAGGATCTCACAGAGGTGTTAAGGGGTATTGATGTAGAACAAGGAACTAAGACGGATAACATTTTACATTTTAATTAGAGATGAGGAGGGAGTGTAAGCATGGTGGTTTAATTAAAACTGCTCTGCTGGCTACATATACATATTTTTTTCACGTTTTTTTATTTGGAAGGTAATTATGTCTTAACTTGTACATTTGTCTGCCTAATGTTTTTTTCAGATAAAACTTGGTATGTACAACAGTAATATTATGGGGGAAAATGTCTTTTAATAATATTTTAAATATCATAATAATATTTCTTTAGTCAGTGTCACTGCGAGCCAATGAAAGCACTGTTCCTCTGTGGCTACTATATTGCCTCCATGAGCACCAGAAATAAAATAATATTGAGGCTGAGAAAGGCTGCTGAGAGCAGTGAGCTTTTAGATGCCCCTGTTGGTTGTGTTCATTTGTTGGACGTTTAAACAATTTCAGTAAAGTGGTTAAAACTCAAGGGCCTAGTCGAATGCTCTTTCCATCATTTGTATTTATATTAATCTTGCAAATAAACAATATTATGAAACAGGTTATGGGGCTTTCCAAAAAATAGAAATTATTGCAGTAGGCCTAGTATTAATACTAATGCCAATTAAAATCACATTTGGTTGTCATTAGGCCTACTTAAGATGAATATTGTATATGCATCTTTAGGCGGAATGCACAAGGATACTACTGTCTTTTACTGCCTATGTTTTAAATAATCAAATAGATTTAATTATTTTGAGAGAATATTGACTATAATATTATATATTCTTTTCTCTCAAAAAAGTGCAGAAGTTTTTTTTCATAAAAAGTAGGCCCTACTATTACTATTAGTTACTATTGACACTGTTATTGCAATAACAACAATAACCTACATTTATTGGAGCACGAAATCAAAAAGTGAAATGATTAACTATTATTACCATTGTTAACCTGACAGTAGGCGTAGATGGGGTTGTTGCTAAATCTGACTGCGTCACTGGCTATTGCGTAGTTTACAATGTTATCTTACCTTGTGTTTTTGATTTTAAATAGGCCTAAATAATTTCGAAAAGTCACTGCAGCAGTCCAATAAACGTGTGAAACGTGTCTCGCGGTAATTAAAAAATAATTACAGTACTTCGGTCATGCTAATGTCATGTGTTAAGTAATAAGAGAACGGCTAACGTAGGCTACTTTACTTCCCATCTCTGAGCAGCAGTTGTTGTGCTGGTAGAAGTCAAAAGTCGTCAAATTTACAAAGCTTTCGAGGAGCAACTGAAGGCAGCGCGACACCACTACCACATCCGGGACATTCAGCAGTTTCACATGTCAGTTGGTTCAGCTGTCAAGACTTTCATGCATGTGAAGAAGCTCCGGCATCTATTCTGGTTTTGACCACGTCTTTCTTTCGACAAAAGAGATGGTAAGTTAATTCACACACAAGTACACTGGCAGGTGGTTATCAGCCTGCTGGTAAATTCGCCAGCGAGCTAATTTTGCTTGTATGGTGCCTATAAGAGCTAGCTAGTGTGCTAATGCTAGCTAGCTAGCTAGCTAGCTAGCTAACGTTTGCAGCAGCACTGACAGGTGGTGAAGTTAAGCTAAATTTAGCACGTTAGCCATTTGCTAACTTTCATTCATTTTGCAGGAGAGTTTCAACACATTCTATGTTTAAGGTGTTTGGACTTAGTTGTTACCGTCAGTTTTTTAGCATTTAACGTTAGACTTGGCTAGCTTCTTCTGCAGCCTGTGATATGTGGACAAACTTATCTTTTGTGTAAATTGGATCAAACTAACGTCACCTATTCTTGAAACTTTCCTGGGTCTTGTAAGCCGAGTCAAAATGAAATGCTGTCTTGACTGACTGTCACAGTTGTGGAGAAGGCACACGTACTCTCTGACCGTCTCTGACGCATTTACCTGCTAACACATAAGGTTACATGTTTTCGTGTCCAAAGATGTGTTTTATAGTTGGATTTCATACTTAAACATGTGTGTGTTTGCTCTTGCAGGCGCTGATGGGAATTCAGCTGGTGGTCAGCTTGCTGGCTGCCAGCATTATGCAGAGGATGGCTCCACACTGCTCATTTGCACGCTGGCTAATCTGCAATGGCAGGTATTATACTTTATCACCCTTACAATCAGGTTGTACATTATACACATACTGTGCTTGGCACTGTATACATACATGTCGTTTGTTTTTCTTCAGTTTGTTCCGGTTCAAACACCCGTCAGAAGGAGAGCTGTGTGCATTGGCTGGAAAGCAGATGCCTAAACAGACCAGGAGAGACAGGTGGGAGTTGGGGGAGGGTCTGATGATTCAGAAAGGAGACACAGCAAAGTAATGCAGTCTGCAGGAAGAAATTGCCTTGATAAAATATAACTCGTAGGTCTTTCACTCTCTGAAATAGGTTTACCCTTTGTTGCCAGTGCTGTACTTCGCTTCTGAGCAAAAAAAGTGTCCTATCCAGACAAGCTGGCCTTTGTTTCTCTCTCTTTTTTCTTCTCAATAACAGCTTTTTTCTTCTTTGTTTGATTTCTAGGAGACAGAATGGGGAGAGCAAGCCTCTCACTGTGCCTAAAGACATCGACCTTCACCTGGAGAAAACTCCAGTCAACGCCATTGACGCTCTTGGTAAAATAAACACTCCTTTTTTTAAAATCTTTATCACAGTGACATTGTGCAAGTACAAACACTGCTCAAGCTCAGGTATTGACTCACAATGCATTTACAGTATTTACATTTTTTGTAGTCCTTGCCTTAAAAACAGTGTATGGATCACAGTTTTAATTAACAGGTAGAGCACAAAATAATCTTCTGAGCCTACCATTGTTTTTTCCGTCTTGTTTCTACTTTCAGTGCTGCGTTTTTTCCTGGAGTACCAGTGGCTGATAGATTTTGCAGTCTATGCAACAGGTGTCTTCCTGTTCACGGAGTGTTACTACAGTGTTGTGGATGCCAGCAAAGAGGTCAATATCGGAGCCATCTGGTGTGTCTTGACTGTTCTCTTCAGTCTGTATCCTTCAACTGTAAAGTCACTTTGTCATGACTGATAAGTCTGTAACCATCATTACGGATTGATACTACAAAACACAATTAACTTTTTATAGAGCTGCAGTCTCTAATGTTTGGCATGAACGATTAACAAACCCGATGTAGCATCAAGTCTACATCTTATTATTAGGATGTGTGCTAGTGGTAACACTTTATATTAAAAAGACTTTGGATATTTTTAAACCAGTTATTAAAGATAAAGTGGCCTAGTATATGGGGATTGGACTGGATGGTAACTTTTTCCTCGTTAGCTTTAATTTAACCCACAACTCCCAGAAAGACCCTTCACACTCTGATGAGCCACTACTTCCGCTCTGAAGAGGGCGGCGAGCGCTCGGTGTGCCTTGCCTTTGGCTTCCTGTCTCTGCTCGTGGCCATGCTGGTGCTGGTGGTCAGAGAGGACTACCTGGAGTTCGGCCTGGAGTCGGGCTTTTCCAACCTCTTTGACAACTTGGAAGTCTTTGCCAAACAGCAGGGCTACGCTGACTGGTCGTAAGTATTCTGTCCCTGCAAGGACAACTTAATGACTACGACACCACCTTGGTTAAAGTAATGGTTTGGAGTAATTTCACCCTAGGGTCCTTTGTACCACGAACTCGAGCCAAACAACCCCCTAGAAGCTTTTTTCAACTGGGTCGAACATTTGGAGAGTTAGCGTTATCAGCTGAATAGCTTAGTGCAGGCACTAATGGATCCAAGAGTGTATCTTGTACATTACCCCACTAATAATGCCCGAAATGATCCCAAACTTCTACAGTAGTACACATAGGTTATGTACTCATAAAACGATGGATTGGAAAGTTTGTAAGTACACCAGAAGTTAATTTAAATAACACTTGCCTGCTGGCTTCTTCTCTCTGCTGCTACTGCTACCGGCAGTAAGACGAGTGCTTAGGGACGTCTACAAATTACAACACCGAAAAGAGATGCAACAAAAATATTTAAAATATTTTTGTTGTATCCTCTTTTCTGTGTGTGGCTCGAGGTCGTGGTGCAAAGGACCCTAGGGTGAAATTACTCCGAACCATCACTTTAAGTTACACATTAAGTACTATGAGCCAGTAACAGTTTTACTTGACAAATATCTGTGCTCGACGCAGCTACATTCGGTTGTTGTTGTTTTGACTCCCTCCAGAATCCCAGTGACCAAGCTGACAGTGAAGCTCGTTCTGGCTGCTATCTGTTCTTACATTGGGGCTCTCCTGGCCTTCCCCGGCCTGCGAATGGCTCAGACTCATCTAGACGCTGTACAGATGAACTCCGACCGACCACTCATCCAGTAAGAACTGATGCGTTTACCACCACAGCAAGCAATGTAGTCCATGTCTTATTAAACACCTATACAATAGGGCTGTGCAATTAATCGAAATTTAATCGTGATTATGATTTCGGGTCCCAATGATCACAAAAACAGAATAATCGAGAAAAAGAATTCTTTAGCTCATTAGGTTTTGCAAGTAAACTCTTATTTTCTCTTGTGTTCTGAATGAAAAAATAAAGTTTAAATAGGAAAAGTATTAAGGCAAATTTTACAGTATTTTTTTTTCTTTTTTCTGTTTATTATTTAACTTTTTTCCACTGTTTAAGTTCAATAATTGCAACATCTTTCCAGAAGTCAACGAGTAATCGTATTAAATTATCGTGATTTCAATATTGACCGAAATAATCGTGATTATATTTTTTCCCATAATCGAGCAGCCCTACAATATTAGCAGTATTTCACTCTCTTAGATGTCTTTATTGTTTCCTGCAGGATTCTGCTGCATATGAGTTTCCTGTCTCCAGTCATTGTGCTGGTTCTGTGGGTGAAACCCATTGCACGGGACTTCCTGGCCAATGCACCTATGGGGAAGAACTCTGTCACATTGTGAGTGCACATACATATTTGCTTATTTTGTCCGTTCCAGCCACTACTCTCTCAGTTCTCAAGACCGAAACAATGGGCACTAATGCAAGATGGCCTCCAAATGGCCCATTTGACTTTTTTTCTGATCCTCTCCTAATCTCACGCTTGCAGAGTTTCCAGTGAAACATTTGACAGCATGCGCCTGTGGATCATCGTGGCGTTGTGTGTGCTGCGGCTAGCGCTGACTCGTTACCACCTGCAGGCCTACCTCAATCTGGCTCAGAAGTGGGTAGAGCAGATGAAGAAGGAGGCGGGGCGTATCGCTGCTATTGACATTCAGAGGAAGGTCAGATATTTGAACAATGGCGGGTTAACCTTTTGAATTCAGTAGTTTTTACATAAAGTGAAGGTTTACTGGGCAGTGGAAAGGTAACTGCACGTGACGTGTAAACTGACAATAAATGTGCTGTTTTTCAGGTCACACGTATCTTTTGCTACCTGACTGTAATTACTCTCCAGTATCTGGTTCCAGTTTTTCTCATCCTGTTCTCCACGCTGGCACTCAAGGCACTAGGTGAGTAAAATACCACCACCATCATGAACGCTGCATGTGAGGAATCAGCCACACTTGATCTTTGTGTGTTTGTACTTTTCCCCCAATGACTCAGATGTAGATTTATGGGAATAGTTTGACATTTTCGGAAATGTGTTTTATTCTCTTGTGGAGCGTTAGGTGAGAAGATCGATACCGCTCTCGTATCTGTTTGTTAAATATGACGCTACAGCCAGGAGCCGGCTAGCTTAGCTTACCGTACAGCCTGGAAATGGGTTAACAGCTACTGCTTCCATCCCAAAAAAGTCCAGCACATAACCCCCCTGTAATTACGCTTCAGATTAAACGAACAAGATACAACATGTGAATAAGTGAGCTTTAAAGGTTCTAGTAGAGTTTGTTACCTACGCACAGAGCCAGGCTATCTGTTTCTAACCTGGATAGCTAACTAGCTGCTGGCTGTGGTCACATATTAACAAGACAAATATGAGAGTGTTAAAGCATATTTCCCAAGATGTCGAACCATTCCTGTAATATCCCATTGAGACATTTGCAGCTACAGAGGAGTTGCATATTAGAAACATCCATAGTAAGTCAAGGAATATCAAGTTTTTGCCTCGGTCAAACATAACAAGTAATGGTTTGGTTTCGCGAGCCCGCTTACTTACTTTTTCCTCCCAAGTTGAGTGGTAAAATCCAAATATTGACCGATCTCTACCAATCCTAACAGGGGACTTTTCCTGGGTGGCCGGTGCGGAGCAGACCCCCGCGGTAACCCCAGCACTGGTGATGCCCACAGCAGCGCCCGTGCTGCCCGGGGGTCTCGACGAAGATGACGAGGGGATGGAGGATATGGAGGAGGACATCCAGGCCACAGTGGCACACCTAACCGAGGCCTTCGCAGCGCTGCGGTCCGTCCTCACTCCACTTTTCTTCCGGGGTTTCTTCGCCTTCCTGACGTGGTGGGTGGCTGCCTGCCAGGTCATCAGCTCTCTGTTTGGAATCTACTTCCACCAGTACCTGATGCAGAACTAACTGAGGGAGACGGGAGTGCCACACGGTTCTACTATCCTTCGCAACAGCATAACAACAGATAAAGGGGACATTTCATTAAAAACACGCAAATGCAGACCGAATGCACTCGTTTGTGGCCAAAACAGAAGTTTTGGTCAAGGTTTGTTGCGAGGAGACAGGTGATGGACACGGTCTGTTGCAATATTGGTTTGTTGCCCTTAGGGCTTTTTGTGGCCAGGAGGCTACTGGTATCAACAACACAAATACAGAGAGAACTACTGGGGTCTGTTTTACAAAGCAAGTTCAACTTAGTCTGGCTCTCTTTGGGTTACCCGGCTTCACCGAGTCTTTACATTGGCGGCCTTTGACAACCAGTGCCGCAAAGCTGGTTTTCACCTGGCTCAGTGAACTCTTGAGTTAACTCTGGGTTAACTGATCCAGCTACGGCTGCGTTCGCGTGAAAGAGGCACAGCTTTTGATTGCATGCAACATCAAAAGAACCGTGAGAGGATTACGTAATATGACACAGAACAACTCGCAGGGAAATTAGGTTATTGTGCTAGTCAAAGGTGATATTCAGCGTACAAGTAGAATAGGATTTAAGAAAAAAAAAAGCTTTAGAAATAAGAGGACCTATTTCTAAGTATGGCTATATATAAGTGTAATGCTGTGTTCCCACTGCTGTTTTGCACCCGACAAAGCATGAATTCAGACTTTTTACAAATTTCTATCCGTTGATTGCAATTAACAGGAGCAGGTCAGCTGTGCAGCATATAGATTACCATGGTGGTCTACCTTGGCTGAACGTGAGCCAGCTTTGTGATACCGGAGAACGACTTAAGCCCAAAGATATCCAGCTAACCCACTTATCTCGCTTCATGATACAGGCCCCCTGGTCATCGTCCAGCTGTTTCAGTGGAACATTTTCCTGCAACTTTTCAGATGTTTCTATGCCAATGTTACCTGAACTGTTCCTAATAGAACATTTATTAAATGGTACCAAGGTAGGTTTTAGGCATTACTGCCTGTGTAGATAAGACTTTTTATTTTTGTGAGGGACTCTTTGTCCCCCTTAAAGAACCGATTCAAGAGTGCTAAATGGTTTGTGTTATCTTTTTCTGCTGAAAGCTTTTGATTGAAAACGTGTAGTAAAGCTTCTGATCCATCCTATTACATTAAACGCCGCTGAACGTGAATCCTAACTGTGTTTGTGGCTGCGTATCGGCCAAGAACCGGAGAGATTTAGCTTTTATCTAAGGAGTTTCCTTCAGTATTCCTAAGTGCCTGGGAGCTCAGGGATTTTGAGTCCATTTTAAAATGTCCTTTCTCCCTAATCATGCCGTATTTAGAATGCCGTATGTTATAGCTTTTATTTTCAAACACTACTCACTGGCAGCATTTTTAGTTGCAGTCTCTTAATTAGCTCACATCAGTTTTATTTCGCTGTTTTTATTGCCAATTAGTCATGTACATGTCAGATTTAGCAAAGCCTACTTTTGTGTCAGTGGATTTTATTTATTTATTTATGATACATCGACTCAAATAACGTTTGTTGTTTTAAAAATGATAGAGATGATGTAATTCTGTTTGTGGCCATTTCTGATTTTAAGTGTGTTTTTTTTTTTTAGATAGTTGAATTGAATGCTCTGAAATCCTTGTACTGTGAACTTTATATGGAAAGTGTTACTTTTCTTCTGAATGCATGGTGTGCAAACTTTTGGCTGTAATCTGACATTTTTGTTTGTGGGGCTCAATAAAACATTTAATATTTTCAGTCTCGTGTCAGTTTGATGTTTCCACTTATTACTGCTTTCCCTCGAGGAGCGTGGGAGATACTGCCGATTAAAACCTTTCCTTTTATAAAGTCGGTGCTCCAATTGACAAAAGCTGTCGTGCACGACAATGGAGTGTCTCTCCGCTGTGCTGGGTCCTGATCTCTGACCCCCCCAACCTTCTAAAAAGATCATTCTTTAATCACTGATAATTACTATGAACCTGATGCCCCTCAAGAGTCGGGGAAGAACTAGTGTTTGTGGATGCTCAACTTGGCCACAAGAACTGGGATTTATCTGAACATCTTCCAAATCCTCTCCATTTGTCGGTGTAGCCTAAACTAGATTTGTAAGCTCTATGACATTATCAAAACTTTTGTGCCAGTTGTGTAACAACAGTTAAGGAATGTAACCTTTCACCAGAGCGAGGCTGGAAAGGCTCTTTGACAGTTGTCATCATTTATTGCTGATATCATTTGACCAAACTCCATGTCCAATCAAAAGCCACAGAGGTTCTCTTATTTAGGGAGAGAGACGGCCGCCTTGCAGTCTTTTAATGTGCACTGGGACATAGTTCGCTGGAGGCGAAGCCAAGTGAAGAAATTTGGGAGGGTACCGGTTACCAATCTGACATCCCGTATATTATGGCTGTTTAAAGACTTATCATTGGGATGTTCTGTATCAATAGTATTACATTCTTTAAAGAACAATTCCATGCAAAAATATTTCTGTTATTGTTAGAAACCTTTAATCGAGGTGAACAATTTGGGCTTTGTACGTTTATCTGGAGCTCTGTGCCTCTCTGAGGCTGTGACAGGCCTGTGGGAGGCCTTATGAACTGGAAGGTGACAAGGTTGACATATATATATAATCACATTCATTATGTGTATCTGTGCTGGAGGCCTCAGGCCCCCTCAGTCTGAGCCGTGGACTGCAGCGGGCCAAGTTAGGCAGCCATGGCTGGCTGTGGTTGCTATAGAAACCAGGATATGTGTGCATGTGTTTGTGTGTGTGTGTGTGTGTGTGTGCAGGACCTAGACATGCCCTACAGACTGGGGCCAGCCTAGTCTCAGGGGAGCAGACCAGACATGACCCCAGTGGGAGCCTCTTTTCATTTAGGGAGGAGAGACGACAGAGGTGGACTCCCAGCGCCAGCATAAGAAAACGTTGAGGCACAGTTGCTGTGAGACAACCAGCTGTGGAAATGAACCTCTTTGTGCCAGATGTATTTTATTTGAAGACATGAAGGTTTCCAGGCCTTTAAAGTGGTCCCTTCTTGTTCCTCTCATTTGGTGGCTGCATGGTGAGCTGCCTGACATGGGCCAGACATGATAACGAGGGAGTGTGTGTGTGTTGAAAAGATGGAACAGAGGTGAATAAGACTAAATCAATGGACACATGAAAGCTCGATAGCCACAGCGGACAGCATTTTATCTGTGTTCAGATTCAATGTACATGAAAAAAAAACTGTGGTCACATTTTTTTTTTTTTTTTTTGAGACAGATGATGAATTAAATTCCCTTTGTAGAAAAAAAAGAAGAAAAAACAGCAGGGCAAGGCAAAGATACAAACCAAACCGTTTTTTATTTAAAAGGAATCACAACAAATCTGTCTTTGTTCCGTTAGTAAAGCATTCGGCAAACTTGTAAAAATTCAACCCCAAAAACATCAGAATACTGATCATTTGGTTCTTCATGCTGATATTACAGTAATCCACATAAAAAAAAAAAAAGCTAATTCCACAGCAGCACCTGACCTGAAGACCTGCACCGAGAATCTCTGCAGGGCTCGTCATGCGTGCATTAGTTGCACGTCTTCAGGGTGACCCGCTGAACCTAACTTGTGTATTGTCAAAGAAAATTCATCAGACAGTGAATCACCAATAAGTTCAGCCTGGGCTTCCCTGCGCTGCACTCTCTCATTCAAATCCAAATTTTGTGACATAAGGATGACCCCATGTGGACAACAAGTGGAAATTCATCCAAACCCAAATTTCCGAGTATATATCGTCGTTTGCACACAAACAAACAAAAATTGAATATGCCAAATTAAAACACGCATAAATCCAGTGCACAAAAATACAGCGGAAAGTACATTTACAGATATAATGAAAACCAAACATTCCTCAATAATAAATTAATTTGTGTTTTATTTTTTTATTTTATTAAATAGTCTATCTTATGAATATTTAGACTCATTCATTACACAGTGTTTCATATATTTCTAAATATCATAAGACAATGATGGCAGTAAAGCTCAATAATATCTGCAATATGCAGTTACTAATTTAAGCCCTTCATTAAAAAAATAATAATATGGAAACCATTTTTATATTACTTAAATCAAATTAGACCCAATATAGACAAACATATAATGTCTTTGGCTGTTGCAGCTTTTGATTGCAATGCATAGGGCAATATTTATACACTTTGGTCTTTAGTTAAAGTAGAATGCCATAACTGTGTTGATGGGGTAAAGTAAAAATATGAAACCAGCAATTTTTTGAGGAATAATACAACTAAAGCTTAGCGTATCCACAGCTACAGTCTTACAAACAAACAGAAATAAGCCATTTTTACACTTCCCAAAGAAAACACCATCCAAGTCCCTGAGAGACACTGACGCCCAGAATTGTAAAGGATAGGTTTATATTTTATTTTAAATCTTAAAACAATACCCACATGTAGGGCTGGGCGATATGGAGAAAATCAGATATCACGACATTATTGACCAAATACCTCAATGTCGATATTGTGACGATATTGTAGCGATGACACAAATATTTTACAATTACATTTTAGATAAATAATCATCAATAATGTGGATATAATGACTGAGTTAGAGGTTAAGGCAAATAACCGAACAGCTAGAACAGTCTGGTAAGTTCCGAAAATCACATCACTTTACTGTGATGCGGCCTTTAAAACCATGAAAAGACTAAACTTACCATATAACGTTATAACGATATCCAAAATTTAAGATGAAATCTAAGACGATATCTAGTCTCAAATCACGATATCGATATAATATCGATATATTGCCCAGCCTTACCCACATGTCCATATGAACATTTAAACGGAGATCCCTAATGTGATTGTAATGTACAGTAAGAGACGAGGGACACAATCCACAGTCCTCCTCCTGCATTAAATATGCATTCTTAACCGACTCTGGAGCTTTTGTGGGGTGTCAGCAATCTGAGACAAATCAAGTGGACATCTCGCAAAGTTACCGTATTTTTAGTACGTCACTCCCTCTCTGTGTTACTCAGTAACTTGGACTTGCTTCTGTATGACATTCTGCTCTGCAAATAAATTGGACTTGACTGTCCCTCCACCAACGCAATGAAACACAAAGAAGGAATTTTGTAAGGTAACTTGCGTTGACTTATTCAGACTACTGAAGCCTCCTGTTAGCCAAATTTTGTAGTCCATATCCTTGACGTTCCACCTCCGGGATTGCTCCCATGCCGCAGGAAATTCCGCCGGGTGCGTGCATTTTCCGTTTCCTTCCGCTTTCTTTGTGATGGAATATTTAAATTCGGTGGGTTAATGAGGACTATTATTGACTGCTTCTCAGATCTCTGCATGGTAAATTGACACAGCTAGCTAGACTATGTGTCCAATCTGAGTTTTCTCTCGCTTCTCAACTATTTTGCGGCGGCTCTGTGCGGAGTTTAGCGCCGCCCATGACGATTCTGATTGGTTTAAAGAAATGCCAATAAACCAGAGCACGTTTTAGCCAGACCCTCCTTCAGCGTGCTTTGAAGGAGGGCCTGGCAACGCGAGACTACCGAATTTTAGACCGCAGAATAAAGAGTGTAGATTTTGTCCCCCATTTCTTATATTAGAACATCATTATGGAAGTATCTTTTCACTGCCGGTATGGACAGTAGGAGCAATTTCAGTAAACTAAAACTATTTTAGTGTGCTTCATGGGCATGTAAGAATTTTTTTAAGACAGACTTCATTCTTTAAAATGTCTCAGTGTATTTCAAAAAAAGGCCAAAGCTCCAGTGACGGTTGAACTGGTTTTATGTGGGGAGACCGTGTCAGTGATTTTGGGCCAAAGGCTAAAACATTAAAGCTTATATAACAGGAGGGACATAAGGTGTAAAGGTTTACTGTACACAGAGACTAAGTGGTTTATTCTGGGGTGATGAGTCATTTTCCATCTGCTTTTCACTGTAACATTTTTTTTTTACCATTTTACAGCTATTTTCCAATTTTCACACCAAAACCTCAGTCAAAACACTGAAGACCGTTTGGCAAGTCGAATATGTGCTTGGACGGTTTTACAGCTTTGGAGAAATGCAGCTGGTCCCGATGTGCTGCTGTAGCTAACGTCAACAAAGTCACAGAAAATAAAAAAAAATAAAAACATTTCAAATTGTATTTTTGATTCACATTAGCTCCACACAGAAACCTTAACCTAACCAAACAAAAACCGAATGTCTGTATGCATCCGTCTCCTCAAGGGATCAATCGAGTGATGCAGAGAACATTCTCCATCGCCCAGGAGAGACCAGCTCCGTGTGAGGAGACAAAGAGAGGCATTCCTCTCTGGGATGATGGGGACAAATCGACCCCATCTCACTATCTTCTCTGTGTGTGTGTGTGTGTGTGTGTGTGTGTGTGTGTGTGTGTGTGTGTGTGTGTGTGTGTGTGTGTGTAAGAGAGGACTGGTTTTGATGGAAGATAGATAGCTGATTAAATGGGAGATGGTGTTAGACTGCAGCAGCCAGCTATCTCTGCCACCCATCACTTATCTCTAACTGCCTGAGCGGCTGCCCTCCTTCCACTTCGTCTTGCGGGTAGCTGGCTTTGGGAAACTCCTTCGTCTCATTGGCTGGACGGGCTTCTGGAGGAGTCCGGCGAGCCAAATCAGGGTTGCTCATTGGGGAGTGCTGCCGGAGGTGGTGTAGAGGAGGGGAGGTGGGCGAGGACATGTGCTCAGGAGAGTTACGCTCCAATTTGATGCTGAGGTTGAGGGAGGGCAGATGTGGTGAGGCTGAGGAGCAAGACTGAGAGGGGAAGGAGCACCCTCCACTGGACATCCTGCAAACAACAAGACAGAAGAAATGTCCAATTATGTCTTAGGCGTATCGGGTGCTGCTTGATGACAGTTTGATGTAGTTAAAATCAATGTGCAAATGTGGCATTATGGATTAAACAGTCACAACACTTTCTTCCATATAAACAGCATTAAGTAAAATCCAGTAGAGGAACCAGCTGTAACCCAAGAACACACAAGAATTTGTGATTCCAAAATGTATTTATTTATTTTATTTTATTATTTTATTGAGTTATTATTTTATAGCTCAAAACGTCCAGTGGCAGTTCACCTTCCCAACTAAACACAATCTTTCCACACTTATCATTTTCTGTATATCTTTTAATTTTTTTATTATGTATTTAGATATTTATTTTCCTTTCCGTATTATTATTATTATTATTATTATTATTCCTTTCTCTCATTTTTTTGTTTTTACTTTATATTCCATTAACTTTTGTTTTATTTCTTTGTAATTTATTTTATCATATTTTAGCGTTAGCTTCAAAATAATATTTTTTTCATTGTTTTTATTTTCTTATTTTACTGCATTTTGTTATTATTTTGTATCGATTTATTTTTTACTTTATTTCTTTTGATTAAATATGTTTTGTTTTCTCCATATTTTCTTTTTTTTTGTTCCCTTGCTCTGTCTTACTGTTTATCATATTATTTTGCGTTCCCAGATGCTGACAGCTGTTGTCAATGAGTACTTTATTGTGTTCTAAAGCCACATACAGTATATGGTTGCTATATAAGATAACCATCAGATTGAGATATGTATGTAAAACGGGATGTTTGTTAGTGCTCTTTTGCTCCTGATGAAGATCTGATTGATCTAATGGAATAAATAAGAGTGAATAAATAAATCCTTGCCAGAGCCAAGAAGAGTGTGCAGATACAACTTTCTGCGATGATTCCATACTTTATCCTCACAGAGCTACCATATTACACAATAAATATCCTTACCCTGGGCTTATATGAGGCCCATGGGGCTCCTGAGGCAGATGTGCTGGCTGCCAGGGGTTCATTGTCCCTCGTTGTAGACTAACTGAGTGATAAAAACCAGGTGGGCTGTACTCTGGAAAGAAACATATACATTAAAAGATGAAAAAAAAGAGGATATATAGATGGATTTTATTAAACCAGAATCAGTGAATGGTAGATTATCTTCACAATAAGAGGATAGTTCAACATTTTAGGAGTTAGATGAGAAGATCGATACTACTCTCATGTCTGTGCTGTAAGCATGAAGCTACAGCCAGCAGCCGGTTAGCTTATCTTATAGCTTAGCATAAAGACTGGAACCAGGGGGGAACAGCTAGCTTGGCTCTAAATCTTACTAATTTACACGTTACATCTTAAAATGTTTAATCCATACGATAGGAAGATATGTGCAGGACTATTTCTTTTATTTTATTGTATGTTGACGGGTGTAGTAACTTCCTGAAATGTTGACATCACTGTGACGTTGTCAGGCAACCAGTCGAGGTCACAGCGGCCCAAAAAATAGTGCAGCACAAAACCCCCTCTGAAAAACCACAACTTGTCCTTTTTGTACATGTGCTGTTTACAGTCTTTGTAGCTTGACTTTTAACACTTTTAGACATGAGAGCGGAATCAATCCTCTCATCTAACTCTCAGCAAGAAAGCAAGCCACCGTCGAACAGATGAAACACGGCAGACGTACCAGGGGCTCCAGGAGAGGGGAGGCCGTAGCCTCCCAAACTGTGCCCCAGCAGCCCTGCCTTGCCCATGGCTACCATGGAGCTGCTGCTGTGCAGGCCCTGGTACAAGACACCCCTCTGAGGAACAGGGAAGGAGAAATCAGTCAAACCGTTGTATTTAGGGCTGGGTATTGTTCAAACATTTCTGGTACCGATACCGATTACCGATACCGATACCAATACCGTGACTTCAATACTGGTTCCTACACGATGCTTTTTCCGATACCAATTTTATAAAACAAAACGAAATTACAACATAACATATTACGATACAAATCTTTTTATTTATTTTTCAGCTCCTACTGCGTGGGCCCGTCTCTGTGGAACGTAGAGTTTTTCCCTGTGTGTCTCTACAAATTGTAACCAGTGGTGGAATGTAACTAAGTACGTTTATTCTAAGTACTGAACTTAGGTAAAAAATTTTTACTACTTACTTGTACTTTACTTGAGTCTTTTCTTTTCATGCCACTTTCTCCTACTACTCCACCACATTTCAGAGAGAAATATTGTACTTTTTACTCCACTACATTCATCTGACAGCTTTAGTTACTAGTTACTTTACAAATTAAGATTTCTGCACATAACACACATGTAGTTTATAAAATAAGATGTTTTGTTATAAATTAAACTACCCAAAAATATAACGGCCTACAAGTCCAGCTGAAATGAGTAGACCATTAAACACACACGTTTCCAGTTTATAAAATGTGAGGATTTTTTCTGCATTGAGTACTTTTACTTTTTCTATGCAGGACTTTTACTTGTAACAGAGTATTTTTACAGTGTGGTTTTAGTACTTTTACTTAAGTAGAGGATCTGAATACTTCTTCCACCACTGCGTGTAACGTTAGACAGCCAATCAGCAGCATTATTAGATCTTGGTAAGAAGCATGCTGCATGCTGATTGGCTCACTGACGCAGATGACATTTACTCCTTAGGGATTCAACTTTGGTATTGAATGAAGAGGCATTTTTTGATACTGGATACTTTAGAGGCAATTTCGGTCGGTGCCTAAAAAGTTCAGCCCAGCCCTAGTTGTAATTGTAGTGATATAGAGTGACATCACGGCATGCATAAAATATGTACTGTATATCATATATATGTGTGAGAAGTGTGACACTCTGACACATTTAAGTGCAGCTCACACTGAGTAGTAACTTACAGCAGAGTTGTGGTTAGCACGTGTGGCCCCCATGCCCTGGTTAGCAGCCTCTCCCCGCAGGTTCTCACTGCCCAGGTTCAGAGGAGGAGGGCTTTTCATCTCCAGAGCTCGATTCAGGTTGCCGTGGGAGAACACGGAGTAGCCGATACCTACACAGCGAAAGAAAGGAGCAGGAAGTGAAAAGAGATGTGAGCTTGTTTCACTCACAGAGGGATAATTTATTCTCTGTGATACATTCTTCTGCTCGCTCTGCCACAAGTGTGATAAAAATGAACTTCTTCTTTTAGTTTGACCTTTGAGATGGTATCTGATCTTTAAGAAAAATGTGCAGATCTAGTTTACAAGTTCAAATTTGTAATATATTATCAGTGTATTGATGACCTGACGGAATCCATTTTTAACTAATCGCAAATGTCCGTGTCGTTTATTAGAAAACGATGAACTTTACATCTAAAACACTACGGCTGTCAGTGAACAGTGTCTATTAATGACATCACAGTGCACCCAAATAGTTAAAGAGTGTAAAACATAAGAGGTTGACATGACTGGCAGGTGTGATAAATTCTGCACAGAAACCACAGAACTGCTTACAGCTGCTGTTACATTGGTAGAGGGCCAGTTTCACAAAACGCACCAACTGCATGTGTGGATTAGTACGCGCACACATGCACATACACACACACACGCACACACTTCCTGTGAGTTCACAACCAGCTGCAGAGAAGGTTGATAGTACACATGCATTTTAGAGCAAGCATTTAGCAAGACTAAGTATTAAATAATTTAATCTTGCTAAATCTATTTTAAGGCAGAACAACGCTCATTGCTTAATATGGTAACAAATGGTCATTTTCTGTCAAACATTCTCAATGTTGTGAACTGCTAATGTATTTGATGCCATTATATTTAAAAAACGATTTTCAATTTAGTGGAAAGCAATCATTTTCTCATAGTGAGAGTCACATTTCTCAAATTATGCACATTTCATTTTGTAATGAAACTCTTTTTTTTTTTGGCACGGAATCATGTAGAAATCAAATTATGGTACTGCAAATGAGTATAAAGTACAATAAACACATTGAGGTAATGTGATAGTTTGGTTCACTATTAAAATTAACTGCTGTTTCTCATAATAAGGGCCATTTCTGGCTGCAATTATGGAATATAGTATACAGTAATACACACATATACATTCTAACGATATGTATAGGTTACTGTCCATAGTATGTTCTGTCCATTTGTCATCTGCTGGTCTTGAACATGATTCAGGTAATGTTTCATACAGTATAGGAGCCACTTCTGCTCACCTGAGTGTGGAGACATGAACGCAGTGTGTGCGTGTTGTGCAGCAGGGCTGGCAGAGCCGGGTCTGGAGCTCAGAGATTTAAAGCCTGGAGGTCTGTGGGACGCCATGTTGGATCCAGAGGAGTTGGGGAAGCTGTTCTCACAGCCTGCAGACACCAGGAACTGGGCTTCTGGTGAGAGGAGCGACGGAGCCTGGAGAATAACAATCCATGTATAATAACAGCATAAGAATTCAAGTTCAGAAACAGTCAGAAAGTGTCAATATCATATTATGTCTCTGGACATTTCAGTCATTGTAAGCTGTTTCAATTCATTAAAATGGTGAGAATTAGGAGAATCCACATTAAAACACAGCCCGGCATGTATGTGTGGGTGTGGGTGTGGTGAATGTGCAATAGCAGAAGTGTGCGTGGACTGACATAGAAGCGTTGGCGAGCCACAGAGAGATCCATGCCCTCGCTGAGAGGATATTTGTCTGCAGCCACCTGCATGCTCTCCTCGCTGTCCAGCTCAGAGCCGTCGAGATTGAGGCCTTTCCTACGCAGAGTCTGATGCAGAACAGAAGGCGCACGTTGAAAATGACCCACAACGATAGCATGAAGATTTGGAAAAGCAACATATGAAGGGTTTTCATCCAAAATACAACCCTCTGTATTCTTTTTGTTAAAGGTCCCATGGCATAAAAATTTCACTTTATGATGTTTTTTAACATTAATATGAGTTCCCCCAGCCTGCCTATAATGGTCCCCCAGTGGCTTGAAATGGTGATAGGTGTAAACCGAGCCCTGGGTATCCTGCTCTGCCTTTGAGAAAATGAAAGCTCAGATGGGCCAATCTGAAATCTCGCTCCTTATGAGGTCATAAGGAGCAAGGTTACCTCCCCTTTCTCTGCTTTGCCCTCCCAGAGAATTTGGCCCACCCATGAGAGAGAGACGTCATGGCTTTCAAACGAGCAAAGTGGCAGTTGGTCAAGGTCACACCCCCACCCTCCACCTTGCCCCCCCCCTCCTCCTCAGTAGCTACAGACACAGAAATGGCACATCCTAAGGAAAGCTCATTGTGGGACTGGCTCGTAGTGGCTGTAATTCTGCACCAAGGCTGAATTTCAGGAAAGAGTCTTCAGATACAGTATTAGGGGACCACTAAGGTCTATATAAAAGAGACTTCAGATACAGTATTAGGGGACCACTAAGGTCTATATAAAAGAGACTTCAGATACAGTATTAGGGGACCACTGAGGTCTATATAAAAGAGACTTCAGATACAGTATTAGGGGACCACTGAGGTCTATATAAAAGAGACTTCAGATACAGTATTAGGGGACCACTGAGGTCTATATAAAAGCATCCAAAGAGCACCATGTCATGGGACCTTTAAAGTTTGCAACCCTGAATTTCATGTTAATGCTTCCTGAAACAATTGACTATTTTGTTCATATTAAATTATGCTTCACTGTCATTTCCGTCCACAGCAGCTTGGACCGTACCTCCAGTATGTCCGTGTTGGTGCGACTCTCGTGTGGCTCGCTGTACTCTGTGTACTTGAGCAACACTTTGTCCATGTCTGTGCTGGCGTACTGGAACAGACGGTTGGTGCTGTTGAAGATGATGAGGGCGATCTCACAGTCACACAGCACGCTCAGCTCGTACGCCTTCTTCATCAGACCAAACTTACGCTTGGTGAAGGTCACCTAAAAAACACACACACAGAGGTTTGTGTCATCTTGCCTTTAACTACAGCCAGTTACTGATGAGTGAGAAGAATATAGACATCATAGTATTTATGTCAATCTAAAAGTCAAATATGTGAAAATGTTTCGGTGTGAACTCAAATATTCCTGCAGAAATGAATAATAGGAATAAATATAGCCAACGTGTGCTGTAGCATAAAAAAAACCATAATTTTTGTGGGCCAGTTTGGATTAGTTGCCATATAATCAGCGTAAAATGCTAAAGGTAGGATTGGGAAAAAAAATGTCTTACTTTTTAAATGGAAAAGCAAAACACACAAATCCAAACTGATCGCTTCAAATACTTGTGTTGACAGTCTGGTATGTTTTTTTTATATATATATAAAGCCTAAAATCACAAGTTTGTCTCAGAAGACTTTACAATCTGTACAGCATACAACACTGTCTATCCTCCTGACACACTCAATTCAGATAAGGAAAAAGTCCCAAAAAACAAACCTTATCACCAAAAAAAAAACATTCAATCCTGAAGCTCAGATATGAGAACCAAATAGTATTTGCCAGCACTCGGAGCACAGTTTAATAAGTTTTTCTTCTTGTCTCCACCGATTCCTTGTGTGTGTTTGATGTGTGTGTTATTTTTTTCATACACACTGATTAACATATTAATAGGTTACGAGCATGATGTGAACATCTCGGTCACATTATCTCAGTCTGTGGTGAAAATGTATGTAACTTCTGGCTGTAAGTTGAAGTCAACATCACACTATCAGATTCATCTTCCATCAAACTGATAGAAAAAAACTTCCTCTACTTTACTGTCAAATAAATCTTCTTTTTAGACTTCAAACCATATGTCCTCCTGCCACGTCGCTCTGTTAGAGTGCTTGTTCCATTTTTGTTCAGCGTGAAAGAGCATAAGTGCCATTACTAACCTTTTGGCACTGAACAAAATCTAATTTTTACGGTTAGATCTTTCAGATCTTCTTAAATTTACAGCAAACTTTTCATCTTTAACTCTCAATTTTCTCTACCTCTCTATTATTTACACCTATTTGGCTCCAATTTGGCCCTCGATATGCAAGTGAGAAAATGAAGCATGCATACTGCAATTATTGTAAAATGTAACTATGATCGAACTACTGTCTCTTATCATTCAGTATTAAGACATTATTCCTACACACATTAGCCCCTGATGCTACTGTATGTCCTTGCTGCCCAATGCATAAAACGCATTATGTACAAATCAGTACAACTATCACATTGTGTGTGTTGTGTGCGTCCAATTACTGAACTCTCTACCTTGTCTATATAGTATTACAATTTTATGCCATGTTTTGCTGCATCTCCTGTACTCTCTCTTTGCACTAAACATGAGGTACTAATGTGTCTGTATTTTATCGAATTGTATAACAAGCCGCTAACGAAATCACCCCCTTTTTTTTTTTTTTTATTATAAACCTTTCCCCCCCTCTTTTTTTTTCTGGTCTCAGAATACGAGAAATTTGTATTTTCTTTCTTCCCATTTTTTCTGCCGTCTGACACTCTGACACCTGTAAAATAATATATAACAATGTTACAGTGCAACACAATATGTTTGGGTTATTGGCATTCATACTGCCGCAGTGAGCATCAACAAATACATGTGATATTAAACACTTTTCTCCTATATTTAAAAAATAAATAAATAAAAAGTTATGTTAAAAATATTTCTTTTGTGTAACATTTGTACGCAGTGGCCACTGAGCTAATGGTATATTATTGTGTATATGCATCTACATTTTACAATAACAACAGCACAAATATTCAATAATACTTCTCTTCACGCTCATATAATTCTGGTGGGAAAATGTTTGGTTTAAGTGACTCAAGTCCCTTTCCCTTTGGCAAGGGCAGGGTTTTTATTTTTAAAACCATGAGGCGATGCGGTCTAAAGTTAGAGCGGCCCTTGCCGGGCCAGCAGTCCACACGGTCTGACACCCCCACAGTCTGGGTTACCCCCGGGCTAGAAGCTCAGTGCTCGACTGCACCGCACGGCCCCAAGAGACGGGGTTAAAAATACAGCCGATAGCTCCTTTTAAAGGTTCAGCAGGCAATAGCTAAAACCAAACAGTAAAAGGAAAACGGTGTGTTTTTGAAAGATGGCTGAAGCTAAAAGCCACCCACTCCTCTCTCATGCACAGCCAGGTCAGAAAAAAAAGCAAGCAGAAGGCAAAGACGTGGATAGATTGGGGTTGGCTTGGTCCATTTTTGTGATACACACAAGCTGTTTGTTTTTTTTGAAAGCCTGTCCCTTACAGAGATGGACACTAGAGAAATGTGAAATCACACAATTGTTTTTACTGACATTCTTTGCATTATGGGTGACAGCCATGAAGTGACTTTGATGCAAACTCATAAAACACCGAATCAAACGCATACATTAAGTTGCCGTATATTATTTCCGTTTTACACACTTCTTTAAGCGTACAACTAGTGGTGGTTTGACTCCTCTGACCTGACCATACAGTGCTTCTCCAAAGCCCGGAGCAGTTTTCACTGGTTTTTCCCCTTTACACTGGACATGTATTGGACTTTTCTATATTTAGTCCCCTGTTCCCTCCTGAGCGGATATGGCGCCTGTGTTCCCACGACCCCTAAAGTTCCCTCAACGTAAGCTTGGCACAAAGGCATCTGGGGCATTTCTGGAGGAATCCACCTCTTTTTTTTTTGCCCTTATTATTACCTTATAAAGTCCTGCGATATCCACTGCACTGAATATGCTGCAGATATACCTCAACCTCACCTCAACAGTGACAGCTACAGACGAACCCGTCATTGTCGCCATCTCGGCGGTAAAACAGGACACACTGCAGACGAATAGCCTACGCTTGCAAGTACAGGGACCGCAAAACCAGAACTGGTCTGTTGACTAACACCTCCAGCCACACCACATAAAATTGAACTCACACTACGTCAAGCTGCGCTGTCTCTCAGAAGTGAGACCATTTATCCTCATATCGAGGCCTGCTAATGGCGAGAAGAGAGGGAAGTGGGACGTGTGTTCTAAACAGGGCAGAAAGATCTTTATCTCAGGGGTTTTACAGAAAGTTCCTCTCCTCTCAGATATAACCAAACGAGGACTATCACAGCCGCTCTGTTAAAACACATGACTAGCTGGGTATATATAGCTACGCCTCCACCCGAACTGGTGGAGTTAACTACAGAACTCTATGTGGTTTAGTTTGTCGAAGGCCTAAAGGCCCAGACAGGCAGTAAAGGCCCGGCTGTGCCTCACACATCAGCTAATTCTGGATGTTTTCCCGCACGACAACTGCGGTTTGAGGTCTGTGAATGCACCAGAACACATCTACTGCCTGTGACCATTCATCTCTAAGCTCAACTCCTGAACCGCCAAACGTGGAAATGAAATGAAATGAAATAGCAGATCTTTTTTAAACCTCTCAGCTAGTATCAAAAGCATATGAATGACATGAATGTAAAAACAGAATTGCTGTGTGTCCTGTGACAGTGCAGTGATTGCACACATGCACACTTGCCCCTGGGTCTCAGGCTTCTATAGGGATAGAGGACACCTTTGTCAGACGCCTTCCCAGAGGCGAGACAGTGGAAAAAACTGAGCACAGACACACAGCAGCACTCAGCATGCTCTCTGGCATACCCTGGGCGCTTCTGGCTAAACACTGGGGGCATCACTGGGACAACAATGCACATGCAAACTAAAAGCTTGTGCCTCAACAGACAAGATCATTTCAATAAGTTCAATCAGATCAAACCATAGACTGTATAAAATAGACTGAAATTAATGTATTTCGCACTGGTGGTTTTTCTTGCTGCAGTGAACTGCACGCGTGAATGAGAAGGGAAATAAGTAGGGCATTTGTAGAGTATTGGGGGTTCTGCTACGATGGTTTTCTTTCCATGAGTCATTTAGAGCATGATGGCTTGATAATGTGTCAACAACATGCTAAACACGTGCAAGCATATTAGCCAAAAGAAGCTATATTCTATGAGGGGAAAAGCAGATTCCTATAACAGCCAAGTCAAAGGCCAAAGTTTGTGTTGAAAAGAAAAAGTAAAATGCAATGATCCATTTAGTTAGCGCGATGAGAGCATGCTTCTGCACCACTGTGTTGCTGCTGCCGGTGTGAAATATTATTTTTCATACATGTATTGATTGTACAGTGAAAGCAATCAAAAGAGAAGATGCACCCCGCTGATCTAGTGAACTCTTATGTGCAGAGCAGGACTGCAGCTGTGTGGACAACACCTAACCGAGCTCTGGTGAGCAGCCTTGGTTTTAATGTTTAGGTCAATTCAGTCACTCCCGTCTTAGTCACATCAAAGTCCCGAGTTAAGATGGTAAAATGGGAAACCAGGTCCGAAACTGGAACCAAATTTTGCACGAACCAAGACAGAAATCCAAAAGTTCA
Organism: Perca fluviatilis; assembly: GCF_010015445.1. NCBI lineage: Eukaryota > Metazoa > Chordata > Actinopteri > Perciformes > Percidae > Perca > Perca fluviatilis. The sequence goes on from NC_053120.1 coordinate 27,600,309, forward strand.
CAAGGGTGATTGCCAAAGATCAAATCAAAACAGAAACCTACATTATTTAAGAAGCGAAAGCCAACAACTCTTCTTTTGTGTTCAAAGCTAAAGAATATATTTTTAATATCAAAGCATTACTATATCAGAATAAATGCATGTGTGTGTGTGTGTGTGTGTGTGTGTGTGTGTGTGTGTGTGTGTGTGTGTGTGTGTGTGTGTGTGTGTGTGTGTGTGTGTCATCTTCAGGGTCGGACAGTCTCACCAGGCCTTTGCAGAGTGATGGTGAGGAAATATTTGTCTAATTTTAACAGGAGATAATTGAATTGCCTTAATATAGCCAGAATAGTAATAGCACACGCAGGCATGAGCGGAACATCTCCATGAATGATCAAAATGTTTCATGACTTTATAAAGTTGATACACTGTGACTGAGGCATGAGTAACTGAAGATGAGAGACACCTTAATGACAACTGACAAAAGGGAGATTTCTGGCAGACGGCTACATTTGTTTCAAAAAAGTGACATCTTGAAGAATAATCTTATAGGCTACTCCCCAAAATATGAGAGCTAACAAAGCACATTTTGAGCGAGACCCGGTGCAATTATTGAAAGAAATGCAACAGGTTGAAGGGATGAGAAAGATGGAGGAGTCATGGGATGTGTCTAGGCTATATCCAAAGGATTTCTTCTGCACGGCACGCTATTCGACGCTAAAAATAAAAACAGTAAAAATAAATTGCTTAAAGAAATGTTAGCGGATAATTAGGCCTGATAAATTGTTGACGTCATTCAAAATAGACCGTTTAAGAATAGCCTGTCTGTCCCCGAGTTGCCAAGCATCCCTGTCTAATATAGCCTCATCTATAGGCCTACGCTGCGTTCAATGACACAGCAACAGGTACTTCACTAACGGCTATATGCCATAAATATGTCCACACAGGAAGCCTTAACATCCAGATACTAAAAAAAAACTAAATGCGCAAGCTTCAAAAGCAAAATAAAAACATCTCATCTCACCTGCTCTCGGTCTCCTTCTCACCCGCTGGGTCGTAACCAAACCGAGAGGAAAAGTCGCAAATACAAAAAAAAATAAAAACAGAGATGTCCTGGTGAAGTCTTGTGTTCTGGTCTCGGGCTGATGTGAGATATTCACCTGGTCAGTAGTAGCGGATGGTTCAGGAGCGCTGCTTTCCAACAGCTGGCTGCTGCTGCCCGCCTCTCTCTGTCATCATGCCCCGCCTCCTCAGCCCCGCCATTGGACATCTCTCTCTCTCTCTCTCTCTCCCACCCCCCTCCTCGCCCCCCCTCCCCCTCCCACCCGCCTTCAAACGCACCAGTACTCAAGGCATGGCACTGAGTTCGCAGCAGAAATTACACTGCACTTCACTGTGTTTTTTATCAATGTATAGGGCTCATAGGTAGGGCTACTAAAATGATCCGTATTAGCCTACAGATCAGACACCAACCATTTGGTAAGATTTTTTTTTTTTAAGTAGTTTTGATTAAAGAGTTGGGGAGGGGAAAGTTGCCAGTGGAAAGTCCTGTTTTGTGATGAGTGATTTGCATCCACACAATCACATTACATTACAAAAAAAAATGTAAATGTGCACAGAAAATATGACTGGCCGATAGTTGTTATGACTGAAGGTTGATCTTGGCCTATTGGAGGTTCCAGGACCACGTTTTGGAAACCACCACACCAGACTGGCATCATTGGTGATCTCCTAATAAAGCTTTAACGGTTCTTAATTAAATAAAATCTAGATTATCAAGACAAATAGGCTAAAATAATAAATATCAAGATAATAAAATCAAGATCAGATTGTGGTGAGGCTATAAATACTTTTGTTACAGTTTCTTCTTTGAGATTATTACCACTTGTGAGTAATGCAACAATCTTCTCTAATTCAAGAGCAATATAAATAGAGCAGTTGGGTCTCTTCGGTTTTTTAAAGGGTGGTGATGATTTAATGAAATAAATAAATGAGGTGCTGGGTTACTTTTCGCTGGATAAATTCTAATTCCTATAGGCCTACAGCTGCCAACTGAAGGTCCATCTCTGCAAAATATTTAACTGCTACAGTTGCTTGGAAAATAGCAATATGGGGCACTGAATTTGATGAATTTACTGTATGTCAGACCACAAATGAGACAAGAATTAGCTAGCGCATCCAGCGGACCCCGCCTCACTCCCCGCCACTAGGAGACTACTTCGCCGGGAGGAGCGTGAATAGCAGCTCCGGAGATGGACCTTTAGTTAGTGGCTGTAGCAACTCAAATTCTACTGGTGCAATCCCCGGCACCGGGGGTCAGTACCGGACCGCCCTGACTCCCCGCCAGATCAGTTAACTTTCCGGCGAAGTAGTCTGCTACCGGCCGGGAGAGCCCCATATATTTGAATATAACCCCATTCATTTAAATATAACCTATGGAAATATAAAGAGCTGGGAAATAAATATGGCATCAGAAAATAAAAGTCCCCTAAAATAAATAGAAATCTTTTGGAAGTTTTATATAATAATTTATATTTAAAAACATTTGTTTTATTTATTTAATTCTATTGAACTACATTAACTCATTTATATGTCTGTAATATACAGTTATTCATATATTTATTGCCTTATTTATTTATTTATTTCAGGATTTATTTCATAAGCATAGGCTATTTATATATTTCAAAGGCATGTTTATTTCGATGTTTATATTCAATGGCATTCCAGTGAGCCCTTAATATAAAGTAATATCTACTTGCAACCACACCGTTTGCATGAGTTATATTTTAGATTGATTTTCCCTTTTAGACTGTTAAGATGAGAACAAAAGCCCCAAAAAAGATATGTAATTTTTTGCAACAGAACTTTGCTTTTTCTTGTTTCCTACCCTGAAAGTAATCTTGTGACCTCTTAGATTCACCTCACGACCCCAAGAGGGTGGGAACCTTTGCCCTAAAGACACAATCTCTTATTACGATTTGAGTGAGATTTATTTAATTTTTTTTCACGAACTGAAAATCCCATACTGATTGAGGGTTTGAAGCTGCACTCGATGTGTGAAATTAGAGGAATTACCCAGGGACTCTTTTTTAAAGCAGTTAATGGCAACAAAGTAACAAAACTAATTTTTCCATCTCACATCAACATGTTCTGAAAATGAATGTCTGAGTCATTTTAATCTTGGTGCACATCAAATGCTTTTCAGTAATGGGTCATTGGATCAATAATGTATTGTTGTAATAAGTATGATTAGACTTAATAAAAAAAATAATAATAATAATACAGTTTTGTGTATTAAAGGTGCCTGCACATAAGAGTGACCTTCTGGGTCAATAGACTGTCCTTTAATCAAAAGAGGAAGGTTCAAGTAAATTGGCAGGCATTCACTCTACTGAAGTGTCACTAATTCCCTACAGATGAATTAAGTGTCATATATCTATACCGGTATATTTAGACCAGGTGTGTCTCCCCTACATTATGGTTCAATTCTACTGTTTTGATTTGATCAGTCAAAATGCATTCTAATTGGTTATTAAACTGAACCCTAACGAAGGCTGCGAACTGAAACTATGATTGCAATTTAGTCCACCTCTCTAAATACAGGCCTATTGGTCGGACAAAATTACAGAAACACCTAACAGTAGGCTGTGATTCATTTTAACAACATCACAAGTCATAGCCCCCGGAATAACCCGAGTTCAATCAACAACTCCGATAGTCTCAACAAACATTTAATACAGGCTTCAAAGCGGGGGGCAGCATCTGTGGCAAGGCTGCCATATTAGATTGCATTATATTGTAGTTATTGGGTTCACATACTGTGCATGTCAAATGAAAAACACACAAATTAAACATGAATACAACTGTTGTATACAATATTTCTGTTTGAGTGCCATGTGTCCAAACTGCTGCATAGCCCATTTGCTGTTAATATGCGTTTATTCAGTTTATTCGCTATCCCTGGGTACCACTAATGAAAGTGAATGGTGGGACGGTAAAAGCAAAGCAAAGCTAAGACACTAATGGAAAACAGTCATGCTGTCAGCTTAATAGATATATTTAGAGGGAATAACTGAATCACTGCATGAGCTGCATTATTGACTATTTTTGGGATGTGACACAATGTACTCCTAAAAATAATATAGCGACACATTTATTAGCACAGATCATCTTTGGAAGTGTGGACAACAACTCTGTTTCTCTCTCTCTCTCTCACACACACACACACACACTCTCTCTCTCTCTCACACTCACACAGTCTCTCATACACTCTCTCTCTCTCTCACACTCACACACGCACACACTGTCTCTCTCTCACACACTCTCTCTCTCACACACACACACACACAGAGAGCTATGGACGTTCAAACACACACAGTAAAAGATCCCCAAGAGGTAACTCAAACTGTGCATCTGATGCAATAGTTAGCAACATCCCTTCAGACTGCCACAGCCTTTTTACCTCCAGGATTCATCGGCGTGGGTGCCATCAAACCGACAGAGAATAGCACCAACTCCCGTCTGTAAATACAGCAAGCTAATCACCTGCAGGGGAAATTGTATTTCCCCTCAGAGTTCTGTTTATGCAAGTGTGCTCTTCATACATTTATTCTAAACACTGTTAGAGCTCCAACAAGCCGGAGACTGAATTACAATCCAATCAACAGTTATTAAATATGACTAATGAATATAAGGCAAGAGCCAGCAAGTACAGAGATAAAGGAGCCTATGAGAACTTTCTGCATTTTTTTTGTTTTGTTTTTTCATTTTCCTGAAACTTCTCACTTCTGCTTTCGACAAGATCAGCCACGGTCCTTTTAGAGCATGTGGTGAGGCTGTCGAATTCAGAAATAGCCTCCATGGTCAGTGTACATGTGTGAGAGCAATTGTTCACATTGTGTACCTTTATAGCTACAGTCTTATCTACATCTCAACAGAATAGAGGGCTACACCTTTACTATCCCCCACCCCTCCACCAAACCTCCAAACCTCTAACAGAACAATAAGGCCTCTGTAAAACAAGTCACAGACTTGAAGTACGTCAAGTTGTTTGCGATCCAGCAGTGGTATGTGAAGTATTAGCCTATATGAAAATAATATTCAAATATGAATTCTAATAAATCAGGCAGATACTGGACAAGTAACTTTTTTAACAATATGGTTGCAATATGCATGTAAAAACAAAAGTACAGGGCACTGTTGTTTATTGTAAAATAAATGGATGCAATGAAGAAGAAAAAAAAAGCATCCCTAATAAAGTTTGCATGTTTCCACGGCAACTAGTGAAAAGGTAATTAGATTCAGAGAGTCTGAGGAGCTGGGTGAAGAATAAAAGAGGTATTCTACAATGAAGAGGGGTTAGCTAAGGTGGACGCTGCTGCAAATTCCTGTGCCCACCTGCCACGGTATCCTCTTGCACGGGAACAACTTTAGGGCTTTCTGGACTTGGAGTCACATTAGATTTTGCTTTATCATATGAAGTGCATGTCAGTTCTTCTAGTGTTTGTAGCAGACAATTAAATCGCCTGTTGAAAAGGGCTGTATAATCCTTTAATCACTTTATGAGGATAGAAAGGCTATCACATCATAAGAAGTAGGCTAATCTATTAGCCCATGAAATAAAATACGGCTTTCAATTCATAAGGATATATTTGAGTAATTTCAGGTCTGTTTTTCTTTTGTAGCAGGCCCTAGAAGTTAATGCTTCCAAATGGGATATAGTTTGTGCTATGTACACATTATTAAAATTTAATTACGTACAAGTTTGATTAACTTGTGGGACTGCATCGTTTTAATGCCCTTTTCCCCCCCCTGTCACTGTGTTTTGGGTTTAGTCCGGGAGCTCTGCCTCTCCCAGGAGCGCGTCCACGCATTGTTTCCGTGGATCCAAGAGAAAAAGTCCATTGTTGTTGCGAAGTTTTTAATCTGGCGATTTAAAGCCCATCACATGCTCAGACTGAGCAGCGGGGCGCTGTACCACAACAGGCAAACTACCGCAAAAAAAAAAAAAAAAAATCCACGTTGGAGAGGAAACTATTCATCCCGAAAAGGACCGAGGAAGACATTGTATTCACACAGCAATGCCAGTGCACTTTTTGGGGGGGACTTTAGGATTGACGGAATAAGTGCGTCCGACCAGCAAAAGCAACAACAACAAAAAAAAAACTTCTGTAGGAGAAACCGGACCGCCTGAGATTTATGATAAAGATGACGCTCAAGTACAGCCAGCGGTCTCTAATAGTTCTGTCTTTACTGGGGATTTTATCGGCTATCATGTCGGTTTTATCGGTGATTTTGATTTTCCAGCTTCAGTCTCAACAGACGGCAGTGAAGGAGTCTCCCCCTTCCACCTCGGCGCTCATACCCGCTCATATCTGGGCCGTCCTGCTGCCCGTCTCCACGGTGCTCTCTGCTCTGTCCCTCACCCTCCATTTAAGCTCTGTGGTGGTGTGTCTGCTCCACAGCTACTTTTCAACAGAGGTCTGCAGAGGAGAGCAGGACACTGAAAGGTATTTAGCCTGCATGTAACGCACCTCTTCTACGCTACCGCAAGTTTAAAAGAAACAAACACTTGCGACAGGCCTGTCAGCCGCATCACTCACTTGCATTGTGCTGCTCCAGTTTTTTTCTGAAATATATTGTCCGGTGACTAGTTCAAAACGCACCTGGTCGCGTTACTGCTAATTGCAGTATGACGCACATGGAAATGGCCAATTATGAGCAAGTGTAGGCCTGCTTTAACACCTTTAAAACAACACTATACGTTTTACAATGATAAAAATAACACTATATTTCTCTAACAAATAAAAAGTTACATTTATAAGCTATAAAACCCACCTTTGTTCCGTTCATGTGGTCTGGTCCAGCCAATGTTGGCGAACGTTGTTTAACGTTCTTGTGTTACTGTTGCAATGCTAAATTTTAGCATTATAGTGTCTTGTAAGTGTCACTTTTGGCTACTGTGGTAACTGTTAAGCAACGTTATATATTTACACATACCTACTTGTTTAAGTGCAATGAATGACCAGGGAAATGCATACCCCGTGTTGTGTTATGTAATGTAGCCTAATCCAACACAACCCTGTAATAAATCCTGTAACATCAACTGTTGTTGGTGTCTGTTTATGTAAATGATAAAACGATCAATATAAAAAAGGCAAAACAAATAACCACCCCGGATTCGAATCAATGCCTTCCTAAAAACATAATGGTTTAAGAATGGTATAAATTATTACAAGGCTATGGAACTTCATTGTATTGCATCCTAGGCTCCTATTTTCTGGTCACACGGTCAGTGTACAACACCCTTGCTATAAGTGGGGGTAAAAAAAAACTATACAATGTATCTGGTTAGTGTTCTTGTGCCCACACAATCTTCTTTAATTGTTCTCTGTAAACCACAGCGGACCCTGGTTGACTGCATTAAGTTTCATTAATAAAAAAAAACAACAGTTTTATAAGTATGAAAGTGTCTTCCGTATGTGTCAGTTCAGAGGCCCGTACTGCAATGTTGTTGGCCGACCCCCACCTCTCAAAGCCTATGAATCCCATCTAAACAATGGCCTTCCTCTCATTATGCACCCAGCACACAGCCTCTAGCTGGCCCTTTCCCATGTCGGTTTTCAAATCCAACAGCATACCCCAGGACCTCCCTACTGACAGAGGGGACATTCCAAGAAAATGTGAATAATAATGAGCTTCACAAAATATAGAGCATTTAAACATACCCAGCTAATTAATAATCAAATGCTTTAGGACTTAACAGTTCTGGTATACGAACTTATCAGGGGAGAAATAAAAAAAGATGAAGAAAAGTTGGATTGCATAGCAAAGAAGGTGCACCTGAGACAAAAAGAAAATTGTCAACACAGAAATTGTTGCATAAAATCATCTTCATTTATGCACTGATGAGAAAATAAAAACAAAATAGCAATGTTAAAAGTGTAAACATGTCTGAAAACCATATGACATCTGTTTCAATAGAGCAGACTGGTTCCTTTTGGATAGCAGAGCTGTACGACATGTGGCTATCGGACTGTTTTGCCTGGGGGTTTCTGTCTACTTGGCAGGTAAGAATGAAAAACTAGATTTTCATTTTTTTTTGGTTAAGATTCTGGATTTTCTCTGTAAGAACATGTTGCCCAATCTGGCATTTGTCATATATTTAAATCCTGAAATAAAGTAGAACTGGGCATCGGTTACTGCCTTCTAGCACATTTTTGTAGGTTTTCCTTGTGTAAGTGTGTTGAGCTTTCATAATTTGCATGCAGGGTACTCTTTTAGTCTTTAGCCTTCAACAACAAATTCACAAAGAGTGTCCAAAACATTGGCGGCGCAGTGGATTTTCAACAGCAGAGGCAAAAGCAGCACGGCTGCTTTCTCTCTGGCCCGTCCAGCGAGTCCATGAGAACAATGCATTCTTTGAGCAGCGTCCATGACTTAAGTGTTTTTAATGCTGAACCTGGCAGTGCTGTGGTGCTCTGTTCCACTGAGCGGCTTGTACTGGGGGGGGTTACTGGAGGCAGTCCCTCTATTGTGATGAGGTGTCGCCCTTATGACCCCACTTCAGCCTCAATCAAGAGGTAATAGAGCAAGGGACTGTAGGAGCAACACCAACAACTCAGGAAGTCACGTCACATCCCGGAGCCGTGCTTTTCTCCCCCTTCCTTTAGCATGCCAGAGTCCATGGTCCTTTTCCTGGAGATAAACATAGGACAACTCAGCTAAGAACAGCTAGCCTTTAAATGACATTACAACAACATTACATGAACTTTTGTAAAGCATCCAATTGCTGTGATGAGGAGAAAGAAATGTGAAAATAAAAATAAAGCTTAAACTGGGAAAAAAGCAGAAAACCCAGATGTAAGTTAAAAAAAAAAAAAAACTTGTTTAAAGTAATGTGGCCCATAATAGATGAATCAAATAAAAGATGAACGTTGCTTGCTGGTCATTTAGTGTTTCTGTGTATATAACTTCCCCTCTTCTCTTCCTTGGCAGCTATGTCCATCTTTATGCTCCTCATATTTGAGGTGGAGACAGGCATTGCAAGTGCTTGCGTACTCTCCTCTGGGATCTTAATCCTACTGGTCGTTGTGATCCACTCGCTGGTCAAAGCTTCTTATAGTGCCAAGCACTATCACAGCGACCACCTCGACACCCTCTTCCAGAATGACCACGGAAGCAGCAACATGCCCGTCTCCCGACACTGCGAGCTCAAAATTGGCGTGGACAAACCGCGGATGCAGCGCAGCCAGTCTCACCTCCAGCATCAGATCGCCTACCCTCAGTGTGGCAACCCGAGGCAGCAACAATACCAGCAACAGCAGTACTCCCCTGCTGAAGGCTCCCAGGGCCACGCTAGTGATAAAGACGGCTACAGCAGCGCTGGCAGTGGTCCCCGAATGCACAGGACCCTGTCTACTGAATCTGGTTTACTGCAGGCCCAGGCTAAACCCTGGAATGGGGTCAACAACGAGATGAGGAGTGTCCTTGCACGCAAGTCAGGGATTTCTGCAAAAGACTCTACTCTTGTGTGACATAAAGGAAGCTGAGCTTGTGGTTAGAGAAACTGATGACCTTTTTAAGCATCACTAGAGGACTGCTAACACAAGTGGCGTCTCAGACGGATGTAGAACGGTCAGTTTGGAGCTTTTTACACACACAAAAATGGGACAGAGATTGAAAGGCGTACCCAAGTTTTCCCCTTTATCAACTGATTTTTCCTGTTCAGATTATAAAGCATTTTTAACTTGATGAAAGACATATTGAGCACAACGTCTGTATAATTTGTAGTGTTGTTGTTTGAATGAGTTTGATTTAAATCTCCCCAGTGTTGCCCAAGTATGAACCTGGCAAATGTATAGCTTTGATTGTAATAATGTCAATACTTGCTCGCTGTATATGGTGGCTTGTTGCCAAATATTTGTGCACAATGTGCAGATGTGTTTTGTTATGTGTTGTTCAAAATGATTTCATATCAAGCATAAATTAATTAATGTTTTAGAAGATATAATTCAGTTTAAAAGTAGGATGCTTTTTTTGACACCTGAAAAAGGAGATTACGATAATGCTTCACAAAAAACCTGTTAACTTTAATTGTCATTTCAATACACGTGTAAAACCTTTATGAAAAAAATGAAAATGTATAATACAGGCCTGAATGTGATGTCGTCATGTCTGGAGGTAATACTAACCTTGGACACCTCAGTCCAGAGGTAATGAGGAAGTGGATGGGGCATGTGGAGCAGAGACAAGGGGACTGGGTGAGGGGGTCACATCATGTAAGCTTCATGCAGGTGCAAAGGAAAAACAGGGCAAATAAAACAGAAAATGTGAAGCTCCCATTAACTACAAAAGAGTTCAGAACAGGCCTGATAAATATTTTGCAGTTATTGGGGGGAATAAAACTGAAAGGAAGGAAAAAAACGTATTAGCTGATGTCCCAAAATATTACGTGATATACAATTAATAATAAATGGATTAAATAAAACAAAAACAACAAACAAAAGGCATGATATTGTGCAAAGAATAAATGCAGGAGGACAGGATAAAACTCCAGGCACTGAGTCACTTGCGTCTCTAATTTTACTCTCAAATAAGTCAAGTATGCAGAAATTCAGGAAAACGAGATGGATAAGGACTCACAAGTGGATCTTGGACATTTTTGTAGGGGTGGGTAGTATGACCAAAAAAGTAATAACCTATAATAATCATCTGGCTTATTTAAATATTGGCAATAATTGTGTCAGTGACTATTTTTTGTTTGGTAATTGTAATAAAAGTGTGTGAAAACCTCAAATGATGACTGTCCCTCGTCCAAATGGTTGAAGAAACAACCCTTGATACAGGCACAAGTATTTAGCAGTGAGAAACACCCTTATATTACCCTTACACTTTTTGCAGTTTTGCAAAAAAAAGAAAAAAAGTTCCATTACTTCTTTTACACATATTTAACCTTTCAAAGTTGAGCTAGATAACAGCCCCAAGAACTAACTTTGCCACATGACAAATGTTGGTGTACATCTAAATTTGCACATTTTTTGGCTTTTTACCACAAAATGCCACACTTTAGACATCACTGTGGCTCAGTCAGCATGTTCACTGCTGCCTCCTACCTGCGTCCTTGAGAGTTGCTAATCTGTTCCTTCATGCTGATGGCTTGACGGAGGAGGCCGTCAATGTTTTTGAAATACAAGCTGCTGTTCGTCATGCTCTTCACGGCACTGCAAAAACCAACAGATCAATCAAATTGTTATCAGTCATGACATGACAGTGCCTGGGTTCTGCAAATACTGTATGCAGGTCTACAGTATGCTTCTGCTCACCTGCATGCATACTCTACACTGTAGATGGCTCCTTGACTCTGCTCCTCCCAGCTCTGCATGTCTGTCTGTGTGAGGAAGGACAGAAAATACTACCATCAATTATTCTGAAGGAGTAAAACTACATTATACTATTAGTTGCTGCCCAGAGCATTTGACAGCAAAGCATACATTTTACCACCAAACACACGATCTCCATTGCTAATCCTGTCTTCTGATTTAAAAGTGGATGACAACTTTGACAACAAACACAAAAGCTTGAGACTTGAAAATAAGTCACAAAGTAATAAAAGCAACCAAACCCTACAGGGGAACTACAGGCTAAATCAGAATTCATACATGTTACTTCCTTACTATTGCATACCTCAGTTTTAACTACTTGATTTAAATGTCTCTGGTCTTTAATTGAGTAGCAGACATACTGATGATGTCATCTACAGACTTGTGAGTAGGGTTGGGCATCGAGAACCGATTCCTACTTGGAATCGGTTCAAAAATTACGATTCCATCGGAATCGTTTCTTTATTGGAATCGTTTGGAGGATTTGGTTTCAAATGTGATCATGGGTTCCAAATTTAATATGCGCAAGTTTTGGTTTCCGTAGCGGCCAGGCGCTTGTTGCGTTGCAGCCTTGGAGCAAACTGCAACCCACCTTTGAATAAAAATAAAACTTTCCTCTTATTTGTGAAATAAGCATGTGACCCGTTTCAACTCCACCCCTCAAAGAATCGGAATCGAGAATCGATAACAACCGGAATCGAAAGGAAGAATCGCAATTGGAATCAGAATCGTTAAAATCTAAAGGATGCCCGACCCTACTTGTGAGGGTTGTGTTGTTTACTGAGTGCATTATTACTGCCTCCCTTTCTACGTTGTGTGAATTTTGTCGAATCTTTTAAAAAGCAATTGAAGACTGCTATTCAAGCAGGCTTTTAGTTAGTCGAGGGTTTTTTATGGTTGTTTGTTATATTTTCTATATGCATTTTAACTTGTTGTATTGTATTACGTTTTATTGTGAAGCACTGTGATTTCTATCTGTGAAAGGTGCTATACAAATAAACTTTACTACTTACTTATTTATTTACTTACTTGTGGTATTTGTTTGTTTCTTGATACATTACTCTCAGGTTATTGTAATAAGGCGATAAAAACATTTTTTTGCGGTTGGTTATCCCTACTAGTTGTAGTTTTTTTTCCCCCAACAATGACACAGGGTGAATACCTTGTGTTGCACCAGTTCAGGCAGGGACCTTCTGACGTGTTCCTGCAGTCGGTAGAGAGCCACTGACGGCTCGTTAGCTAGCACGTACATGCTCTCCGTGAATTTGTCCGTCACTGTAGAATCAAAGAAGTACAGACAAATGCAGAGAATACCTGACCAGTGTTAGAAAAGGAGAGAAAACCAGAGGGGAAACATCCAACAGCATGGGACATGAACAAACAGCGATGTAAACATAGCTAGCATTAGCTTAGCGGCTAAGGCGAGCTAACAGCTACTAGCTTCGTTGCAAGGTGAACAATGAGGTAATTGTATGCTGATAAATTAAACTAATATTTACCTCGTCTAACTTTTAGTTGCATCTCCTGGTCCTCCATAATGCAGGGCTGCTTTATGCCAGAAACCGATAACAACACAATGCAGTTGTACGCGAAATGTGTCAGCTGATTCTTGCTTCTTCCGTATTTTTGTTTTCATGTGTCACACGACAATATTCCGGACAGAAATAACGATTATGAAATATTAGTTCTTCCTTCGAGGAGTAACGCGGTGATGCGTTACACCGGTTGAATCCAACGTGTCCTCGTTTATTTTGTGAAAATAAATGATTTATTAAATAGCTAATCAACTGAGCGACAAGTAATGTATCTCGGTACATTTCGTGCACTTCCAGCAAGACCCATCGTGCGACGCGAAATAATTTACTTTCAGTTTGTCCAAAAGGAAGTTAGCGCAAATTAGACTCTAAGGCTGGATGTGGTGAGTGGACAACGTTGCTTGTGCTTTATGAACTAATTGTGGCTACTTTTGAGGGCTGTACCACTTTATTTATTAGCTAGTTCATGTCTTTTTTTTTTTTTTTTATTGCAGTGATGATGCAGGCCAGAGGTGATGAAGAGGTTGCAGATGGCCAAAATAGTCGGTCATCTAACGCGAATGTTTGTCCTTCCGAGTCCAGAGATGAGAGGTCCAATGGTACCTATGCCTTTTTATATTTGATCTTTTAATATAAGTTCCTTGTCCGTGATCACTTTCTTGACACGTTACCTTTTTCTATGTAACATCTGTTGTCAACCCAGATGTTTGCAGTCTTAAAATAATCAGTTAAACCGAGAGTATTGCTTCCACTGACATGGCTATGGTTCTGCTTGGGCCAGTGTCTCCAGAAAACATGGATGTGGATGAAGAGGGTTTGTTCATACACCCCACCACTCTGACCAACAAGCAGCGTGGGAATGAGGTTACAGTACGCCCAGCAACATTAGACGGTAAGTACTGCCAAAGGACAAAATTGTGTGCTAGACAAGCAATAATGGTATTTTCATTGTATTGATCATATGAAGTTATTCAGATGTTATTTCCACCATGCAGCTCTGTCCATACACCAGTTGGCAGCTCAAGGCGAGGTTTCACAAGTGGCGGCACACCTGAGTAAAGGTGAGGAATTTGGATGTCACTATAGGCAGCCTATAACAGAATGCAAATGTAGGTATTGAATTGTACAATATTTCTACTGATGGGCCGTGACCAACTTTATTTTGCAGACAGTTCACTGCTGAGCAAACAGGATGAACGGGGCTTTACGCCTCTCATGTGGGCAGCAGCGTTTGGAGAGAAAGCAGTGGTGGATTTTCTCTTGGAAAAGGTTAGAAGTAAGAGACTGCTGTCCAGAAAGACACGCACATGTCCAAATGCACTCGCTTATCAATGTTTATGGGATTTTTGTTTTAGGGCGCAGACCCCAAAGCAATTGCGAGGGAGCGAGAGAGTGCCCTGACACTGGCCAGCTCTGGGGGTTATGTGGACATTGTCGAGGCTCTTCTCAGACATGGAGTAGACATTAACACTTACGATTGGGTACACAATGACTTTCTTTATGTCTGATGTGCCAACACAAATCCACAAGATGTATTAGTTATGGCAAGCCAACACACATTAAGATAGTTGTAAAGTATAGGAAACAAAATACAACTACATTGTGATTTGTATTTCATTCTCAGAACGGTGGGACTCCTCTTCTTTATGCTGTACGAGGGAACCACATCAAATGTGTAGAGGCACTCTTGGGTACATTGCATGTCTATGATGTAAAGTCATGATAAACTCTGACAAATTCTGTTTGAATGCTTTTTTTTTAACTGCCATTACTATACTCTCTTTAAGCCAAAGGGGCTGACATGACCATTGAGTCTGATTCTGGGTACAGTCCAATGGCCTTGGCTGTTGCCCTTGGACACAAAAAGAGTATGTATTGTTTTTTGTATACCTGAGAAATAAGTTTTCTCTTTTTATAAGAGGTTACTGTAAAAAATGTTTAGCTAAATTAACATTTTCATTTGTTTCCTAGTTCAGAAAGTGTTGGAGGACCATATTCTCAAACTCTACAAACCAACAACATGACACTGGTTAAAGTCAATAACTGGAAATCTGGGCTCACACAGTTGATCTCAGATCTGCAACCAGCTATCATCGATGGTGAGATGACCAAGACTTCTGTCACAATAACAAGTCATTGTAATACATCAGTTTATATGCAGAGACATTTAAACTAAAATGCAACATTGTGCAGCAGAATTATTTTGTTTGGCTGAAGGACAGCAAAAAAAGGACTGTGAACCAAGTTTTAATAAAAATTTATTTTTATAATGTGTGTTCCACTGGAATGGCGCTTTGACTTAAAAGGCACGATATAAGTTCAGAAAGCATCATTACAAGTGCTCTTATAATCACAAGAAACACATTAAATCTGCAATTAAAACTCAAATTTGGACTCCATGCCAAGCCTTCTGTGTTTGAGTAATGAAGAGTGAGATGGCTGGACAGATCCCTGAAAGCATCCATACCAAAAAAGGCCACGTTCAGATCAGTTCATGAGGTGGCAGCACAGATGACATGTTTCCCAAGTGCCACCACACCATCCTGCATTTTACTCAGGAGTCATTTCCTCTCTCACGAGACGACAAAAAAATGGTCATGAGGCTTTTTCCCCCAGGACATCCAAGGAATAAACAATAATTCTCCCAAAAAAGTCGGCACTATTCTCAAACATTATTTTTACTTTGTCCACTGCAGGGGCCTCCTGTATGGGAAAGCTGTGGGTGTGGAGTTAAGAACAAGATAAGCATGGCAATAATGAAAAGCATGCCCATGAAAATATTGTCCGATACTTATTATGACTCATCTACATCGGTAACAGGAAACACATCCTAGATCCTAGAGTGACAGGTACAGCTTCAGCCGCCGGAAAATAACAAACCCTGGTGTAGACCCACAGGCTAAATTTCAACAGATTAAGCCAGGATTGTATTTAGTATTACGTTAACTATCTGGTTAAACAATATTGGTGATGGAACACCAATATTTGTCTGAGAGAGTGGTTTTGGTAAGCCTAATGATTGTTCACGGTGCACATCATTGGTTGTAAAATGATGATTAATGAAGTTGAGTAAAGAGTTAAATGTAACATTTAAAGTTAACCTTGATTACTGGTAAATGATAGCCTGGGAAAACCCTGATGACCTTCCGGCAAATTTGAGATTTGCTCTGCAAGTCAGTCTGGCCAAGAGCCCATTCAAGCCCATTTCCAATTTTTCCAAATCGAGGCACCAATCACAACCGTAGAGACGGGCTTTACCCGATGACAAGCTGGCCACCGAAGCGCAGCAACCTGTTGATGCCGCTGTCGCTGCTACGTCACCTGGATCGTTGGTCTGATTGGTTGAAGGACTATGCAATTGCGCAGACCCACCCTCAGTTACAACTGAGAAGGGTCTGGTGTCAACCAGGCTAGGTAAATGAGTATGTGTTGTAGAAAATATAAGGTTCACTATTTTTAAATGTTGCCCCCCCCCCCCCATTTAGCATTGACCCTTTACAGGGTTATCAATCAAATCTCGGTCCGATTCTGCACAGTAAGACTCAAGGATATCTGAAGAGAGTTGTCGTCCTCTGGATAAAAATGACTGATCTCTGTAAAGGCTCCATCTTTTGGACAACCTGCGGGAAGGCACAAGTGGAAAATAATTGACCTTATCTTATCACACCTAACATCTTGTCTTGGAATAGTATGAAACACAACAAAACAAAATGAGAAGGCAGTGGATCAGGAAACAATTTGTGACGAGGTTCACAGTTGATAAATGTGATCTCTGAGTTTTACCGTCTAGTCTGCATGTTTTCGCGGAGAAGCCTCCCTGGAACTGGACCTTTAACTCGGACACCTTGACAGATTGGGGGAACTCCAGACACACCCATTGACATTCACCCTGTCAAAGACATGATGCTGATGACTCCCATGGACATTCAGGGTGTGTGTGTGTGTGTGTGTGTGTGTGTGTGTGTGTGTGTGTGTGTGTGTGTGTGTGTGTGTGTGTATATATATATATATATATATATATATATATATATATATATATATATATATATATATATATATTCCATCCTACATAGGAATTGTAAGTAGGGTTTTGAATATATTGTCCGTTTACAATGGACAATCTACTAAATAAACATTATTTAGCCAGTATTAGGGCTGTGCAATTAATCAAACTTTAATTGTGATTATGATTTTGGCTCCCAACGATCACCAAAACAGAATAATCGAGAAATACAATTATTTAGCTCATTACATTTTGCAAGTAAACTCTTATTTTCTCTTGTGTTCTGAATGAAAAAATAAAGTTTAAATAGGAAAAGCATTAAGGCAAATTTCACAGCTGTATGTGTTTTTTACTGTTGATTTATTTAACTTTTTCCACTGTTTTTTAAGTTCAATAATTGCAACATCTTTCCAGAAGTCAACGAGCAATCGTGTTAAATTATCGTGATTTCAATATTGACCAAAATAATCGTGATTAGGGCTGTGCTCGATTAAAGAAATTCTTAGTCGACTAACTCTCATTCAATTGTATCGACTAATCGATTAGTTGATTTAATCGACAGATCTGTAAATCTGAGTTTCTCCGCAAAGAGTCATGCAAAAGCACCTTTTACTACAATTTGTGTGTTTAAAATATGTTTGAAATCAGTGTTCTTATAAAGCGTTGAAAAAAGAGCATAAAACATGACTAATCGACTAAAGAAATCCTAGTTGACTAAGACCAAAATGACCGATTAGTCGACTAATCGACTAAGAGGGAACAGCCCTAATCGTGATTATTTTTTTTTTCCATAATCGAGCAGCCCTAGCCAGTATGCATACTAAGTACACTTGACTTTTGAGTATACTGTTGACGTACACTAGTCTACCGCAATGCAATGCAGAAAAAAAAGAGCTTAAAACAAATGTGGATGGCGGTGATGTGACATCTCAGAAGACTTTACAGAACCAGAGACCGATAGAGTATCTTTGACAGAACTAATACATTTTTGGAGAAAACAATGTACACTTCTAGAGAAGTTTATGTATAGACTGTATGAGTTTAGGTGGCATTCTAAAGCCGCAGTTTGAGTATTATCATTTGTATCACCTGTAATAGTCTTAACTAAGTATGTCGGTTATACATTAACTGCAAAAATAGGGTAAGTTACCATTGGTATTAGTGTTTAATACATACGGTTTACAATAAGTATGTTTATAACACTGGGGCTGCTGCAGTTTTACCTGGTCTGAGTTCCAGCACGTCTCTTCATTGCGGTCAAACAAATATTTCTTTCCATACTGCTTCACATCTCTGTTTAGCACTGAACTCACCCTAAAATGAGAGTGACATAATCCCAGCTGTTAGTTTGAACGTCTCCTGGCTAACGTAGAGCATGTGTCATCTACGAGTCGTTTTGTATTGACCTAACGAGAGACAGCCGTTCAAATATGACATTTAGGTCCATTGGCTATGTCAAAATGAATAACCTTAATTCATTTATAGTTACTTACCTGCTGTGAGTTTCGCCGCAAATCAACGAGGATGCCATGTCTAAACAATTTGAAAATGCCGTACAGCGATCCGGCCACGCTGGTTCTTTCTTTACGACAGTGACGTACATAGGTAGCTAGCTGTTTGTCTTCCCGCCACTAGATGGAGGTCACGGTCCGTCCAAATATTGCATGGCGCTGTTGCTGTTTGCTGCCCAAAACTGAAGGTAAAGTCTTTTCATCTTCATCTAAGGTCCCGGCGGCTCACAATTAATAATTAAGAGCATAAAACATTAAATTTAATTCGACTCTTTATAATCTGTGTGCCCATTAGGCTGGCCAGAAAGATGCTACGTGCTGTTCTCCTTCATGTTTCCCTGCATGTCTCACTGTTGTCTACAGGAGGAGACACAAAGGTCAGGGAGATAAGAATCGATTAGGAAAAGAGGATTCTCAAGAGGTGAATCAATCGGCTAACCGATTGCAACCTTCAAATGAAACATGCAGAGTAATAGATACAAAAAAAACAGCTTTAAATGTTACATGTGTGTTAAAATAAATCTGTGATTGTGTTTACAGCAGATTGGTTGATCCCATAAAAGAACCAATACCAGCATACGTTGTGCTGCTTTTATCAGTGAGCATATTCCTATAACTCTCTTTCTTTCATAACCAGGGAAGCAATAGCACAGCCGACCAAATATGTGTGAGGGAGAGAGCCTGTATTTGGCACATGGCTTATTGCAGATGGAGAACTCCTGCTGAGGTTTTGTCACAGTGCCCCTCACTGCAGATAATCAATAGGTCTGAAATACAAAACCTGATGAAACCCAGCCTCCGTTAAAAAAAAAGAATTGCGCAGGGCAACCTGGGTATAACTGCATTTTACACACACACACACACACACACACACACACACACACACACACACACACACACACACACACACACACACACACACCTTAGCCCTTCCACAATCAGCACCACACACTTAGACTTTGTAAGCCTTCGTACTGCAGGTTTGGATTTACAGCCCCCTGTCAAGTCAGATTAAGTATAAATTGTGATTTAAAGCTGCTGTAATATTTGTCCCGTATCTGTGAATGGCCGCAAATGTATATATCATTGGGAGTTTTGTAGAGTTGTTAATCAGAAACGCTGGCTCAACAATTCATTTGCCAGGTGCTCAGATTATGGCCTGTAGCCATTTTGGACCTTTCACTTGCCCAACATACCCATGTGGGGCCTCACATGGGTGAATGATGAGTTGGCATAGGAGGTCCGTGAAATGTCTGCTGGCGCCATAAAAGGTCCCATATGTGTTTTACCCATGTGGACTGCTGGTGAGGCCAAGTTGGACTGCAAGTAGAGCCCACATGTGCAATCATAGGAAGAACCCACATAGGCTCTTTGTGTCCAATAAATGGAAGAGCTTGACACGTCAGGTTGCCAGGTAACCAGTGGAGACTCCGGGAAGTTACTGCACCCACCCGAGAAATAGTCCGGCCCCATAAAACCACAACTTGCCATTTTTACACATTGTTTTTTGTATAGGTCAAACAAATGACATATATATGTGTTAGTTATTGAGCTTTAGAGGTGTTTGGACAGAGCCAGGCTCGTTGTTTCCTCCTGTTGCCAGTCTTTATGCTAAGCTAAGCTAACTGACTCCTGGCTGTAGCAAGGGGGTAAGCCTCTCCCCGGAACGCGTAGCTCCTATGACGCCATTTTGATGCTACCAAGCCATCACCTCCCGTTAGCACTCCATTGAATGCCATTCATTTTGGCACCACTTTGACAGAGAATAACTTTACATCTGAAGCGTTTAATTTGTCCATTGTTTATTTCTAAAGAAACACGACAATTAAAAGTCTCCATTACCTTGTATCTCACATTATGGCTCCGTAGTAGACGTTTTTGTAAAAATATGCTAACGATTTTGTCATAACCAAGCAACTTACTGTCGCATAGTAGAGGAATTACCATATAGTACAGGAGAGGCTCGCAGGCATTTTTGACTTACATGAGCTGTTTAAGTTTAATTACTAATGATAACTAGTATTTTAGTTAGCAAGCCTGTGCCTATGTTATCTCCTTACATATACCTACGCTCTCCGTCTCTGCAAGATTGGGAATGATTGAGATTTCTCTTGGCACAGCTACCAGAAGACTTCCAACTTCCAGACACGTTGCTCACGTCACATCTACATCTTCAAGCTCAGTTGGAGGCTGCGCAGTAACGCTCAGCGCTCACCGGAAGTGCTTTTAATATCCTTCACTGGTCTCCGTCCAGAGCAACGGGATCTGTTGGTCCAGTTTATATATGTCAATGGGCTGTAACCTTATATTTTACGGACACACATAAGAGTGGTATTGATCTTCTCATCCAACTTTCCGAAAGAAAGTGAATAAGAATGTTATTTCACAAAATGTCAAACTATTCCTTTAACCTGGGCTCATCACTCGGGCCATGGTGGGCTTAAAGGGGGATCTTTATCGATGTCACAACTGTTTCAGTTACTTGCCTCCAAAATATTTCACAATTAGTTTTGTTGTCATGTGAAAAAGCAGCTTTTATTTACATGTCCGGTTTAACATCTCACGGTCAACTTTGTCACAATGAAACTTTTCTGTCCTTTCTTGCTCGCTGAGCTTGTTAGAGGATTACCTTCACCTCTGTCACTGACTCGGCCTAAACCCTCATGTTCCCTCAGCCATCTTTGTCACATTTTCACCACAGCGGTTTCCATTTCTCTCTGTGTTTGTCACCTCTCTAGGTTATGTCCCAACGAGGCAGTGGTGTTGGGCTTAACCCCAGCTGGCTTTTTGGTCTTTTACATGAAACCTCTTTACCTTCCGTGATGATACTTAAAGTCTTAGCGGTTTCTCACTCTGACTTATTACAAAGAGCCTGTACCGAAGAGAGGTATCATGCTCAGAATGAGTAATCATGGCAAAAAAGTGCACCCTTCCGTGGAGCCTCGGGAGAGCATCAGATTGTCGTTGTGAGCAGAACATCTTTTCATACCCTCAATGTGATCATTAAATATTCTTTCATTGAAAAGCATGCACATTACACCTTGGAGATGGAGCAGTGAGATACATGAGAAAAGTCTGTCTATTCAATTTGGGAATAGGTACCAACAAAGTGTTGTACATATTTCTATTTTACGTAATGCAAATGATAACCATTAGCCCTTGTGTTGACTTCGGGTCAAATTGACCCATTTTCAGTTTTTGTTTTATATCAGAAAATATGGGACGTAGAAATAAGTGCTGAAAATGTGTAGAAGAAAAATGTAACAATTTAAAACGTTGGAAAAAGCAAAAACAAGCTCCAGTCTTGGCAACAGAATCAGGGTCATTCTTGAAGGATATACTGCTCATTGTTTTTATTTATTTTATAAAAGTGTTGTTCTAGAGAGAAGTGCATCAATATTAAGCATCAAATTTTCCTTGTTTGCAATTTCAGTGCAATTCCTCGGTCACTAATGTTGTTGAAAACGAAGATTTCCTTTTTATCGTTTACAGATACCTGAAGACAAACAACGTCTATCGCAATGAATAAAGATGACGGAGATAGACAGCCATGGCCCCGTGTCATCTGAAATGGATGGGTAGTCTGACTGTACTGAGAAGTAAATAAGCAGGTGCTTCAGGAGGTAAAACAGTCACTCTGGTCTATTCCAGAGTTTATGAGCTGTGGGCACTTGTGCAGATTGTCTTAATGAGTTAGGTGATTAATGCCCGTGCTGCTGTCAGTGGAGGGACACAGCTTTCGGGCTGGGGCAGCACCACAGCACATTAGGCTGTCCCCTTTTGGTCCACATGACAAACTGGCTCTGTGACTTCACTGAACTTTTTTTTGTGGTTTACTTTGATTAATGAGAAGTCCGCCTTGAAAAATGAAACTTTCTGGTGCGATGGGGGAGTCGGTTGGTGTGAAAACAGTAGGTGTAGTCACTGGTAGTGTGCGTTGAGGCTTAACAAAATAGATAAATATATAACTATAACTTCTGAAGTTTAGTAGTTGGAAGTTTTACATTTTGCATCCGTCATCTTGGGACAAATCAGTAGTTGATGATAGCTGTAGTTAATGATTTAACACACTGCCTTAGGCCACAGACAGCATCCTTTCTAATCTGACTAGAGAATGTCGGAAATTAGAATGACATGATGCCGCTTAGCGGTCGTAAATCATTTACTTCAGGAAGACAACATTTGGCGTTCTTTGGGCTACAGCTAATTTTAATAAAGCAGGAAATGGGCAGAAACGTGAGGCACATCTGTCGACTGCTGCAGCAATTAACACTGGATCTTGAGTCGCGGTGCCGTTTGCTGGCAGAGCTCCTCACTCATCTCCATGTTGAAATTTTCTGCTCCAGTTTGAGCGAGGTTCTCTAATTAAATCATTAAAAAGCAGAGCATTTGCACAATATGCTCCGCTGCCTTCATTACAAAGCACAATCACTTGTAATTTATTCACTCACACAATTAAGGAGCTTTGGGTTTGATTCGTTGTCTGTGTGAGTTCACTCTCCTCTATTTTTTTTTCTTATTATTATTCCAGGCAGCGTAAAGGTGGACATGCATGCTTTCACAGCTTTAAAGTGCCCAAATAACACCCCAAATCCCAGAAAAATCCCTTTTTTTCTGGGATATGGGGTGTTATGTGTGTCTCTGGTGCTTCCACACGCATACAAACTTTGAAAAAAATCCATCCATGCTGTTTTGAGTGACATACGGGTTTCTGAATGTGTCCTGCCTTCAGTCTCCGGGTGAGCTGGTCAAAATCGGCACGGCTTTCTACGTCACTAGCCGAAACGAGCTGGCTAACCGCAACCGTTAGCATGCTAGCGCTCGCATGCTACCTCGTTCTCAATGGCAAAGCACTGCTACAACACACACAAATTCACCATAATCTACAAAAGAACTATTTACATGTGCGCCCTCGTTTAGAAGAAGTCTCACGGCTAATCCTGCCTTGTAACTGACCGAAGTTGGAGAAACGGCCTTTCTTTTACTGTCTGTGGAGCTAGCGGACATGATCTATGATCTGAGCTACTGCGCATGTGCCAGTGCAATCAAAGATAGTACAGAAGAAAAGATGTCTCACTCTGTAGCTAAAACAGAGACCTGAACACAGGGTGAAAAGAGGAGCTGCAGCAATGTGGAGTACAACAAAAATATGGTGTTTTTTGAAAATTAAACCATGTAAACCTATTCTGGTACAACCTTAAAATACAATTATGAACCTGAAAATGAGCATAATATGGGTGCTTTAAATTACTGAAAGATTGGGTTCCTGGGTGCGCCCATATATAGAGGTTTGCTCCTTGACACAGTGGCCGCTGGTTTGACTCCGACCTGTGGTCCTTTGCTGCATGTCATTCCCCCCTCTCTCTCTCTCTCTTTCTCTCTCTCTCTCTCTCTCTCTCTCTCTCTCTCCCCTTTCATGTCTTCAGATGTCCTATAAAAATAAAGGCCTAAAATGGCCAAAAAATAATCTTAAAAAAAAAATGATGGATGACTGGAGCATAATGGAACCCTGGGATTATTTAGCACAGTGTCCAAGCGGTTGGACACACTTTGCTGGCAGAATCACAGTGAGAATATACGGTCATCTTGTATACGAACAATACAAGGTGACAAGCAAGTATAGAGCATGAGTCAAATTTGTTCCCCCGGGCTTTGCATCCCCGGCTATGTGCAGTGCCGCGATGGGCAGGATTTATGAAGTGTGGCCGCTTCTACTTCATGCTCGAGCAGTCAGAATCCCTGCTTGCTCATGATGTGGTTGGAGGCCCCCAGGATATGCCTCGCTCAACCCCTTCTCAGTCTGCAGCCTCGCTACCACAGGGGCAAGCCCAGGCCTCTGATATCTCAGCAAGGAAATGGGCCTTCAGTAATGACTGGAGCACTAGCAGGCGCTCGCAGGAGATCACAGTGCAAAGAGAAGCCAGAGCGTATCATTTTACGGTGAAGTCACAGGGATTTGTCACGAGGAATAGCAGGGGGGATCTCACGGTTGAGGGAATTCCCCTTTCATGTTCAGGTTATAGTGTGAGACGAAAACAACAGAAGATAAACTAGTTGGATCAAAGCAGTGAAAATCTGTTGTTTTTAGAAAGGTGTGGATTTTGCAGTTAGACACCAGTTGCATGCAGTAGTAATGGCATTTAAGACTACATACGTGGTGCTGAATAGAATCTTTGTTTTCTCCTCTTCAGGCAGCTGTGGCTCAGTGGTAGAGAGGTTGCCTGCCAATCGGAAGGTTGGTGGCCCAGCAGTCCTTTGTTGAAGTGTCCTTGGGCAAGACACTGAACCCTGAGTTACCCTGAGTGTAAATGTGTGTGAATGTTTATCTGATGTACAACATGGCATCCTTGGCTTCAGTGTGTGAATGGTTCCTGTACTATGTAAAAGTGCTTTGAGTAGTTGTTAAGACTAGAAAAGGGCTATATAAAAACAGGCCATTTACCTCTCTACAGTTTTAGCTGTCTGGAGGAGGACTCATCCTCATACTCTGTATTCCAGCGGGCAAGTGCATCTGCGTGCATGACCCCACCTCCCATCCTCCTAATCTCCTTGTCTCACTTTATTCACAGAAACACACCTTGTGAACATGAGCAGCCAAGCATCAGAGCAGCTCTTCACAGACCCTCCTCCTCCTCCTCCTCTCTGTTTTCTCAAGGTAAGAAGAGGCAATGCACGCACTACATCATCAGAGATCACTCAACCCCTTCTGTCAGTTGGTTTAAAAAAAAAAAAAAAGGTTTTAGTGCAGATGCCTTTAACTCTATTTACCTGCTGCATCTCAGTGGTTTGGTATGGTTACAATTCAGGTTTACCACCACGAGAAGCTGAATCAGACTGTTAACAGTCTCTACTTGCACCACTGGAGGTAATGTACAAAAGCACTTGTCTTAGCAACATCCAGACGTACATGCTTTCAATTATTCACCCAATTTTCAGCCTAAAAGCACTTTCTCGATATTTTGTTTTCTGATACTGTCACAGAAGGAAAAGTGAAAACTGTGTGTGAGAGTGAGTGAGTGATAATAAATGGGAACAGACTCAAACAGACACCACTCACCCTCTGTACGGAGAACAGGCTACATGTTATTACCTTCTGGCTTACGTTTTAGCACCCCCATGGCTCTTAAACAGAGATACAAAAACTCTTTTATTCCTCGTTCCATTCAGGCACTCAACTCAGCTCAGGAGGCGATAGCCCTTGCTTATAATAATGACCCCTTGTATTTATTTATTTATCTTTATTATTATTATTATTATTATTATTATTATTATTATTATTATTTTCTATTGTTTGAGTTTTTGTAGTTCTTTTTACTTTCATTATGACTCCAACACAACTCAACTATTTATTCTTTAACTCAGGCTGAAGCTGCTGTTTTTATTGTGTTAATTGTTGTGTGCTTTGTGTTGTATATTTTTCATGTGATGTCTTCCTGCTGCATACAAATTGCCCTTTTGGGACAAAAAATAAACTGAACTGAACTTACAACAAAATAAAAAAGGGAAGGCTTTGCCAACTACTGTAAAATCCCTGATGTTGGGTGTCTTTAGCTGCAGTATATGGAGTAGTAACTCCCCTTATAACAGGGAGAGTTAATGCTGTTTGTTGTGGTTGTTATACTGCCACAATGCAAAAATAATGCTTCATAATTATGCATGTGAACATGAATACACTTATACACAAAGACACATGTACACAAATACCCCCCCCCCCCTTTTTTTTTAAAATCATTTGATCATGTAAAAAGACCAACACACTTAATAACCATGACTATATGTTTTTTGAGAGGCGTTGCTCATATTGTATATCTTATGGGCTGTCCTACAAATATCACCCACCTCTTCCTGTTCGAGTGCTTTTCAGCTCTTGGCTTCTATTTTACGGCCCGCAACTTTACCGGTTATCGGGTAAACCCTCGTTTTGTGCCGCTTTAAGCCAAACGGTCAGATTAACCGGTTGTATTCTACCTGCCCAGCATCTAACTGTTCTGTATTAAAAAAAATAAATAATTAAATACATAACCAAAAAGAGTTGTTAATCATGTGGATCGCCAGTCGCGGGTAAACGAAACAAACCAGGTCCGTCCCGACTGGTAAAAATGAACAAATCCCCTACTGCATATTCATACATAGAATGCAAGGTTAGTTACTGGATCACAGGACCACAGAAATCGGTCAGTAGGTAAATGAAACACCTTGAGAAAACATTATTGAAGCTGACCACATACCCTGGGGGACATTCCATTTTTAAGGCATGTTTTATTTTTTAGATTATTTTGGGGGCTTTTCCCTTTATTATAGAGTGACAGTGGATAGACAGGAAAGGGGGGGAGAGATGGGGGATGACACGCAGCAGGTCCGATTCGAACCCACGCCGCTGCAGGACTCAGCCAACATGGGGCGAACGCTCTTACTGGGTGAGCTAGAGGCCGCCCCATGTTAAGGCATGTTTTAAAAAAAAAAAAAAAAAAAGTAGAGTAGTTTTAAATGTCTCAACTCTAGAAACGATATATTTTATAGATAGCTATACCTTTTGTGATGATCACACCACAATAGCACTTCAGATATGCTAATTTCAAAAGGAATGAATGATTTAATATTATACCCATCTGAATCTTTCTATGCTTTGTAAAATATAGTAGTATAGAGTTAACGGAATGGAGGGGCAAATGAGGTAATTTGTTTTTTCAAGCACAAGGCAGTTATTCACACGCAAAGTAGATAATGATGTAAGAGACAAGTGAGTGAATGATAGGGACATAAAAAGACCATAATAGAGAGAAGATTAGCCTGCTCTCTTGAGGTCGTGTCTCAGCATTGGAGTACCCGCCACAAAGCGAGGTCAAGCACATGAGCGTCAAAACCTTTCAGACAGCCGTGATTGGGTGGACACCTGAACATGCTCAGCTAAGTCTGGCACATTGTTTCTACAACAATTAAAAAAAAACTGGCACCATCAATTAGGAGCTCCAATTCTCATTACGGCTTGTTGTTGCTCCCTGGATGTGACAGACAGCAGCGGCAAACACCTGCTCTGTGCTGTTTTTTTTTATTATTATTATGTGTGTTGGTGTGCGTAGACAGTCGATAGGGTCAAGTGTGTTGGGCTGACAGACGTGTGCATACATAAGTGTCGCTGAGAGTGTCAGGTAAGGTGTTATGCTATGGAGCACAACAGTCGGGGGGGATGTACATGTGCAGATGTCTGTAGGCCGATGGGGTTAGATTAGTACAGAGTATGGTTTGCCTGCACAGCACAGTTTGTATGTGTGTATGTTGAAGTGCTTAGCTGCTGTCAGATGGGCTGCCTCTTTAATCTGTGCAGACAGCTTTGTAATTGGGGCGCTGCACAAAAGGGGGGTGGGGGGGAGGGGCTGCAGCTAATACACACCGACAGTCTGAAAGATGAAGAAATAATAGAGGTGGAGGAGTTTTGTGTGTGTGTGTTTCTGTGGTGATGTAGGGGTGATTGGTTGGGGTTGAGAGTACATGGACTGGCGGCAGACGTCCTGGGGATCGGGATCCTCGGTCCGTCGCCGAGGCAACAGCATCATTGTCTGGGTCGATTCACTCGATCCCCGCCTGTTCACCCACTCAATCTGGTCAAAACTGAATGAATTCCAATGGCAGCCATAAGAGCCTGCCCGATTTTCATTCCAATGCATTTCAAACGCATTTCAAACAGTTTCACTTTCAATTCCCTCCCATCGCCGGGCCCACCATAATGTGGTCCTCTCCTCTGGTCCCGGCCTCCTCCCCCGAGTCCACCCACCGCACAGGAGATGAACTCACCAGACAGGTGCCATACTGCTCAGAATGACAATTTGCCTTTTGGAAATCAGCCTCTGGCTCCATTGTGTTCCCTGAAATTGAGTTAGCCCATCAGCAGACACTCAACAGCTCCCTCTTGTCCCCTCCTCCCACCTCCCTCTCCCCATGCCCATCTCTCTCTGTCTCTGTCAGGTCCTTTAATGTTAAACCTAGCGCAGGAGAGTGCTTCCATTTGAACGTGTTCACAATAGAAGCATATTTTAAATTGGAAGAGCATTGCATATTATGCAACTGTTAGGGAGATGTCTGTCATAAAAGGTTGTAATAAAAATACCCGGACCATATGTGAGCAGGCAGCAGTAAGAGCAAAATTCATTTTCATGTGCACAAATGGTATCGGTGCGATCTGATTGCTTATTTTTATGTGATACAAAATAGACTGGTTGGGGTGGAAAAAAAGCCAGCCATCCTTCAATAAAGGTGAAATGACACCATGTTTGAAATAGCTAAGCCTCAGTACTGGGCTGTGACTAAAAGTGTATCCCATAGTCTCCTAAAAACAGCCACCTCCTCAGTCTATCAGAATCAGCTTTATTCGCCAGGTATGAGGACACATATGAGGAATTTTGCTGTGGATTATACAATGCTCACAATGTGCTTACTCATACAAAACAAAAAACAAAAACAAACAATACATACACACTGTAAACAGAAACAATATAGACAGGTTGAGGCAGTAGTGCAATCTCCAGCAGAGCTGACTAGCAGCAACTCTTGACATGTTATTTATGATCAGGTCAGGCAGAGGGTCCTTGGTCAAGCCTAATTAATTACTGCGTCGAAAAGCAAATGAGTTATCCATCAGGAGAAGTGGATGGAGAGATCCATCCATCTCAGGTCACCCTGCAGAACAAATGGTCAGAGATTAACTGTATTGCACAAGTAGCACTAACTAACCTAGTTACCGATGCAGCGAGGCTTACAGTAGTGCAACGATGGCAGGAAGGCAGAGGACCGCTCCGTTCAGTCGATTGCTTGGCCAAGTAGAACTTATTTGCAACCACCTGGATATGGGTTCTTGTTAAAAAAAATAAACACTTGCTGTGTGTGGCATTAGCAAACAACGACAAGCATACAGCATAACATTAATATGGCTATTAGTTGTCACATTAAAGGCTTCAAATCTCTGTAAAGGCAGGTCAGGTTGTTTAGCTGAATTTAGCTGCTGTCACTCATTACAAGGCAGAACAGAGAGTTTCTTCTGCTGTTTAATCTTTGATCACACTAATGCACACCTCATTTACAGAATATGAAGGAACAAGTGGATATTCTTGAGGGAATTAAAGGGAATTTTCTAGTGTAGAAAATGTACAATCAGCTCAGACGGACACTTTATGTCCATGGTCAGTCAGCCATTCTTTTTTATCAATGGACACATTGTGTAGCATCAGCTCAGTTCAGTGTTGTACTTTTTTTTACCACAACCACTAGAGATTAAAAATGTTGTCTTTACCTAAAGATAGCCAATGTGTATCTTCAAGGCGGACACCTTCTTCAAATTCTGTGTTTTCAAATAGTATTCCTCTGTGTGCGAGGTCCTGTTCACACCCATGTTTAGTAAAACCCATTTATTTTATTCATGTAGTTCCGATTTGGTTTGTAAATGTGTGGAAGTCAATTGAAGTCAGCTCTAATCAAGTTTCAAGTCAGTCATCTGAAAGCACAGTATGTACACACATTACTAATTATAAGTGGTAGCCTGTGTTTTGAGTAGAGGTGTGAATCTTCACTGATCTCCCGATTCGATTGCGATTATCATGTCAGCGATTCGATATCTCGATGCATCACGATGCGTCAAAAACATTTTTCTATTAAAGTCATATAGGATATTTGACTTGACAAGCTTGCATTGTCAGTAAGTAACTTTAGTTAAGTAACTTTACACTGGAATGATGAGGTGTTTGGGTTAGTTTCTTTAAGGTAGCTACCACGAAGGTTTACCTGTTTTGGATTAGTCATATACCACCCTACTTTTAACCTGCAAATCTATTGTGCTGAACTGGAATAACTGACCCCAGACAGCTCTTTAACAAAAAAGGTACTGTTTACTGAACAATAACTTAAATCTACAAATAATATTTAGCCGTTAGATTGAATAACAAAAAAAAACATAACACAAATCACACCCTTCAAATATGCTGACTGCAATATTTCTTCAAATGATATTACACACAACTACCCCTTTACCCATTTCTCTATCAGTTTCCACTTAAAACACTCCAGCTACACAAAATTATTACTCCTTACAGCAGTTTCAATGTAAAACTTACTCTTAAACCACTGTTACCACAAAGTGCCCTAGTGTACACCTCTTCAGCTTCGTCACTCCACTTAAATCTTCTCCAAGCTAACTATTCTAGTGTCTCTCGATGTTTCTCAGTGTTTTCTTTCCTCTTCTCGATTTGCGATTCTCTCCACTCTCCTCCTCGTGTCTCCGCTCAGCCGTTTGTGTGCTTGTCTGTCTGTGTGCATGTCTGCCAGCCTGTCTCTGTCTGTCTGTGTGTGTGAGAAACTAGTTAGGCTACTGAGAATGTTATTTTTTATTTGAGTGTTTATGCCGCGGCCGGGAAATTAACGAGCGACATCATTACCTTATAATCGATTATGGTGGGCCAATGCATCGATGCAGCATCGTCCATGTCCGCATCACGATGCATCGATTATTTGATTAATTTCAACACCTCTAGTTTTGAGTGGGCTTTGTTTTCTAAATGAAATTGAAAGATGATTCATAAGTGCTGACGACAAAAGGGTCCAGACTGGGAAACTGTCACCGAATGTAAAGGGGAAATTATCTATGAGAGCAGCTAATTACTTGTCTTTTACTTTCAACACTGTGTGTGTGTCTCTTTGCCCTGTGTAGAATCCAGTTGGCTGCTTGTTTCACCCAAGTCGGTGCTGTCAAGCGCTAACTCTGCTGTTCTAGCATCAGAGTATTCCATGTATTTGTAGTTTGGGGGGCATTTTTATGTATGTAGAGATTGACAGAAGAGAGATGACAGGAAATGTAAGGAGAGAGATGGGGAATGACATGCAACAAAGATACAGCAACGTTGCAGTTCATGGTCACCGCTTTCAAACTCCAGGACACAGGGACGCCTCAGAGTATTCCATTTTAAAGCGACTGGTTGTACTTGGGTACAGTGGTGCTATAAGCTAAATGCTAAAGTCAGAATGCTAACATGCTTGCAATGACAATGTTTAACATCTGAATCCTAGCTTTGTCATTGTTATTGGCATGCTCATATGCAAACAATTGCCAGTTAACATTAATCACATAAACACAAAGTGCAGGTAATATGTAGGTATTTGGTCATAAACCAAAGTATTGATCAAATTAAAATGTTGTCCTGATAATAGCGCTAGGTGGCAAGTTAAGCGATCACCAAAGTTGTTACAATTGATCCTCTGAATGTCAAAATGGATGTCAAATCTAATCAATCAAATTCAATCTAATAGTTGTTGAGACATTTCAGCGGTGGACCGACCGTCTGACGGACAAATATTGCCATCCCTAGAGCCGTGTGGCTAATAACAACTCATCCATCAGCTATAGGCGCTAATCCTGGGGGCGAGAGGCGAGGAACACCCCGGACAGGTCGGCAGTCAATCACAGGGCTGACACACAGGGACAGACAACCATTCACGCTCACATTCACACCTCGAGGCCATTTTTTATTTTGAGTTGCCAATCAACCCAACCTGCATGTCTTTGTTCTGTGGGAGGAAACCGGAGCACCGGCAGGTTTGAACCCCTTCTTGCTGTGAGGCCAACATGGCATCATGTCTTTGTGTAAACATACACGCCACTTTCCTAAAGCCAAATGGCGTGTTATCTGTACTCATTTTGAGCTTTCCACGTGTGTGTCTACGCTGTATACAGCGTCGCCACGTGGCGTCTTATCGTAAGAACGTGCCATATTCTCGCAAGAACAATGTCACACGCGTGAAAAAAAAAAAAAAAAGGGTTGGTTTTAGGAAGAGAACATTGGGAAAGGCTTTAGTAACACAAAAAACGACAAAAACACAATGGTGACCAATGTCACACGCTTAGGAAAACCGTTGGGTTTAGGAAGAGAACATTGGGAAAGGCTTTAGTAACACAAAAAACAACAAAAACACAACAGTGACCAACGTCACACGCTTAGGAAAACCGTTGGGTTTAGGAAAGAAACATTGGGGAAGGCTAAAAAACAAACAAATAACGATTGACAAACGCCAAACGCGGGACACGATCCCAGCTCTCCTGGGTGAAAGTCCTGTGTTTTACCCACCCCACCCAACCTAACCTCCCACCGCGGACTTGCGTCCTTTCATACTACTCGCTACGGCAAAAATTCACACGTAATGTAGGTCAATGGCGGCCGAACGGCGTTGATAAACACGCTAAAAAGCGATAATGCGTCTTGATAACACACAAAAACGGCATACGAATTGGCGTGTCATAGATACGCCACTTTATGAGATCAGTCTGGTGAGGCAACTTCCACCATTGTGCCGCCCTTTATAATACACAGCCAGCTAAAATGTGAGATCTGTGTGTCATTAATATCCACTCCATAAAAAAATAAAGCTATTTTGCACAGACATATAATAATATTAATCTCAGGACTTATTTAATGGATACAAGTTAAACTGGATTCATATTGTGTATGCATATGGGATTCCCTCTTGATCGTGATCATAAATGACTGAATGATCTACAATTATTTTAATAATCAATTCATTTAGAATTAGAATTAAATAATTTATCAAGCGAAAATGCAGATTTCCCCCTCCCCCCAGCTTCTCGAATGTGATTATTCACTATTCATAGGACTGTTTTATAGGCTAAAGAATAAATCCGAATAATTTAGCCGAATCATTATGGGGCATACCACAATAACCGCAATGTCTCTGGTTACATTCCAGCTGGTGACCTTTGTCGTCATTCTTTTGTTTCCTGTTTGTCTCTATACCGTTTGCTATCAAATAAAGGCAAACATGCTGAGAAATATATTTTAAAAATAAATAATTGTTTGTTGTACCCCTACAAATAGTTAATGTTATGGGCAAATGTAGCATTTCTGTTAGATTAGCTTGGCAGAAGGAACACATCTACAGTATGTTCTTCCGTATATAACGGTTAAGACTGGATTATCATGAATGTTCTCTTTGAGCACAGCTCACAATGACTGATCTGTGTTGACCAGAGCTCTATTAGAGTCAGTCTCCTGCAATCAAACATGTTATTGTCTCAGACAACATTATCTTATATGAGCCCCCTCTGGCACATTTTCAAAACTGGATAATTGCATTTTTCTGGTTTGTTTACATTTCAGATTTTTCTTCCAGTATGCAGGTGCCGGAATGTAAACCCAATTACTTGAGAAGTGAATGGGAATGTTCCAGACCAAAGTAATACATCAATGTCAAGCAGGACTGAGATCTGCTGGTGAAATATGATTTTCTCTCTATCTGTAGAAATAAGTTCCCAACTCAGTAAAATGAAAATAAACTGCTATATTTGCCAGCCACAGCCCATTTACCAGATGGTGCATGTGAACGGGTGGGTAAATTGATTTAAAAAAAAATAACTTGATGTACCTCACATCTACAGGAAGTAGAGAAGAATATGCTTAGTCCACAGTAAGGAAAAGACGTTACAGTTGATTCTGGAACTCAACGTTCTTCTTCACTAGCGCATAGGATTTTAAAGAGAAACTGGATTTGCAGTTTCATCTCTAGAGACTGAGCGTCACGCTTTAGTTTAGAGAGCAGCACGTTTTATGTATGTGCTTTAATATTAAAGCCAGCTCACTAACACGTGAATGGCCATTGCAACACAGAAAAAGGTTTTAAACTGCAATGTTCATGACACTAGTGCACAAGTGCAGAAAAAAAACAGCCAAAGTGCATCACATACAGTATGCATCTGTTGTGAAGAGCACAATACCAGCTTCACTCATGTTCTCTCTTCCTCTTTCTCATGTCTTTGCTGTGTTTCTCATTCTACACTATCAAACAGCACCAAAATGCCATAAAAACAGTAACTACCAAACGGCAGACATTTTATTGTGGTGATGTTCAATGAACGTTGGCAAATAATAGGAGCTCAGAGGAAAGTAATGGCATGTTTTGGCTCATGTCCCTTATCTCCTCTCCACATCACCTCAACCACAGGCCATTTCCCTTTGCCTGAGTACAACCTGTAATAACCTTATGAGGGCCAGTAACCTGAATGGCGCTCACTGAGCTTAACTGAGACATCAGACTTCCAGTGTTTTCTACTGTTTGTCTGCGTGTGTGGGTTGATTTCATGCCACCTGTCTAAACACCTTTTATGTGTGGGGATTTTTTTTCAGTGATCTTGAAAAACACCTTAAGGGTACATTATTTCCAAGAGTAGCTTCTTTTTTTTCTCAGACTGAGGCATTAACAATGGCATCATACAAGGCAGAAAGGTAATTGAATTGGAAGTACTTTTAAGGGAATTTTTGCCTTTATTAGATAGTGACCAAAGCGAGGTGCCAAGAAATGAGTGGAGAAAGAGATGGGATCTGACCAGCAACAAGGATCCCTGTCTAGATCATGTTCCTTATCTGTATATGCTCATATGTATTCAGTTTAATTTAGCTCATCTCGACCTTGCGCATTTCTGTTGAGTTCCGAGTGAGTTTGGCACTGGCCAAGCTGGTCCAGTGTAGTCTGGTCTATTGTTGTTTCATGTGAAGTCCAGAATTGGGATGCAACTAATTATTTTCATTATTGACTATTTTGTCGATTATTTTACTAAATAATTATTTATACTTCTCGGAGCTTAAAGGTCCCATGACATGGTACTCTTTGGATGCTTTTATATAGACCTTAGTGGTCCCCTAATACTGTATCTGAAGTCTCTTTCACGAAAATTCAGCCTTGGTGCAGAATTACAGCCACTAGAGCCAGTCCCACAATGAGCTTTCCTTAGGATGTGCCATTTCTGTGTCTGTAGCTATTGAGGAAGAGAGGGTGGGGGAGGGGCAAGGTGGAGGGGGGGGTGTGTGGCCTTGACCAACTGCCACTTTGCTTGTTTGAAAACCATGATGCCTCTCTCTCATGGGTGGGCTAAATTCTCTGGGCGGGCAAAGCAGAGAAAGGGGAGGCATTCAGCATGCACAAACCTCTTTATTTGGAATTTTATTAACACTTTTTTCCAGTTTGGCACATCTGAGCTTTCATTTTCTCAAAGGCAGAGCAGGATACCCAGGGCTCGGTTTACACCTATCACCATTTCTAGCCACTGGGGGACCATAGGCAGGCTGGGGGAACTCATATTAATGTTAAAAAACCTCATAAAGTGACATTTTCATGCCATGGGACCTTTAAGGTGACATCTTGTTGACATCTTGTTTGGTCCATAGACAGTATATAAGAATGGACCAACAGATCACGTTGCTCTGGACGGAGACCAGTGAAGGCTATTAGCGCTAGCTTTATTGCGCAGCCTCCAATTGAGAGAGACAACGTAAATGTGACGTGAGCAACGTGTCTGAAAGTTGTAAGTCTTCTGGTAGCTGTCCCAAGAGAAATCTCAATCATTCCCAATCTTGCAGAGACGGAGAGCGTAGGTATATGTAAGGAGATAACATAGGCACAGGCTAATTATTGCTAACTAAAATGCTAGTTAACATAGTAATTAAACCTAAACAGCTTATGTAAGTCGAAACTGCCTGCGAGCTCCTCCTGTACTATACGGTAATTCCTCTACTATGTGACACAATCGTTAGCCTATTTTTACAAAAACGTCTGCTACGGAGTCATAACGTGAGGTACAAGGTAATGGAGCCTTTTATACGTTGTCGTGTTTCTTTAGAAATAAACAATGGACAAATAGAGTTTTTAAACGCTTCAGATGTAAAGTTATTCGCTGTCAAAGTCACGTCAAAATGAATGGGAGTCAATGGAATGCTAACAGGAGGTGATCGTTTTGTAGCATCAAAATGGCGCCATAGGAGGTTTGAGTTCTGAAGCAAAGCTTACCCCCTTGGTTTGGTCTAGTCTATATCCTCGACGGTCCACTTCCGGGATTTTCTCCTGAAAATTCCGCCAGATTTCACTCATTTAGGCCGGATATCTGTTGCCTCGGCTTCCTTTGTGTCGGCATTTTAAACCCCGGTGGGGTAGGACTATTGTTAACCATTTCTCAGATCTCTGCAGGGTAAATCCAGACAGTTAGCTAGACTATCTGTCCAATCTGAGTTTTCAACAATTTTTAAACGTTCCTTTAAACAAGTTCCTTCCTGAGGCTATTTTGCAGAGGCGCCGTTGCTCCATATGGCGCTTAGACGTATGCGCCCAAGACGATTGTGATTGGTTTAAAGAAATGCCAATAAACCAGAGCATGTTTTTCTCCCATCCCGGAATGCTGTGTGGACTCGCAAGACCCTCCTTCGCAGCACTGTGGAGGAGGAAGGTCTGGCAAAGCGAGACTCTATTTGGTCTGACCAACTCAGAAAAGCCAGATATCCAGCTTGAAATTATATTTAAAAAAGTGAAGCAGCAAATGATCTCATTTGAGAAGCTGGAACCAGAGCATGTTTTGCAAAATTTGCTTGATAAGTTAGTTAAACAATTAATCAATTATCAAATGTTGGCTATTTATTTTCTGTTGATTGACTAATCAGTTAATTGACTATTTGTTTAGCACTTGTCCGGAATGTGCAATTCATTTATAAAGTTCATAACTCTTGATGTAACTCATAGAAACAATGGTACATTGTCTGCCCAGTCACATTTTTGTTAGATTTTGTTGATTTTTCTGACTGTTATGAAGTATGACTGACTGGGCTGCTGGGCTATTTGTTATAGCAGCAGGGTTTAAGGAGAGCACAGGAAAAACAATTCTAGGCTTTTTGTTGTTGTTGCTTATTTCTCTGTTTATTTATTTCGCTCACTCTTTTTCTCCCTCATAGAGTACAAACACACATCCACATGGCACATCTGTGAGCTATGGAAGGAAAAATAATAGATTTTCCGATGCACTGTGATTGTGTCTTGAAGCATTCAGCATGCACAAACCTCTTTATTTGGAATTTTATTAACACTTTTTTTCTCATAGAAAAGTACGCACAGTACAAAAGAGATATAATACAATATAAAAGACTCTGAATCAAGATTCTATTTCTGCATTGCCTATTTCTGACCTCAAATCTTTTCAGAAATATATTTGATTGTGCTGTTTTGGCTGTAAAATGAAAAAGTTTGTGACCAAGTCGAGCCAAAAACCAAGCGGCAGACCCGCCAGAGAAAACTGTCTTATTTTTCAGCTAAACAGTACACTGAAATATGTTTCTGAAAACGTTTGAGGGAAGACCAGCACTGCCTAGTTTAACAGTTTTATTGCAGTTCAGGGGCAGTCATTGCCACTGCTTTGAGACCCTAGGCTCTGATTGGTTGTTTTCCTTATGCTATTAGAAGCACCAGGAGGAGGCAGAGGAACGGGATTTTGTTTTCACACAATATCTGATTCATGTACTGTCAGGAGGATATAGTGAAAGTTTGAGCAAATATGACAAAAAGTAAAGAAATTCTTACAAGTTATTAACTCTACTTCTTCTTTAACATCAGACAAATTTAATATAAGGAAATGACAATAATACCTGTTCCCTTTGTCACTTTGAAGCCACTATGTGTAGGCTTTGAAATTCCTCACATTGGCCCCATCTGTTGGAAGTATAAAGAACGATCTGCTGCATGCCGCCGGATTCAACCTTGGGACACTGAAATGAATGGTCTGAACGCAACACATACTGTAGACTGCACCGGTGTTCATTGGGATTATTTCATGTTTCTACAAACATAAACTTCAGCCATCACAATCATTTGAATGAATGAATTTGATGCACATAGAACTTTAACACACGGTAACTAAACTAGCTAAGCTACCATATAGGCAATGTAGCATGTTGTGGAAACATTGATCCATCAAAATGCATCGAGAATCGTTTTTCTAATTGAAGAGTAGAGACACCTCGAGATTCCCATCCTAGCTGTGCTCTTCTTTTATTCTTCATGTGCACCTGGGCATGGCACTGCTTTAGATGTGTGTTAGAAATACGATGCACTTGGGTTACAGGAGTTTGATCATAGATGTAAATATGCAGTTTGATGTGGTTAGTGTATATGCTGCTGTGTATCTTCTTTAGCTCAGATGCATGCATGTCAAGCTGTTGAGATCAGTGGTGTTGTCTGCTAGCAAACATTAGCTGCGACGTGGCCCCTGTTACTCTGTGTCAGCCTGCTGACTCATTCAGAAACACATATGTATTTTGACAGGAGCCATATATGTGTAGACAGCTTAAACACATATCAGAACTGCCAGTCACAATTTTATCAGCTGTCTGTGAAATTATCTGAATGCTGCAGCGTTGGTAGTTTTTGAAGTGTGGTGTGTGGTGTGTGTGTGTGTGTGTTAGAGGATAATGAGTGACAGATAAAGAGCGAGAGAAAAGAGGAAAGACAAGAGAAACCAAGTTTCATACATCCTTAATTGTCCTCTGCCAACATCAAACAGCAGCAGTACATGGCGAATGAGATAGCATCTTGAAAGAGACTTCATCCATAATTTCAAAAGCAGCTCAACAATGCACTGTGTACAGTTGAATAAATAAGAAATAAAGCATGGTAAGGGGACAGAGGAAGTCTGCCCACAATCAGTGGAGTTAAACAAATCCTCACCAAGAGTTAAACTGATGATGGATTGAAGCAATCAATATTCTTTTCTGATCACTCCTGCACAAGCTAAGGAGCCTCTCTAGAATACTTCCTATAACTCAAACAGATGCTGCATGGTTCCTTTCGCTCTCGCCCAATGGAAACTCTTTGTTCAAAAAAACCCATTTGTTTAATTACCCCCAGCGGTGGAGCCAATTAAGAATTTAAACTCAATTAAGTCTCAAGTGTGATTTTTTTTCTTTTTTTTTATTCTTTTACTTCAAGTCAGATAATGATGTGGCCCAGACAAAAGCCCCTGTGGTGAGTACAGTCATTTATATGGAGGATTGTTTACACATTTAATTACTCTTTATGGCTTTTACCATCACAAATAAGATACAGTCAGAATCTTCAACATATTTGTTTTCAAAGCATATGTAGTGTCAGATTATACATCAAGAAACAATGACAGTATTTATGACAGTACTGGTTTGAATAAAACTTTTTTTTTTTTTTGCATTTGTGTGTGTGTTCATGTGAGTAGCTTTCAAGTCATTGGTCATTGTTACAGTTCCTCTCTGGAAGCTCCCCCCCTCTGAACCCACAGGATCTGATTCTGCTCTGTGTAGCAACACCAACAGGCAGGTTCTTCATTGAGTCTTCGAAAAACTACAGTACATCACAGTCTTGGGGCAATTTTAAGCAGCTGATTTCCAGCGGTACCAATCAGCTACTTCACCAACTCTTTAAATAATAAATGAGACACCGAATTATGCTTAAAATATGACGGCAGCTACAGACGAGTTTTCCTTGCCAATAAATAACAAACTGTTGTGCAAGACTAATAGTCTTCTGGCAACTTGTCTGTAGGGTTGCTGCCAGTGTGTGTATATGCTTGATAATGTTGTTTTGTGAGCAGACCTATTGTAATGAGCTTATTTTGCTGTGTGTAACCTTTAAAAATAATCACCTACAATAGCCAAGTTGACTATTCATAGCAATATATTTAGTTTATGTGAATGACCTCTAGGCCTGAAGGGGTTCTTTTATGATTACATCTCTTTTCATGCATTGTGTATTCATGTTAGGGCATAATGACAAGTCAAAATACATATATTCTCTTTAAAAAAAAATGCATCAAATAGCTGGACTTTACCTGCTGTGCAGCCAGCTGAGTTTCTTCTTGCCCTTGCCCAACAGTTGTGGCAGAAATAGACACTTGCAGCATTTGTAGTTCTGGCCCAGAGCGCTTTGTAAACACAGCTGACGTACTTTGGTAATTGTCCGTTCGCTACCTCCGGTCCCCCCGAATCAAGGTTGTTTTAAATATTACTAATGTGATGAGCGCTTGGCCTCGCTCTCTGTCCCCTGTCTCCAGCCCCTGCTCACTTTCCCCAGGCCATGTACTCTGCTCTCACACCTGCCATCCTCGAAACATCCACTAGACCTACACACCTATTCCCACTTTCCTCATCAGCCCTGCAGTTACCTGTAATGGGTCTCGATGGACCTTTTTCACAGCAGACATTTTGACTTGTCATAGTAGGAAAAGCACAGCTGAAATTGATAACCTTAAAGGGATACGCCACCGTTTGTTGAAATAGGGCTTATCACGGTCTCCCCTAGCTGTAGATAGGTGGGCCAATGCATTTTTTGTGCATGCATTGCTTTAGTCCGGTGC
Source organism: Perca fluviatilis (assembly GCF_010015445.1). NCBI lineage: Eukaryota > Metazoa > Chordata > Actinopteri > Perciformes > Percidae > Perca > Perca fluviatilis. Next base: position 27,640,901 of record NC_053120.1, read on the forward strand.
AACGCCGGCAGCGCCGCCGCTAGTTAGCTTAGCGTATTGATTGGAATCCTATGTTGCCGGTTAGCATGTTGTGAGTAAAAGTGAGCCGACAAAAAAACAACCTAATTACTTGCACTGAGACAAAAAATGCGTTGGCCCACCCATCTACAGCCAGGGTAGACCGTGATAAGCCCTATTTCAACAAACGGTGGCGTATTCCTTAAACGATGGCTCAGTTCCATCAAGTGTCCCAGTATTTCAGAGAGTCAGCGTGCACAATACCAGGACCTCTCCTAAGTGGAATGCAGCCATCGTTAATGGGTTTCAATACACCTGTGCTTTTCCTGCTATGACATGTCAACATGTCTGCCGTGAAAAAGGTCTATTCGGATACTTCCGTGAGTGCACTTACACATAGTACAATGTGCACACTTGTGCAGTGCGTACATTTCGACAGGGTTGTGTTGTCTCAAATTGCGCACAGCCGTCAGTCACTGACCAGAAATGACTCTTCCTTCTTCTTCTGTTTAATGGTAAATTGCAGCTAGGGCGAGCATTACCACCACCTATTGTCGTCGGCCCGGCTTTTGTTTCTCACTTACCGACGGCATCATAGTGGTACTTATCGAAACAAACGCATGCATATGTTACATTTGTGTAGTTCACTGTTTCAATAGCAACCGCTGCAGCTTCCTCTCCTGCCACTTTCACAACTTTAAAAATACGTTGATGGTCCCATATAGCTTCTGCTCCGTAGCAAAGATGGCGACTGTTGATTGCGAGTAGGGTTCAGCGATTCACACTCAACATTTTGGCTACTTTGAGTGCAGCGTCCGGGTACTCGCATGTGGCCACACTTCATCAGTGTGAACCATAGACTGGTGTGAACAGACTATGTACTCAAAATAGCAAGTGTAGGTACAGAAGTGCGCAGTTTGAGACACAGTACAGGCCTTCCCCGCTCACTTCCTGCATCTCATTTCCTCATCGGTCACTCTCTACATATACCAGTCCACTTCTTTTGTTCCCTGTCAGATCATCAAATTGCAATGTGGTGTGCAATTTGGACTCTTGCTGCCTCTACATTATTTCACTAATAAGTTACTGAAGTAGGCTAATCCTGTTGCATCCTTAGTCTGCATTTGGGTCCTACTCCCATTGCCGTGCATGACCATCTGTGACAAATAAGAATTTCAGTTAGTCAGTTAAATCTGACCTCTTTACAATTAGAATGTTTTCTGTGTGACAACGGAAAGCATTACAGGAGTGGCAACAGTAACTGAGGGGGCATTAGTGAACGGTCAGATTGTTGCCCACCTCGAGCCAGGTTCTGTTTAAGGTTTCTCCCTGTTAAAAGTTTTTCCTTGCCGCTGTCACACCAAATGCATGCTCTTGGGGGAATTAGTGGGTCTCTGTAATTTATAGAGTGTGGTCTAGACCTACTCTATCTGTATGTGTCCAGAGATAACTTCTGTTATGATTTGACCCTATGAATAAAATAAAATTGAAATAATTCTACATCCAAACAAATTGGCTGCCAATACCTACCACTTTCTCTACTTATAATAGAGTGACCTGTAATGCGAGTGATTTTATGAAATGAATTGTGAGTTTGAAACATAGGCTAGCCAATCATGGCGTTCAAGCTGTTTAAGGCTTTAAAACATAATTTTTTTTAATTATTTGAAAGTATTTGAATTAACCAGGGCAGATAAAAAGCATCAGGACTTAAACTGTGATGTACAACAATATATTATTTACCTTATTTTGACAAAAATCCTCATGCCAGACTGCTCTCCTAATGATAACACAATGCTGAGATGAGGTGAAACACAGTGTGAAGAGAGGGCTGTGTGCGCAAGATTAAAGCTATGTTGATTTGACAGAAAGCTGAGGTTGTCTGGAGTTTAACAAGACACACACACACACACACACACACACACACACACACACACACACACACACACACACACACACACACACACACACACATATATACACATACACACTTTGGCTGTTTGAGGACAGGACTACAAAGAATGATGCTGGTCTCAATGGACCAGAATTGTGGATTCCCTTCTGCCACTTCTGTCTCACTAACTCTATGCCTTTGACCTCCCCCTCTCCCTCTACTCCCCCAAGTCCCCTGCCACCTACCCTCTTACTCATCCTCTGTCTCCTATTCTCAGCCAGCTGCGTTTGTTTTTTCCTTTCTGCCCTCTCTGCTCCCCTCGAGCCTCATCTCTCCCTCTTATCCCTCTCGGTCCATCTTACCTTTTGATTCTCTTTGCTCTCACTCTCCCCAAATACAATCGTCTGCATTTAGATGGTTAGGGTTGGTCAATATGTTGACCCAAACATTCTTGTAAAATATTTCTTTGAGTTGAGGAAATACTAAGGGCCAGCATCACCCAATTGATTGGCTACCAGCTGACTTGCAACATCCAATTTCCGAAACATTAAGTTACTTGCTCAGCATCTAGTTTTCATGAAAAATGATCCACTTTTCCTAATTTCTGTAAAAAAATTTTTTTAGTTTAACTCACCAAACACAAGTAAACTTTTCCATTGAATGCATTTTCTGAACATTATCAAGCTATAGTTTTGCTATAGTTTTTTTTTTTTTGCTTGCTAAAAGCAAAGTCTTTGCCAGGTATCTGTCTCATATAGCCTCCTAATGTTCCCAGGGTACATCACACAGTTGTTTAGCTTTTATGGTTGCATTTACATTGCCCCAGATAGGCACTCAGTTTAAACATGAGTGTACTAGTTTGCCTCCAGGTCGCTGCCGGGCCTCTAAAATGGTTGTTAGATGCGGTCTGCTTTGCATCTGAGATGTAAAGAAGAGAAAATCTTCCAGATGAAATCTCTCTATACTCGTGATTTAGTAGTACATTGTTGCATACACATCTGGTACCATTCTTACAGATTCTCAGATTTCCATTATTTATTAAGTTATTAAGGCTTGGTAAAATGCTGAGATGACCAAATGTTGGCTACATGCATCCATAATAATTTTAATTACAATTCAAATCTACAGTATGTGAAGTCACCTTTCATAAAATAGTCCCTTAATTTTAAGTAGTTAAAGAAAATTCTTGACGCTAAAGTCTCGGACTGAACTGAATAGGTTAAGGCTTTCATGCTTTTTTGAAACAAAAACCTTTGCACCAACAGTGTTGTTACCCAGAACTGATTAACAATATTGTAAAGAGTGATTCCTCCTGCGGTTTTTAAAATGAATGTGAAATTAATTCACTCAGGGACAGAATTATAATGCTATCAACATGACATTTAAAAATCCAGGCACAGAGCAGTAATACACATCAAGTTTCCTTTCAAAAAAAGCCCTCGCAACCAGCCGTGTCCGTCACAGAAATGTAATTCTCAACACACTTAGATCCTCACATGTACGAGACGTCTGACTCAAGCTTGGGAAGTTTCAAAGGTTACGTGTAAGGGGAGCTGACGGGTTAACAAAAGGCGAATGAAGAGGGAACATCTCTTAAAGAAAATGTCACTTGGGATAGTTTTAAGAAGTAAGTGGCCGTTTTGCGCGTCTCTGGCAGAGTGGTTTACACCTGCTTTCCTGAAGGTGTCTATTTAGCTCCACGGTTGCATAAATCCCTGCCTAAGAAGGTGGAGTGTACACAGCTCTATCTCTGAGCCTCTCCCCCTGCGAGCGTCTGAGTCCTGATATTTATTCTCCAATGAGATCATTAGAGTAGGAAGAGCTGGAGGCGACCATATGGACAGGACTTCTGCTCAGCCCTGCCATTATTTAAATAGAGATCGTGGTAGATAGACACCACCGGTAGGCTCTCTATACGTATTGGCACGAGCACATATGTGGGATGCATGACAGTGACTTGATGGCCGCATACATTTGAAACATTTATTGAATTTATGCATAATTTTTGGTTTAATATTAAAGACAAAAGAAATACAGGGCATTTTGTGCACGAGTGGGGGTCACATTGACTTGCAGGATTGAATATTGTTTCAGTTAAAAAGATGACACCATAGCAGCAGATACAAGAGCTGAATAACAATGGCATGCAATACTGGTGCAAGCGAGCGCAGTCACCTTTATTAGAAATGTCATGAACAGACAGACGTAACCGTCTGAAAGAAAGCAAAAAGGTTGCAAATTTGCCCTGAAACTGCTGTTTGACATGCTGAGCTCACAATATCCTGCTTCTCTTTGAGCCATTAGAGATCAGAGATCGGAAGATGTTTTGCTTTAATCGTGCCTAAACAGCTCATTTCAGCAGATGTTTTCAAATTCCATCATTCATACAGATGTATATGACATTCGACATCATACATTACTGTAGCAGCATGATCACCATTTCTTTAACAATCACATAATGGAGCCACTAACACAGCAGCTTCACTGCTCTTTTGTCTTTGTTTGACTCCAGACAAGACAAGAGAAAGATCAACATGAAAAGGAAGCCAATTCATATGGCTCCAGGCATGCTTTTCATGCTAAAATATGCATAGGAAGCTGTGATTATTATGACTGCCTCTCTCTCTATGGAAACTAATGGAGCACGATTATTTGGTTTTTGCGTAATGTGCTTCTTATGATGCTGGTTATCAGTGTAGCAGTGTATAACTTTGACTGTAGAGAAAAACCTCTTTCATTAGGGAAAGTAAAGGGATATTATAATCTCATAAAACATGTAATTCCCCGGTACCCTGGCAGCTCACCTGGTTGAGCGTGTGCCCTATGTACCAAGGCTTAGTCCTTATCGCAGAGGCCCGGGTACAATTCCGACCCGCGGCCCTTTGCTGCATGTCATTCCCCCTCTCTCTCCCACTGTACTGACTTCAGCTGTCATATCTAACAAATTCCAATAAAAAAATTAAATATATATATCAGACATATATATATATATATATATATATATATATATATATATATATATATATATAAATACATTCAATTCTGTATTTTTATATCATTATTTAAGGTATTATAGAACATGCATTTGTTTGAACCAAAAACTATTCATCATTATATTTTAACACCAAATGTTGGTTGACAGTGTGGCCTGTATGTTAATTTATGTACAGTATAGATATAAGAAACTGACGGCTTTGCGACCGCTAAATCTGCACAAATAAGACAAAAGGAAACCGTGCAATTCTCAGAGCACCCGCAAAGGGTGAAATGCAGCCCTAACTGCACTGCCAAGCAAATAGCTTCTCGTGCTCCTGTTCGGTTTGCACGTATTTAAATGAGGTAATATGCATACGCTTGGCGCAAAATTGGCCCCTTATATGCAAATGAGCCTCATTGCAAAAACAGTCCAATTCGTAAAGATCACCGCTAATAGCTACATGCAGCTACAGTGAAATAATTAGCGTCTTCAGAGAGTTGGTGTTAACTGAAGAGCACCAACAACACTGACAGACTGGGTTATTAAATCCCAAATATGGTTTCTCTCTGTTCCTTGTCTGAAGTTTTGAGGAAAGCCTCTGCACCTCGTCGGTCAAGAGCTGTAGCTCGCGGTCTGAAAATGTCAGTTTTCTTCTTCTCCCTGCCATTGTTCTGCCTACTGCGTTCTTGGCACAAAGGCAACATTTATACTTTGCCTCATGGATAATTGCACTCAGTTGCAAAACGTAATGGCTGTGTTTGCGCTGTTACATCAATAGCCCAATATTTTTTGTGAATCGGATCTGAGACGGGGCAGATTGAGGATTGCAGAGTAACGCAGCAATTCCCCCGTGAATGCTTAAGCAGGAATTGCTGGAGGTCAGAGAAAAGTACAGTGTGATGCAAGAGAAGTGGAAAAAGAGGGCAGGAATGAAATGATATGCACGAGGTAATTATAGAGTCTGAAGTGAGCAGATGAATAGAGCCAATCACCTCCCAATCCTAAATGAATGAGGGGCCCTACAGCTGGACACCAGGCCCTTGGGCTGAAATATAGCCACTCTTTTTCTGGCCCCGGACTGTACAAATTGTACCCTGCGCTAGTCTATCTACACATGCTGTCTTTTCAGATAAAGCCACGCCAGGGGGGGCGGGTTGGTGTGCTGCGTTTGGAGGCTTGATTATGCAGAGTGGCAGACTGAGAGAGGCATTTGGAGACGCTTTAGCAGGCAGATCACTGCTGGGCCTCTATGGGTTGTGTTTTTTTTGCCGTCCAGCAGCCCGAGCCTTACCGACAGAACTGCTTCCTTGTTGACTGGCAACTCCCCCACCCCAATTGCCAGAGCTCTCTGTGGCGAGCTGGAGAAGATAAGTAGGAGAATGGGTAAAGAGAGCACTGGGGAGAATCAAAACAAGAAGAAAGAGACAAAAAATTATACATAGGGAAAATAGATGTTAAAAAGGAATGGAGAGAGGAACATTCTACAGTTGGCAAAAGTATTGTAGTGAAATGCCCTTTTCTAATATCAAAAGCAGGTTCTCCTCTACTTGTTTTGATTTTGTCTGTTTTTCCAGAGAGTCTAACTGCACTACATCAAACATTTTCAGTGCAGTAAGCAATGCTAAATACTGCCTGGTGTTGACTTCCTTAACTCTGCCATTTACTGCATCACATTTTTCGGTCATCACTTTCTTGCCATCTATCTGGTCAGAGTCATTTACATGTTTGTGGATGAGTCTCCTGCAGTACGAAACAGCGGCAGGCAGCGTCCGTCTGGCTCTCTGCACTGGCAATTTGTATAAGTCACACAGTATACTGATTGCCAATAATGATGAGCTGGCGAAGAGAGGCAGAGGGAAAGATGAGGTGGTGATTGCCGCTACTCCGTGCGAGTCGATAATGGAGAATATATGTCATGTGCAATTATGTATCTTACTGTGTGCCCGTAACCCATATGCTAATTAATGCTGATTTATGCCTCATTATGTTGATTTATAACAGGGCAACAGGAGTGCCGTTGACTTACTGTAGAAAAAAAAAAAGTTGGTACCATTAAAAGACATGATGTTAGCGTTACTCTGCCTTGCCGTTTTTAGGACAGATCAGGGAAGCTTTGTTTCATTGTAAAAAAAAAATAAATGTAACTCCTACATTTTTTATGATAATAAAATATTACAGTTTGAAACCGATCCACTAAAGTACTGCCAGTGGTTTTGCACATTTTAGCCCATTAAATGCAAATCATGTATACTTAACATTACTGCTGGCCATTTTCTAGACCATAACTTTGATTTCCTACTTTCCAGCCAGTGGTCTCCCGTCATTCCAGCACGCTATGTAAATTAGAAACTTGAAACTTGAGAAACTGCTTCAGATAGGCAATCCATCACATTGAGCATGTAGTCACCCACCTTTTCTTTCCTGGTCACACTCTGAATATTTTTGTGGAGTAATTCGTTTGGGAGCATATAAACCATTTTAAACACTTTCTTTCATGGTGCTTTTAGGGATATTCTGACATTCAAGATTTGATAATCAGCTACTAAAAGGTACCGCTTTAATTAGCTCTGTTGTCAGTAATCAAACCTTGGAAAATAGGGAAATGTAAAAGTTGTTTAACGAATTATGCAAATTTGGCAATTACCTGCATTACAAAATACTGTGCATTGCTGTCTGCCACAGTGTCTTGAAAATATTGGCTTTAAAGCTGGATTAAAGCCACTATGCGTGACATCACAACATTGACATATTATTATCCTGGTAAGGTTGATATGGCAGCCATGTTGGCAAACAGTTGCATATTTACACATCCAGCAGACATGGAGCAACACAAGCATTCATTTGGATGTGTATTTCAGGTCACATGACGAAAGTCAGTTCAGTATTTGCTCTCTCCTCAGCTTTGTTTTGGTCTCCACCAACTCCTGAGAGAAATGTCATCAAACCCTTACCTTGCAAGGCAGCTGGATGCTCCAACCCAAGAATTCGCGGGATCACGAGATCACACAAAAATCGTTCTGGTCCGGCATCAAGTAATGCGTTTGTGTCCAAACCACAGTTTCCCGGACCAATCGGCATCCTGTGACGAGCTACTGGCAGCTATGGGCGTGGTTTACTGGTAGGTGTGTGTGACGAATACACGGAAAGGCGACCGTTCGTTCAAAACAAACAATGGCGGCTCAATAGGTTAGTGTAGATGCTGCAATAGCAATATCAGAACTGGCGAGTAGTTCTTCAATGAAAGACGAGCAAAGAACGGCACCGAAGGCTTTTCTTGATGGAACAGATATTTTCTATATTCTCCAGGTAGTACAGAAAACGTCATTTCGTTTGTTGATCTGAAAGTTTCCACAGATGGTTCTGTGTAACAAACCATGTGGTGCATCAGGCTACATGAAACCAAAAGCTGAAAGACACTGTAGATCCTTAGGGGAACTGCACCGTTGGGGGATAATTCTTTGTGGGTTTGTCACGTCACAATGAACAATATGAATTAGATAGATATAGGGGCGGCTGTGGCTAAGTGGTAGCGAGGTTGCCTGCCAATCGGAAGGTTGGTGGTTCGATCCCTGGCCCTGCAGTTCCATGCCGAAGTGTCCTTGGGCAAGACACTGAACCCCGAGTTACCCCATCGGAGTGTAAATGTGTGTGAATGTTTACCTGATGAACAGGTGGCACTTTGTACGGCAGCCTCAGCCACAGTCTATGAATGTGTGTGAATGGTGAATGGTTCCTGTACTATGTTAAAGCGCTTTGAGTAGTCGTTAAGACTAGAAAAGTGCTATATAAAAACATCCTTTTACATTTAGATCAGCTTTAAAATTTAGCAATATCGTTGTTTTTTTTAATCATCCTATTATGGAGGTAGAATGGTGGCTTCCTTTCCTGCAGAAAAAAATCTGGATATTGAAATAAATTTAAACTGATAAATTCAAAAAAAAATAAAATACTTGGTAAATGGTCAGCAGGAATGTAAAACATTTGCAAGTTGTAGTTAATGCACTAAAATATGCAAGCTACTGAGATGACTTTACTTCAATAACAACAGCTGCTACTTTGCAATCCCTTCAAGAAACAATTTGCACAACCAAATGCCAGAAAATGTCCACTGATTATACATATATTCAATTATAAAACAGTTAGGATTTCATTCTGGGCAGCAGGCTACACTAATGCAAAAAAGACTCAACAAATGTGATACTGTGTAAGAAAACTGCAACACTGGAGTCAGATCTTGTCTTATCACCAAACTTCAATATCAAGCTCCCAGCCCTCTGGACCGTGACAGACACATTTACAGCTGGCTTATTCACTGAACTGTCCTTCTTACTGTTTTATTGGAACAGTCAGCACCTGTGCATTTGAAGGCTCTCCGCTAGAGGACGAGGAGGTCCCGGGCAGTTGATTGGGTGACAAGGTACCTTTTTAAACAGTAAGAGGATAGCACCGACTGTAGAGGTGGACACAAATGAAACCGAGCGAGGATATTATGTTCTCGGGAGAGGAAGGGGTCTCTGGTGTTTGTGCTGACGGGGGCTGTTGAAGCAAAGCATCTCCTGCTTTAGTTTGTAATACAACCGGGCCTCAGGACGCAGTCTTTGATCATGACATTGTCTCTCTGCTCACAGCTATTGTTTGAAATTGAGTTTTGTCTGCAGCCGATGAACAGAGGTGTGTCAGTTATGAAATCGGTCAGTGTTGGTCAGAGTGTTTTAGGAACAGTTTTCAATCGATTGGAAACCCCCTTATGTGATTTTCTTTTTTCTTTTTTTGTATAGCACAGCTAAATACATGAAGGGGGAGAGAGGGGAAATTACATGCAGCTATGCCATATATATATGGGCGCGCACTCTACCAGGTGAGCTACCCAGGCGCCCGCGTGATGTTTTCTAGGGAAACATATTCTTAATCCTTTTTTTTTTTTTTAATTGGGCCAACGTAATTGTGGTATTACTGATGCTATTAAGTCTTATTAACATTAAACTGCCTTTGACAAGGGCACAAGTTAATATCGTCTTGGCCCACAGGGAAGCAAATTATAACGAAAGTTTGCACGTTGTTCTCTCATCCCAGAGTTTCTTTTCTAATGACACTGAGTCACAGCTGAATATAGTTCAGTATTTTATGCACAGGGTGTGATTTTCTCTGATCACGCTTTCCATCTGTCAGCCGACAAGACAGAAGGGGGGGAGAACTGTCGTTAGTTTTGGATAAGGGCTGGCGGTAGAAACACAGCCAAGAGGTGGTTCCAAAATAATGCCCTCGAAATGGAGACACGTGTTACTGTTTGCCATGAGAACAGACCTGGCAAATCGATTTTTCTGACTAATTATGCCAAAGCATGAAATTTCCATCATCTATAGCATTGCTGGCCTTTCATTTATCTGCTAAATGTCGTGTGTTCCTTTAGGATAGTTAAAATATTGAGCATGGAAACAGGAGTGTGACCAAGAAAATGTTAACTTCAGATCAGTTGGAGCTTTCAGCCATATTTCAAGGTCATGATCTCTTTCAGTTGTCATTCGTGACCATCTCCATGACAACCGAGCAAACTAGTGACCATAACCTTGTGAATCTTATCCACCGTTATTTCTCGGCTATCCACTGTGAAATGTTGTCTTTTAGCTTTCTGTCTACATCAGAAGTAGTAATGTGTTGCGTTGTGTAAGTTGGTATCTGCTGCTTGTGATCACCTTACGGCTGCATTTTAGCAAATATTTGACTGGTTCTCACAATATGGTGCCGGACGGCCCAACCCGTTCTCACTCCGAACTCGTAAAATACGGACGTTTGGACAGTGGCTGTCAGCGTCAATTCGATCCGTTTGTACTTTCACAAGGGCTTTATTTTTTTGTGATCAAATCTAGGGCTGCAACTAACCGTTATTTTCATTGTCGATTAATCTGTCGATTTTGTTTCTTGAATAATCAGTTAGTTGTTTGATCTAAACATGTCGAAAAGTGTTGGCAAATGTCGATCAGTGTTTTTCAAAGCCCAAGATGACGTCCCTTTTTCCACAACTCAGATATTCAGTTTACTGTGATGTAGGAGTAAAGAAACTAGAAAATATTCAAATGTAAGAAGCTGGAATCAGATAAAAAAAAAAAATCATAAAAAAATTACTCAAACTGATTATAAAATTTGGTGATTTATTTAATAGTTGGCAACTAATCGATTACTCGATTAATCTTTGCAGCTCCAATCCAACCAAATGTTTTCCACACGTTTGAGGAAACAAAGGCTATTTTTGTATCATCAAATGTCTGCAGGATGTTTTAAACACTCGATTTTTTTTTAGAAATAAACAAGATCAGTCCAATTTTTCATGACATATACTTAAAAAATTGTGTATCTGAATATTATATCCTATTGTTAAGAAAATATGTTACATATTTTGTTTTAGTTTTTGATCTAACTCTGCAATCATTTGTAAGGCTGCACATTAGTATGTCCACCCCTGTACAATTGTACCACAGAAACACATATTGGTACTGTATAGACTGGTTTTAGTTGGAAAAAAGCTGTTATTATTACTGGCTTTCACCAATATTTTATTTTATTTGTAGTTTATTTAAATAGGGACAGATACAAAAAACATAGATTATTACATAAATAACAATCCGATGCCTGTATCACAGTGTTTAATCCACTATTTCAAAGGCTTTCAGCACATACCTGCTTTGTATTACGCCCGAACATCATTACCCATCAAGCCAAACCTTCTCTGCTCCCTGCCTCTCCACCAGGTCAGTCAGAGATTCTCTGATTGGCCATCTTTTTATCATAGACCAATCAAAGCCCAGTTAAGAGTGTCTTTTCGCCACCCCGCCCGCCAACCCCTCCTCCCCCCTCGGCTTCATTCATTATAGATCACCTGCCCCCCACCTGCACGGCTTCATTACTCCCTCATTTACAGCTTCTCTGGTCTGCTGACTCTTCTTTTCTCCACACTGCTCCTGCTGGTGCCGTTGTTGTCTCAAACCCCACCAGCGTCTCCCCGCTCTTTGTCTGCCTCTCCTCATATGCTTCTATCCTTCGCTCTCTACCCCCATCCTTCCTTCTCATTTTCACCATTAGGTATTTAACCCTTCATGCAGGCGGTCATTCTCACTGACAGCACATGACCGGGTGCAGTTTGTTGATTGCCTTTTAGTGCTTTAGTCAGTCATTTCTGGGTCAGTGAACTGCGAAAGTCTGGATCGGCACCATGAGTGAACCCTACGTTATCCCTCCCTTTGTCACACACACACACGCACGCACGCACGCACACATAAACTGTTTGTAACCTCAACACAGCACTCTTTTTCCCTCCCTCTGTTGAGTTGTTTACCAATTTTGCTAACCAAAAGGCTCTCCAAGGAGTTGACAAAGCCAATAATTACAAAAAAAACAAAAAAGAATACGCCTCCATTATTGGCACAAGAGCCCAGAATCCTTTTCCTGCCTTGTTGTAAGTGCTCAAAGAGTTGGAGCTTATTCAACCTGCACTCGTGTGTGTAATATTGCAATATGAATAACAAACTAATCCAACATATTTAAGTATCATTATTGAATTCATTGACATTTTTCAGTAGGCTGGTTGTAGTGATTGTTTTCCTGTCCTAATGTTCTCCTGCTGTTTTTGTGTTGAAGTTGGTGTTATTGCTTTTTTCACTGACCTTGTTAGGCACTCAGCAGGCAAGCCATCCATAGAAAATCAGTACAAACATACAATAAGCTTAAGGCCACATCACTATCATAAGTGTGTGTGTGTGTGTGTGTGTGTGTGTGTGTGTGTGTGTGTGTGTGTGTGTGTGTGTGTGTGTGTGTGTGTGTGTGTGTGTGTGTGTGTGTGTGTGTGTGTGTGTGTGTGTGTGTGTGTGTGTGTGTGGGATCAAGTTTTCACCCTGTCTATAACATATTTAAATACGATAAAAGCTAGCGCAACCTCCGTCACCATTTATGTGTTTGTTTATTCAGGCTGGATGTGCATCAATTTCACCTTTCTTTAAATGAAGGCAGATGGAGTGAGTCTGTATCCTACCCTTCAAAAGATTAGCATCACTTCTTCAGGGTTGGTTATGTAACTTCTTAATTTTTTCCCAAAATGCAGCAGAGTGTCTGGCTGCACCAGATGTTTTTGTATTCTGTTGAACATATTCAAACAAATATTCTGTGAATAATAATGTGTTGTTCGGTCCACAACTATAGTCCAGACGTTCATGGTTCCCAGAGGATCAACTCTGCTTTGGGGATTCCGTGACTTTTCATCTATAGCGCCACCATGAGGTTGCCATTTTTGCTTCTTACTGAAATGCCTTCACACCTTTTTGAATGGATGACCATGACGTTTGGTATAGATATCCATGGGCCCCAGTGGATGAATCCTAATGACTGACTTTTCTTCAATCGCCGCCATGAGGTTCACGTTTGTGGTTTTGAGTGAAAGGTCTCAACAACTATTGGAAGGATTGTTAATTAATTGAAGTTTGGTACATTCATGTTCCCCCTTAGGATGACTTGTAGTAACTGTGGCGATCCCTTAACCCCACCTCTAGCACCACCGTCAAGTCAAAACTTGAATGCGTTCAATGCTTTGGTATATGTACAAATACCTGCAAGACTAATTACATTCCTATTATAACTTAGCTGCATTTTCTGTTTAGTGCTAATTAGCCAATCTTAGCATGCAGGCACGCTAAATTAATATGGTAAACACAATGGCTGTGTCTCAAACCGCCTACTTGCACACTTCAAGCACTTAGTTTTAAGTATATAGTGTAGATAACGCAAAAAGTCAGTGCACTGAAAGTACCCGGATGACCCCCTAAAAACGGTCAAAAAGTTCAGTGTGGAACGATGGACACTACGCGCAGTAAGTGGGCGCCATCTTGACTACGCAGCGGAAAGGGGAGGGACCAGGGACGTCGACCGGCAGCTGATTGGACGAACACGTCACATGGGTCTGGCTTCTCCCGGATTTCACAACCGAGCATAATGGCGGCTCGTTCAGAATACGATCTCGTATTTTACGAAATAGTTCACCGAAACGTGTTTCTCAAAACATTTTAAGCGAGAAATAGGCCATGCAGTTGCTGAATCTGTCTTCATTTCAGATCATCAAAGGTCAGTTTAAAAGATTTTCGTCAGATTTTCAGAGGCGGCGGGGGCGAGCCGACCGCTCGTCATTTCCGGTAAGTGTTTTAACATAAGTGTTCCGTTTGGGACAACACTAACCATCCAAGGTGGGCACTACGGCAGTAAGTGGTCAGTGCACATTAGCAGTATACTGACAGAAGTGTGCGGTTTGAGACACAGCCTATATCTGCTAAAGCATGTTGGCGTTGTCATTGTGAGCAAGTGAGTACGCTAATGTTAGCATTTTGTTCAAAGCACAGTTGTTCCTAAGTGCAACCTCAAGGAGCTGCTAGCACGTTTGTAGACTCTGTTGCTATAAATTTGCCTAAATGCAAAAAAAGCGGTATACAGTATATATAATCTTTGATTGATAGTCCCATTCGGTCTTCAATGCTTTCAAGTAATTGTTTTAAAGCTAGAGCTCACTCATTGGAGCATCTTGCGCTCTGTCACCCAATCATTTTGTCGCGTGTGAGTGAAGCTGCAGAGAAGACGGTGCATTTGAGATTGTAAAACAACAGTGAATGTAACGCTTAAGCAGCGGAAGTCTGCCTGGGCGTCTGGATGTCTGCTGACCTTTTTCATTCATTTCCACATCCCTCGCGGACATAAAAGAAGCGGCAGTCCATTTGTTTACTCGCATAACAAATTCATCTTGTGTTCATTATAAAAGAATGTCGTGGCTTTGCCGCGCGTCGTCTTGATCACTTTGTTCACATACGTTCAAGATCCTCGCCCACATGCTGTATCTTGAGATATTTTCACAGAGTTACTGCTGGGGGATGTGAAATGCTCTATTGTTGTCAATGAAGCTGATTCGAGCTTTATGACTGTTGCGCCTTCTTCGTGCAAACAAAAGCACAGCCTCTGTTTAAGACGAGGAGGCAGGAGTACACTTTATTCCCAAATCCTCTCGGGGGACAAACGCATTTCTCTGCTGTGCCTAATTATTCCGTTGGGTTTCAGGGGTGGCTGGACAGTGTTTTAAGAAGCAAATTCTCCAGGGATTAATTTCTCTCATGGTTTGCCTAATTAAGGTATTAACAAAATGTAATAAACTCTTGCCAGAGGATGCTTCCAAGCAGTGCATTGCTTATAGCTCCAGCCACCACATCAAATATGTATTTAATCGAAGTATAATGTAGTGGCTACACAAGATAAACACATTTACCCAGGGCTATAAAGCCCAGGGATCAATATAAGCTGTTTCTTTGTTTACTCTCTTGTTTGTGATTTGATTGCCTTCTGGTCATTCCAGGAAGTAGAGAAGCAAAAAGAGCAGAGAGGTAAAGAGAGCGAGAAAGCGAAGCAGAGAGAAAGGATGTGTCTCAGTAGTATTCATCCTCATCTCCACCACCACCACCACCACCACCACCATCATCATCATCATCATCATCATCATCATCATCAAACAGTTTTGTCCTTTTGAAGAGTCTGTGTGTGTGAAGAGATCTGATAAGCTCAAGCTTTGGGTTTATGAGGCTACGGTCCTTTTGGTGTCAAGCCCACTGGAGAGTCCGTCTGGCTTCGACTATCCTTCAGTGGCGAAGTCGGTCTCAAGCACACGCAGCCGACGTTAGTCTGAGTGTAACTCCTACGGGCTGCTTTGAACAGGATGATTACTTCAGCTGTCCCCACGGCACAGCAATTATGCCATCAATGAAGTGTGTGAAAACATCCGATGATTTGCGTTAGATGAGTTGGGTCTTTAAACGTCTTTTCCCGACAGTGATCGTTAAAGCTACGTCTCATGTTTTCTCATTTCGTCTTAAATCAAAATGTAATTCCCAATACAACTTTACTGTACAGTGCTGTATGCTTGTGCTGTTATGTACGTCACAGCGTGGTTGGTTAAAAGTATTCTCGTGTGTGGAAGTTAAAATTGCACCAAAAAAAGGCTTATGATATGGGGAGTTAATTCATTTTGATGCCCAAAAACACTGCTTTGTACAATGCAAGGTTTTATGTCTTTTTTATGAGTATGGTTTTTCATTCTTTTCAGAATTTTTATCTAAACTGTCTTTTGGAGTCTTAGAAATAATAATTTCGGTCGACCGAAATGTTGTATTTTTACATATTTCACATAATAAATTATTGCTTGCGTAATGGTCAGTGTGCGGGACTTTCTTTAAACTTTTGATCTGCTACTTTTCATCATATCCTTCGCACCTGCCGGACAAAAGAGGTGTGCAAAAAAGCTTTCCTACGGGGGTCTTAGAAATAGACATTTCTCTCACAGCCAGTTGCTGAATAACTTTTGCACGCATTTTACTCTACCAGGCTCAACTAATGGTCTTCTTTCTGCTCCAACAAAGCTTTGAATAAACGGCAGACCATACATAATCCAGCATTACAAGTGCTGACTATGGCCAAAAGAAGAGAATACATTAGACCTGTTTTAAAGTCCCTTTATTTGCTGTTATTTTCATAATATACTAAGATACTACTCACTTTTTTAAATCACTCAGGGGACCAGCACCTGACTACACAACACTTGTGTTTATAGGATAAGTCTCGTCTAGATCTCTCCATTCTTTGGCCTTTTAGCTGTTCCCTGGGCCAGGACTAATACCTGTGTTAAAGCAGGCTTTAGTGCCATGGTCATCACTCATCACCCTTAGAACAGCCAGCCAGAGGACCTGAGGGCATCTGAACCTGCTGACATCTTCAAATACAGTTCCAAGTTATACTTTGTCAGCATAGCATTTACATAATGGCATTCATCAAATTTGGGCAGCATTAAGTATTTTTATAATTGGACTTCATGATTTCACTTTTTACTCTTTATTGTTATTGTAAAATAAGTTTTCCAATTGCTTACGTTAGATCAGGTAAATCAGGCCTTTATTTTTTGCGATACCTTACAGTACCATGATCCAGGACAAGAGTAAATTTGGACCTGATGAGGAATCATCTTTGACCTCCTTGCTGCACTCTCAGAAACTGAAATCCTCGACCGAAATTATGTGTTGCATGTCAGAAATAGTGAGAAAAGGTGTGTTGTGTGGTATGCTCAGGCGGATTCCCATTAGCTAAAGAAGGGGGCAGGTTTTACTGTCTCACGGAATAGAAAAGGCTTTGTTTATCATGTCATCTAGGCGAGATTGAAAATGCCGTTTCATGTCTTACTGCTCATTATATGTTTGGTTTTTTCGGGCTGCACTTTTTAGTAACAATGTCCTTTATTTCTGATGAGTTCCTCTGGTTGTGTGATAGTTGTGTTGTAGAAAGGGAACTTTTTTTTAATGGCAGATTTCATTTGTAGGACAGAAGACAGTTCTTTACTAGTATGGTAATGTAGCGTGCAAGACGTTATGTTGCTGTCTGACAAATATTTTACCCGTGCACTTCTACTTTTGGTTTCTCAGAAGTCCATGCTGGACACTTGTACTTATGTGTGGATGAAACTATCAATTTAATATCACATTGGAACATATACGAACACATTTTATAAAATGTGTTTATTAAATGAGTTTTTTTGCTCATAAGAGCATGTGATTTTTTTAAATGACAAATTACATTGTTTCAACTAGGTTGCCTTGATCTAGTCATGTTTTCACATGTGGGTGAGACGTTCTACAGTCTATTAAAAAAACAACCTTTTGAAGCTAAGATGATGGATGACATTTCACCATGCAACTTTGTGTGAGGTGGCGATGATTCCTCGTCTTACACATGATTTCCACGTGACTGCCCTGTTATGTTGCTACTAAACCAGTTCAGCACCACAGACAGCTCCTTGAGTCCTGAGGGGGCTTGCAACGAAGCACTACTTTCTCCCTCTTCAGTGGCCTTCATTACAGCATCGCCTCTCACGTTATAAATACTATACTGCTGGCTTATGGTGAAAATACACTGCATAAAAAAATATTTTTTTTTTTGTTAAACCAACAAAAAAAGAATGCAAGCAGCCCGAGCTCTGCTTAAATTATACAACTCTGCTGAACAAAGCGTTAATCTCCCTGCACGCGGCCTGGCGTCTCGTGGGGGATCATTATTCTTTATATGCAACAAAGCGGTGGGTCGCTCCCACTGCCTATGCGTGTATACCAGCATCACTTTTACAAGCTCTTTTAAATGTCTGGAGGCATCGCCCTGCAACTGCGCTTTTTTACAAGGATCATAATCTTCTTTATGTTAACTGCCATGCAAAGAATACAATACCTTCAAGGCAAGTGGGGCATTGCTGTTTGTTTAGTTTTTTTTTGGTCAAATCCTCAAGCAGGTCTGCCAACTAAATCCTTGGCAATTTGAGCCTTAGGCTAATCTAATTTGATAGTCTAAGCTAGCCCATTGCAAGTGAATCTCAGGCCATAGCTACACTGCCAAACAAGGTAATTCCAATCCCTAAGGTTGTTAATTACAGCGCTCAGACAAAAAGCGAAACGGGATTATGGGCCCTACAGTTGGGCTGAGATGCCAAATCACGTCTTTCTAAACAAACCCTCTCCCTCCCCCCCTTCCTGTCTCAGCAATTACAGCAAGGTGGAGGGGGATACGGACTAATAGCTGTGTGGGTGTTGGGTCCCGCATCAGATCATTTATCACCGCTGAAACAAACGATGACACAAACCAGCGGGTCATCATCGGTCAGATAGACCGCGTGTAAATGTAGTTATATGACGCGGTTATGAATTAAGTTTTGGTGTTTGATGGCGTTAAAAATGCAGGAAGTTCTGGTGTTATGTCAACCCTGAGGAACACAAGCACCTCTTCTCCTCCTCCTCCTCCTCTTTTTTTTTTCCCCCCCCCGCCACTGCTATTTGAATAGAGAGCCTGCGGAGCACCCTTTTGTTCAGTAGCGCTCAGCTGCTGGAGAGGTGAGCACCACTCTGGCGCTCATCCACTCGTCGCGGCTGTTTGCCTCTGCTCGTCTCCGGAAGAAGCGCGGTCACTTCTCGAGAGAGAGAGAGAGAGACGGTCACCCCCAATTGCATGCAAAAGCGTAAAGCGTGCCTCCCGGTATCTGCCTTCCAGCCCTACACTCACAACTGCTTCGTTTTCACCCGCACTTGCAGGGCTTCTTATTTTTTATTCTTTTTTTACGCGTCGTTGGATGGTTGAGCTCCCCGTGTCTGTGGCGCTGTAAGCACCTGCACCGTACAGACCGACGCTCCTCTAAGGCTACTGCATCGCTCTACATTCCTGTGGACTGGACCGTACTTCATCCGAAAGGTGAAGGCTTAAAGTTGTTGAAGCTGCTTTTTTGACATTTGCTTTTTGGCGAGATGAGAAGGGCGTTTCACAGCTTATGTTCACTGCAGTCTGTGATAATTTGGAGATTGAGCCTGTCAGTACTGTCAAAGACAAAGATCTATGATCAGAATTTCAGGTGCATTTTAAAGACAGGATTGTGTAGCTTTTGTAAGAGTATGGTTCATTCACTCCAAAAATTACTTTATATATATATATATGAGGCTGCTTTTTCAGAGAAATTAACCGTTTTGCCATGTTGGAAATGTATTATTTAGATTTGATAAAAGGCCATTATTTATGGCTTATCTTTTTTTATCAGTTCGTCAGTTTCTTGGAACCAAATTCGTGGTACCACCTGACTTAGGGAAATGAGGGTTATTGGAAACATAAAACCTACTGTTGTCTCACATATTGTACCCCCTTTGCATGATGTCATGACTGTCCAAGTATGGTGCATCTTTTAACGAGTAATACATATAGCACCCTGGAGTATCGTTCCTTCTTTTTCCAGTTTGAAAGGTACTTATGTTGAACAACTTCAATTTTCAGCCTAACAGGGTCCCTGTCTGATTTGGATCTGTGTGACCATCATTCCACCTCTTGTAGTAAAGCCCCATGTCTTTCCCCCTGTAAGCCTCCAGGTGAGCCAGATAGGGACAGAGGGAGCTCTTGGCTTGGGAGAAAGTCAATATAAGCAGCAGGGCTGTCAGTGCCATCAGTGCCATCAGGGAACCAGAGAGGGCAAACCTGAGACATTATCTGGGATGGCACTTACACTCAAATGGGTCTCTCAGTTATGTCTGTTGGAGGAAACTTTGCTGCTGCACAGCAGCACCTCTAGGCTACAAACTGATCAGACTGGAGGAGGACCGAGCACGGCTGCCTTTAGTGGGCGATCTTGCGATGAGGGATGTTGGTGAGGGTGGAAAAGAAAACAATGTTCCACTTTGCTTTTTTTGTCTGCTTGTCTTCATTTTCCGAGTGTATGGCAGTGTGTCAGATAGAGGATGGCAGCGAGGGTAGGAGCAGAGTTGCTCATGACCCCCTGGGAAATTAAGCAGAGATTCAACCAGGCAGTTTGTGAAATGGTTACGCGACTCTCTCTCTCTCTCTCTCTCGCTCTCTCGCTCCATCTCTTTCTCTTTCTTTAGCCTCTTATTCTGTGTTTCTCTCGATGTGTGTGTCTGGTATTAGCACACACATGGGCGCATCATGTACACACACACAGTCTACCGACAGTATCTACAGGCTGTCTGTGGAAGAATTGATCCCATCTCATTTTCTCTGATATGTTATCCCTCCCAACTGTCGTCCCCCAACGTCATCCCACACATGTGTGATCCTGTATTTGGACTTGGCAGAGTGATCCTTATTGCGCGGGGCCAAGCCAGAACCGGCAGAAAGGCTGGCTGATGGATCAGGAGCTTCTGTTCCCCAGCTGATGCAGAGCAACACCACAGAGATCACAGGGCTTCATGTTCATTCTGTGACTGGCGGTAGATAAAAATTTCCCTTGTCACTGGTTGAGGTGTGTGTGTGTGTGTGTGTGTGTGTGTGTGTGTGTGTGTGACTGTCTGCTAGATTTTTCTTCTCTCTGCCTCTTGCACTCTCATGCATATTGTAGAAGAGCTCCATGTTTGTCTGTTTCTGTCTCTCTCCCCTCTCGTCTGTCTGTTTCTTTTTCTCGTCTCGCTCCGTTTGGACTCTATCACTCTCGCACTGGATCGCAGGCTCTGCTGTTAACGCCATTGTTCTCCGAAGAGGTTTTCTTGCCAGTTCACTGCCCCCTTTTTCACATCTTCTGTGTGATGAGGCATTACACTGGATGAACAAGATTCCTTTCGGGAGAGGTTCACTGCTTCTTGGTGGCTCTATTCCAACTGTGGTCAAGGCCAAGAGCAGCTCAGAAATGTTATCGCCACACCTCAGGAGAAAGAGAGAGAGAACAAAAAAAAAGAGAGAGAGTCTGGGAGAATTTTACAGAAATATCTGCTCTTAGCACAAGGTTGTGTTGTTACATATTTCAATACTGTGCCTTTGGTGCCTTTGCTGCCTGGCTGCGCTCAGCTTAGTGCAGACACTTGTAGTGAAGTATGTGAATGGGCAAGAATTCAATTTTGCACTTGAGTAGTGTCCAAGCAAGTGAATGGGAAACTGTGAATTTTTACAAATGTGAGACATTAATATTCCTACAATGAACCTTCTGCTATGCTTAAGACAAACAAAGCCAGTCTGGCTCGAGATGAAACAAGGAAGAACAGCCAAGCAACTGCACCGAATCGGCGCGGAGGATCTCTGGGCTTGAGTTAGGCTGTTTGACTGGTGAGGGCCCCCAGCTACAAATCCTATAGTTGGAAGCTTGTGGTGTTATGAGTCACTTGTGCTGCTTTGGCTAATGGCTTTAATCCTTGTATAAAAATAAAAAGGAAAAAAAGAAAAGACATTCATTATTGAGTGTTGTTTTGTGTCTTTGCTGAAAGTTTAGTGCCGTCGGCTCACTGTATACGTTACAAATGGATGTAGCTTTTTTTGGCTGTAGTGGTAGAAGGAGTAGGAGGGATGCTGGAATATTCCTGCAGAGACAGACTCATTTACAGGCTTGGATAACCCTGGTCCAATTAAAGGACAAATCCGGCGCAAAGTGAACCTAGGGGTTAATAACACATGTGTACCGAGCTCGACCGTTCTCTGGGATATGTTTTCATTCTAATCGAATGTGACCAGTTTTATCGCAAACCGCTAATTAGCTTATAACGCTAGTCGTCAGTCGTTAAAATAAAAAGAAATCGCTATTTCTATATCACTAACAAGGCTCAAAATAGCACCACACTTCCACGGTAGCATAATGAGGGTCCCTACATGTAAACCAAAGCATTGAGAATTTTGTAAGTGTACAGACAGTTTATTAAAAAGATAGTTTACAAAGACCGTTCACGACCAGTCGAACGACGACCGCCTTGGGAAACCACGGACCACGGGAGATTTCAAGTGACAGTTCAGCTCACGTCGCACGGCATTCTTCGTTAAACTGGTCGTGATCCCAAGATGGTGCCTGCCTGCATACGTGAACGGTACTGTCTTTCTTTGTTTTTTGTTTTTTTTTAAGATTATTTTTTGGGGCTTTTCCCTTTATTACATAGAGACAGTGGACAGGCATGAAAGGGGGAGAGAGATGGGGGATGACACGCAGCAAAGGGCAGCAGAGGGCAGCAGGTCGGATTCAAACCCGCTCCGCTGCAGGACTCAGCCAACATGGGGCGAACGCTCTTACTGGGTGAGCTAGAGGCCGCCCCGGCACTGTCTTTCTAAACTATCTTTTTAATAAACTGTCTGTACACTTACAAAGTTCTCAATGCTTCGGTTTACATGTAGGGACCCTCATTATGCTACCGTGGAAGTGTGGTGCTATTACACATGTGTTATCAACCCCTAGGTTCATTTTGCGCCAGATTTGTCCTTTAAGCAGTGAAAACACTGAGAGCAGCCCACACACATATTCAATTCTGTATGGATAAATGATCGGGAGAGTGTGTGCTTAGAACCGTTTGTTAAAGTTCAGGTTTGGCTTTGCACATGTATGTGGCGGTGGAGCCTGTTAGCCCATAGTTCATCTTTTAGGCTTGGTTCCACTTGGCACGTCCATTCCCCCAGTCACGGGGTGGTTTCATCGGCTTAATGAAGGCTGTACCTTTGCTCACCAGAGGACGTCAATCTGCTTGATCGACAGCTCGGCGTCCTTCCACTCCTCCAACGCCAAGCAGATGGAGCAGAGCCTAAGTGGGGCCTCTGCTAGCTTTGCCTTGGCTAATAATATAATAGTCTGGCATTAGCCATATTGAACTAGCTGCCGCGTATAGAGCCAAGCAAATGAGCAGCGCAGCTGGGCCATCATGGCCAGTGGCAGAGCAGACAAAGGCCAGGAGGCACAGAGGCAGAAAAAAAAAGGTAGTTTACCACAGTCCCTCCAGACACACCTCGTGAATATTCATCAAAGACCCCCCTCTCCTTTTCAAACCCAGCTCTGCACCCTTCTCCCACCAAATGTATTATTCAACGGAAGCATTTTCCCTATTAAATACTATAAATAAATAACGACATATGGTAACAGTTTTTGTCTGCTGAATTAATGACAGGGGCACAGTCAAGTATCTTCCAGTGATTGGAGGAGGGGGTGTGGAGGGTGGATTTCCTTTCAGCTACCTTTCCTCTGCTGGCCTTTCCTTTGTCTCACCGGTTGGGTGCGATGCTTCCTTTTGTCAAAGTCAGGTGGCATGGTGTCAGTAGAGCTGAATTGAATGGCGTCTCTATCAGTCACCTCCTAAAGCACCCCGAAGAAAAAGCAAACACTACCCAGCTGTTTGTTTAAACATTATGCCAGTGTTTTTCCTGTCTGAGTTCATCTTCAGAAAAACAAAAAGCTCCCTGTGGGCTCCTTTACGTATGTGGTTTCAGCACCGGACAGCTCCCGAAGCATTGCCTGTTAAGTCTACCTCATAGTTTTTTCTTTCCCGGTTAACAAAAACTCGACAGGGCGTATCTTCGCACACAATGAAGCACTAAAAGATGCATCACTCGTGGATATCAAGTATCTAATGTTGGCATCATTGTCTTACAGGCTCTATCTGTCAGACTCTGATGAGCTGGTAAACAGGGAGTGCTTGAGAAGCCTACAGATGGCCAATCTTTTCCACTCTCGTGTGCCACCGTTCCCAAAGGAGAGGCGCATTTTGTTGTGTGTGCAAGTGTTCAATTTGAATTTGTAGGGGTACAAAGTCATCCCCGCAATCTGAGGAAAATGGGAACTAAAGCTAAAGGAAAGCATGACATAAGTGGGTAGATGAAGTGAAACGTAAGCCATTGTTACTGAGAGTGATTTCTGTCTGTCTCCCTCTACCTCACCCCGCCTGCCCGGATTCAACACAGCACGGGCTATTTATGAAGCCGAGGCACCAGTGTGATACTTATAAAGCTCTCCTCGCTAATCAGATATCTAGCTCTGGGGTTGCAGAAACCAATCGCATGGATTTATGGGAGAGATCATCAAAGCCGTATAATTAATTTCATTCAGATCCCTTGCACCCAGGTCGACTGATCCCTGCATGCTGACTTCCTATTGTATGTGATGGTTTTGTGTGTGTGTGTGCTGGTTTTTGCATGTGTGCAAGTGCAGTATTTGACTTTTGTTGTTATTGATATCGGTTGATCATTTTTAGTCACACAAAGTACGACACAATGCGACTTTCCCTCCTTTGTGTTATTCTAACAAATACTGAACGGTGACAGCTGAAAGAGCATTATGCCTAGAATGCCTCAGTGCATAATTTCTGTAACACATTGTGGCTTCACAAGGTTTGTTGTTGGTGTATTTTGTCGTTTAGGAGAAGAAAAAGAAAAAAATCTGCTCTGCTTTTTATTCCATATTCCAACCAGAAAAAAACAGGTTTCTCTAATCCTCCCGTCTTGTCTCCCTGTAGGCACAGAACTGTGAATCATATTTTTTCTTAAAGGTTTTTATTGTTGTGGTAATACTGCCTTTTAATGTTTTCACAACACTCAATTCATTCTTATTTTTTTTTTATCTTACTGCTACATACATTCTAATAAAGCCAGAGGCAGACAGACACACCCAATCGTTGTTTTCACTGAAAACAGAAAATGATGCTGGAGGTAAAGTAAAGGGATCACTAAAGACATTAGGATTCATCCTCTGGTTGAAATGGCAATCCATGTAATAGCTGCTGAGAGACATGAATATCAGTCTGGACCAAAGTGGCGGACCGACCGCCAGTTTGACAGAGCCATGCGGCTAACATAGAAACATTAAAACCACAAAGAGTGGGGCCATTTGGTGAAAAAGCCATCAGTAGAGATTCAGACAGATGAGAGACTGAAGGAGATACAGACATAGATAGTCCGAAAAAAAGCAGCGCCAGCTGGCCGACCTGCAGCCCTCACCAGGTGGGTTGTTTTGTGTCCGAACTCAGCCTTTTTGTGACACTTGGATTTGTGGTCCATGTCGGTTCAGCCACCTGACAGATATCAGCAAAGATTCTCCTTCAGAGGTTTGGCCCTGTGTGTGTGTGTGTGTGTGTGTGTGTGTGTGTGTGTGTGTGTGTGTGTATACGTAAGCTTGTGTGTATGTGGACGGGCCAGCGGGATCCAGAGATGTGCTAAGCTGAACAGAGAGCGCTATGAAGCTTAGAAAGAGGATGAAAAGGCCAACGTGAGATCATATCTATCTATCTATCTATCTATCTATCTATCTATCTATCTATCTATCTATCTATCTATCTATCTATCTATCTATCTCTAAACTAAGATGTAGTTTACCTTATGTCTAGTCCTCTTTCTCTCTACAATAAACAGCAGTGAAATTAGTACGTGTGACCCAGTCCCAACCAGACTTTGCTTCCTGGCTGAAATTTCCCTTCATCTCCTCCTCCACACAGCCTTGGCGTGCTAAATAAAAAAAAAGTGGGGACACCTTCAAATTGATTTTAATATGGAATTTGTAAGGCTCATAGCGGATCAGATGTCCTGCCAGTAGAGTCACTTGTCATTTTGCAGTCGGTATTAAGATTGCCAATGCTCTAGTGTGTGTGTGTGTGTGTGTGTGTGTGTGTGTGTGTGTGTGTGTGTGTGTGTGTGTGTGTGTGTGTGTGTGTGTGTGTGTGTGTGTGTGTGTGTGTGGTATTGGTCGATACTTGAAACTTTTGTACTTAGTTTGTAAACAGACCAAGAATTTTTGAGGAGGAAGGCCATTTAGTTTGCCCAGTGTTCCTTGCATTGTTCAGAAGAAAATTGCATTTTAAAAGTGTAATTTTCATTCAAATTGCCTCCACTGTGTTTTGTCAACACAGAGCAAGCAAAGAAATAAAAACACAATTGTCCCAAATCAGGAGCAATCCAAGTCAGTCACCCGGTCAGCCAATAGACCGACTGAATAAAGAGGTCGCTTTTTGTGGTCGCACATTTTAATGCACCGGGCTGTTTAACAATTAGCATTTTGTGGCTTTGTGCAGAAGCTCCGCAGACAAATCCCTCTCGGTGGTTAGAGTAGCCGCTCTGGCGAATTCCAAATGAACTGTTGGGGGTGGTTCAAAGTTCGGTTTTGTAATTAAGTGTCACGCCGCAAAATGAATACAAAACAAAACATGTTGTGGAAGATGCAGAAAATGAAGAGACGCTGCTGCAGTCACTCAATCATGACTCAGTCAGCAATGATATTAATCAACTCTCTGTGTTGTGTGTGTGTGTGTGAATGTGTGTGTGTGTGTGTGTCCTCTCACCTCCCTCACACGTTAAATAACGTTAAACCACGATAACCTACCTCCCCTTGTGTCCCTACTCTGCACGTGTTCTTTGTGCTTTTCCCCTCAGCTGCAATTAATGAGTCTGTCTGTCTGTCTGTCTGTCTGTCTGTCTTTCTGTCTGTCTGGATAATTACCCTTGGTGAGTAGTGCTGGAGCCCTCTAGTTTGCTCCCAGATCTCTTTGATAAATTTGGCAACTGTTGCTGGGGGACCTCTAGTGACTTTGGATGCCTGCGTGTGTGCGTGTGTGCATGTGTGCGTGCGTGTGTGTGTGTGTGTGTGTGTGTGAGATAGAGAGGCTCATCTGAGAACATTGCTATCCCCAAGTGTCCAGCTCTGTGCTCAGATTGATTGGGGACTGCTGTCTGCGATGTGTGTGTCTGTAATCATTCTCTGCACTGGACTATTGGCTTAGCTGTTGATCACTCACCACTAGGTTTGGGCATTCCTTTCGATTCCGGTTCTTATCGATTCTCGATTCCGATTCTTTGAGGGATGGAGTTGAAACGGGTCACATGCTTATTTCACAAATAAGAGGAAAGTTTTATTTTGATTTAATGGTGGTTTGCAGTTTTACAGGGATTTTTCAATGTAAAATAAAGCCACACTAGAACGCCGCTTACTGTGCTCCAAGGCTGCAACACAACAAGCGCATGGCCGCTACGGAAACCAAAACTTGCGCATGTTAAATTTGGAACCCATGATCACATTTGAAACCAAATCCTCCAAACGATTCCAATAAAGAAACGATTCCGATGGAATCGCAATTTTTGAACCGATTCCAAGTAGGAATCGGTTCTCGATGCCCAACCCTACTGACCACTGTCTGTCATTGCGTCGGGGGTGGAGTGGAGTGGAGGTTACTGTAGCTGCACCGTGTGAGTGCGTTCATTCATAGATAATCATTGTTTTACTCTGACTGTTCTCATCTGTGTTTACTTCCTCAGTCCAGCCATTACATTAGCGTCCCATCGGCTTAGTGGAGAGCAGCAGAGGAAAAAAACGAGCGGCTTGTTTTTGTTTCTTTTTGAAGGCGTAATTGTAGTAAAATGCCTCGCTCTGCTCATCGCCTGTCTTCGCTTAAATGTAGGCCGCGCGACGTGCGCTCCCATAACGCTCTGCTGCCCACTTGCTCGCTGATTTTGTCACGCAGACACGCAAGCCCTCCTCCAAAGTCCAAACACACTCCCACACGCTGAAAAACACAAGGGCTATCTAAGCTTGCTGAGCCGCAGACAACTCAGGCGTTTGAGGCCGAGCCCTAATTGGACCTCATCTTAGCGTGACCTTCATTGTTTTGACAGATGGGGGGTGGGGGGGGGAAGGAGACACTCCAAAGCTTTGGTTAGCACCTCTCCCCTCCTCTCGATGTCAAGCTGCCAGGCTCAGCAGTGAAGGAGGCTCGCGCGTGCAGCCATTAGCTGCCTCCCAAAGCTTTTCCAAAAGGGTCAAAGCTGTCTAAAGCTGTGGAGTGAAAGTTTTAGCACTCACCTCAGTGGATTGTGTGCGTGTGTGTGTGTGTGTGTGTGTGTGTGTGTGTGTGTGTGTGTGTGTGTGTGTGTGTGTGTGTGTGTGTGTGTGTGTGTGTGTGTGTGTGTGTGTGTTTATGTCTTGGCTGAGGTAGCGCAGGGACCGGCACCCGAGAATTCCAAGGCGGTCCAAATAGCGAGTCAGCTCCGCAGCACGTGACGTGGTTTACCGCTGAGCCATTAGCAGTCAAGCGGTGTGTGCTTCAGGTGTTCCCAGAGGGAATGGAGAAAGAATTTTCTCCCCGCGGACAAAGCACACTGTTTTTAAAGGCTCCCTTGTGATTTATTAGGGAAACATTTCTTCAGACGGCCCACCTTCACTCCGCTGCCGTAAGTTCGAACCTATAGATACAGAGTTTGCACGCACTCGCGCACTCACTGCTGAGGTGGCAGGAGAGCAATTTGGAGTGGATTTAAAGTGGCCAGTGGGGATTCACAGTGGATCACTGCTAAAGATTCTCTTCGCTGAGTTGTGCGAATGTGTTTGTGTGTAGTGCTGCAAAAAACGTCATTTAATCTCAACACGAGGAAATCACTCACTCACTCGCTCGCTCATTCTTTCTTCCCTCGTCCGTCTCCTCCTTCCCCCCTCTCTCGCGTCTCTGTGAACGCAACGCATCAAGGTCACAATTGAACTTTCAAGAGGCCAATCCCGCAATCACGCTCCTTGATTGCGCTGTTTACTCTTAATCAGGATCTCAGACAGGACAGCGCCGTCTTCAGCAACCCGTCACCTCACACCGCGGCAATCACAGCGCTTGTCGTTTCTTATGTACCGCTGCAAACAGCCTTAATTGGCTGCTGTTCCTTCCCCCCTCGACCACGCTGCTCCCGCTGCTGCTGGTGAAGAAGCTGCTCAGGATTAATGGTGCTTTTTTTAAAACTGCAGACTGAAATTAGCATTGTAAATGAATTCTCAAGATTGCGATGTGACTCTCAAGTGTCATTTCTAGACGGCGGCTTTAAAATGGAGGTGCTCTAGTTCAGTGTTGTGTGTCCCCCTGGTTTTATGTCTGGGATGAGCTTTGTTTAAACTGCCCACCTGCGTACCATTCAGCAGCGGTGTATGTCCAAGCGGCTATTACCTTTTCTTAAAGCCAGGAGCTCAGGCTGCTCATCTTGTCACAGCCGCCGATCCGACTGCCAGCACCCGAGGCCCCCTGTGGCATCTGCTCTTTGCATTTGCCCGCCAGATAAATGAGGTGTTTGCTTTTCTTTGGCGGAGCGGTACCTTTCAGAAGGTCAGCGAGGGTGGCTTCGCTGGGGAAAGTGAGCTCTGTTGATGTGGCTCAAAACTCAGCGCTTTTAAAGGACCAGTAGCTCTGAATGTGTTAGTCCATTAACCACAAATCATGTATGCTTTAGCTTACTGCTAACCATTTTCCCTTTTAAGCAGGTTGATGGATTTCCCACCTTCCCCTCAGCACTTGGTCTCAATGCTGTACTGGATGAAATTTAGAGATCAGTAATCCATCAGGGTAGACATTTAGTCTAATTATCCTCTTTTTGTAAAAAGGTAATGTAGTTTGTAAAGCTTTGCGCATTTATGGCCCTTACAGTACAACCTCCATCTTTGGATAGTTTGTCACCCAGACTCAATTTTCTGAAAACACAGTTTCCTTATTTTTAATACTTTTTTTTAGCTGCCTATTCTCAAAAAATGTTGATTTGACAGCTTGCTTTGACCAATTACTGAGCAGAGTTTTCAAGAGTCAAGAGTTTCTGAGACAGAAATTCATTCTGAGCTGTGAAAAGTGGTTGAAAATAACTTTAAAAACATATGGTATGCTTTGGGAAACTGATTATCCGCACCCTAAAGTATTCCAAGTTTTAGCAGCATGGCTCTTTGGATGGCTAGGTCCGTCTGTTGGTTGGTCAGTCTGTCCACCATTTTGGTCCAGACTGAAATGTCTCAGCAACAATTGGACGAGTTGCTATGAAATGTCTTGACTTTTACTTACTTTTAGCGCCTCCAGCATCTCAAAGTGTTCAGTCGTCCAGTGAACATTTACTCAATGGATTTGCAAAAGAAATCTTGTACATGCTTGGTGCCGAGACAGTTAGTCGCCATTACTTTGGTAATCCCCTGACTTTCACTCTGGCGCCACCATGAGGTCGACATTTTTCGTTTTGAGTGAAATGTCTCAGCAACTATTGGATGGACATAAGGAAAAACAGGGTTGAAAGCTTTGCGGCACAGTGGGAAAAACAGTAATAATGAGGTGGGATACACTGTGTGTTTACTGTAAGGACGTTTAGAGGAATATATCAAAGTGGGTCCACAGTGGGATATATTGTGCTATCCACTGTATGACTTCAACCACGGGCTTTAGAACAAATGTCAACGGAATATCAATGCACATTTGTGACAGACTTTATGAGTCTGTCATTTCTTTTTTTATCAGTATTTTTGGCCAATTGGCCCTTGTACAGCAGAGAACTGACAAGGGATGACATGCAACAAAGGTCTCCACCAGGGTGCCCAATCAGTCTGCAATTTCAACTGCATTGAGACACAAACTTTTCAAAGGGAAAAAAAATAAATACTAAAACATTTGGGGTTGGGAGAAATCTGCTCTGCTAATGGGTCCGCCTCTTTAAAGCTTGCGTCTACCTACAGAGAATCTTGCTTGCTTCTTTTTAATTAATTTTTTTTACAGGAATGCAAGAGATCTCTTTGTTGTGCCAACATCATCAGTCAGCACTCTGTCTGTCCTCAGTTAACAGATGTTTTTTTTTTTTTATATATATATTCTTTAACTTCTCCGTGCTACATCAACCCCTCCACTCATCCATTTATCCACAGCTCCATATTTCCCTCCCTCTTCCGTTTCTTTCAATTAAACCTCGCGGCTGATCATTTACTTAGCAAAGCTCCCTACGGCCCCCCCGTCACTCCGCTCAGCCTCTGTGTGGAAGTGCATTTTGAATTAGCGCCAGGTGTTTGTTTTTTCCTCTCTCAGTAAACATTGTTTGATGACTTAAATTAGCTTTGCTGACGCTTCCTCTTTCAGAGAGGAGGCCCCCTAATGGGAAGACCAATGTAACTGGAGGGGCCTGGTAAAGAAAACAGCAATGGCACACTGCTTGAACATCAAGCTGTATGGAGTTCAGTGATGGAGTTCAAAGGCTCTCATCTTTGATGAGCTTGTAGCGAAGAAAATAACAAACTCATGGGGTGTCTGTGGCTCAGTGTTAGAGCAGTCGCCTGCCAATCGGAAGGTTGGCGGTTCGATCCTTGCAGTCCCATGTGTCCTTGGGCAAGACACTGAACCACATGTACATCGGAGTGTAAATGTGTGTGAATGTTTATCTGATGAGCAGGTGGCACCTTGTATGGCATCCTCGGCCACAATGTGTGAATGGTGAAGAAGAAGAAAATGAGTTCTCAAGGTAAGACTGTTTGTGCCTCTGTACTTCGTGGCTTTGCTCACTCTGTGGCCTCACTGGAGGTTTTTCCCTCAGGTAACATTTACATCACCTTTGGTCTAAATGCTTGCTCTTGGGGGAATTACTAGAATTGTTGGGTCTTTGTAAATTATAGAGTGTGGTCTAGGCCTACTCTATCTGTAAAGTGTCTTGAGATAACTCTTGTTATGATACTATGAATAAAATAAAATTGAATTGATCTAGCCTTGGTTTGCAGCTAGTTTCTTTTTGTGTATTATATTGGAGCAGCCCGGGCTTTCACGTTTGGTTGTCATTAATTATGCCTATGTAAAAAATGAGCATGTAAGGAGCTCGTCGCGTTAACATGGGAAGCCTTTGCTTCTTAGCTTTTGTCTTATTGCTTCTTGTTTTTTTGTTTGAGTCTCTTTCACACCGCGGAGGGGAGTCTGTAACATAATATTAACAAGACATGACAAACAAAAGCTTTTATTTCTTACAAATATCACACATAACACAGTAGAATGGGAGAGCCCCAGAGAATATACCCCATAACCCCCAATCCCATCTGTCTCTCCTCCCTACCTTTTCCCGAATCTCAAATCCACTGACGCCATATCACGTGTGTCATGCCAGCCACCTGTATCATTTTGTGCGGACACACTGCACCACATCACTTTGCACCACCGTTCATACCCCTTTTTCCACCGTGTATGCCTCAGAGAAGTAGCATTTCCCTTTTGCCCCACGGCACATGCAGCTACTGTACCTTCACTTCTTCTCTTGTCAGGTGATAGCAGGTATTCTTTTGTTGTCTTGTAGCTGTCCCAGTGGATGATGGAAAACTATTCTTAGGTAGAAAATGTCCAGCCCATATTTGGACCTCTTTTCTTATATAATATAAAGATACATTGAAAGTTGTAGTCAGGGAGTTCAGCGCAGCACACTAAATTCTCATAATGTGCTTCATGTTATGTGTCTTAAAGGAATTTGTTTGGTCCCAGGCTAGCCAAACTACCCTAAAGCCTATTGAGAGGTTTTATAACCGTGCCTTAAAATGTTTAGATAAAAACCCATTCGATTCCATCACTGTTACATTTTAAAGAAACATAAAATCTTAAACTTTGTTAATTTTGTTAATCTTAGATACATAAAGTTGTTTTTTAAATGTTTGACTGGACTTGCACCTGAGCCACTTTGTAAATTTGTGAACAGGCTGGAATCCTCCAGATCCACAAGAGCTGCTGCATGTGGAGACTGCAGAGTTCCATTTTGTAAAACCTCCTTTGCCCAAAATGTTTTTTCTGTGAAAGGAGCCAATCTGTGGAACTGGCTTCCTACAAATATAAAGACTAACTAAATTGTCCACCTTTAAAAAACTATCAAAAGCATGGTTTATACAGCAGCAGAAGTGTGATCATGCCATATGAAATGTATAGCTGTGTGTATGGGAGGTGTGCATCTGTGTGAGTACGACTGAATGTGTTTTTATTTTCTACACTTATTTTTATTGCTGTTAACTGGTTTCAGGACCTTTTACTGTATTCATTGTAAAAATTTGACTCTTTTATTATTTTAACTGTTAAAAGCCCTTCTAGGGACAGGTGTTGCGAATTAGCCATGGCTATAAACACTGTGATACAGGCATCGGATTGTTCTTTATGTAATAATCTATGTTTTTTTTTGTATCTGTCCCTATTCAAATAAACAAGAAATAAATAAAATAATATTTGGACTTTTTTGGGAAATACACTTATTTGTTGTTATGCTCAGACAAATGAGCGTATGAAGCTACAGGCAGCAGCCGGTTAGCTTAGCATAGCATAAATCCTGAAAACAGGGGGAAACAGCTAGCCTGACTTTCCAAAGGTGAAAGAATTTATGATATGGCTTTAGCTTCATACTGTAAATTGTATGTATAATATGGAGGGCATTTTGAGTTTGCATTAACTGGGAAGCAGGTGAACTCTGATACAAGGTCCAAATAGGTCCAATTGAGGTAAATAAATAGAGAGAATGTACGATATATAATATACGGACAAATATGAGAGTTGTATCAATCTTCTTATCTAACTCTCGGCAAGAAAGCAAGTAAGTGCATTTGCCAAAATATTGAATTGTCCTCTTAATATATTGCACAGTCCTGGTGACAAAGCACTTCCTTTTCTCTACTTCTACATGTGTCTGTCATCATTGTGACACTTTGATATTGTGCCACAATGCTCCCTGTTACGCTGTTATGATATGTTGTGAGCTGATCCTGACACTTTCTCTTCATTGTTATTGTGCGTGAAGAGTCTGCAGACGGTACTGAGATTGAACTGCTATCAGGAACACATTACCCACACCACGTGCTGGAAAATATGTCCCCTTTCTTTGTGATATTCTCTTTTTTTTTCATTCAGTGCATCCTTCACTCCTTTTGGCTTTGCCTCTTCCTTTGAGTTCCTCTTTTCCTCCATCTAATTCACCTGCCATCATTCACCAAACAGCGTGTCAGTACAGTCAGGGCAGAGGAAAGGGGAAGAAAACACGAGAGAGGAGAGAAAACATTTTTAGAAATTTCTAGAAATGCATATTCAAAGGCAGCTGAACTTGCTGCTTGGTCTCAAAGATATTTGACCGGTCATCCAAAGTAGATATTCTATAACCTGAATGACTTAGAATCTTCATAACCATTTTGTTTTAAATCAATTGAACATGTATAAAGCAGCTATTCAAATCAAAATATGTCCCTGGGCTGCCAGCACTGCATCTGGGGAGAGGCAGGGTATGATGGCAGGACAGCATCCATCAGGGCTTGATGGGCGACGGCAGGTTACCACGTATGAGCCCAGGGAGAGAGAGCAAGCTGCATCGGTAAACACACAATATCACCCCGATATTTAACCCATCATTACTTGTGAAATGTGAGCGAAGCAGGTTGTTGTTCCCGGAGATAATTACAGACCATGTCTGTAATTTGCCACAGTTGTTGTAGTGGGACCTTTTATTCGACGCGTGACTCCTCCGTCAGAACCGCAGATCATGCCGGTAAAGTCCCTCTACGGTGGTAATGCACGAGTACTGCCTCTGGCTGTGTGTGGTTGTGATGAGATGTGTAATTAGCCGAAGCAGCCTGACAAACTGCTGCAGGTGCATGAGAGATGAAGGGCAGTGAGCCAGGAGAGAGGTCAGGAAGAGAGGAGAGGAGAGGAGAGGAGAGGAGAGGAGAGGAGAGGAGAGGAGAGGAGAGGAGAGCGTTAGTGTCGACTATAAAATTCAAGGTTGATCCAGTTTTGTGAAATCATATTTCATTGTTTTGTTTCTATCTCAATGCCAGAGCCCATACTAAACTCTCTCTCTCTCCCTCTCTCTCTCTCTCTCTCCCTCTCTCCCTCTCTCTCTCTCTCTCTCTCTCTCTCTCTCTCTCTCTCTCTCTTTATGTACATTATAGTCTCTTTCCATTTGCGAGATTCAAGGTCATTCTCATCAAGTTTGGATATACCGACCACTGCAGTAGTGCGAATAAATAGCAAGCAGGGTGCAAGGCTACAGTATCAGCCAGTTAGTTTGGACCGCCAAGAGTCCAGGTGGAAGAGGTGGGGGTTAACATCACCAATCAGGCTAATTAATTGCTCCAATTTAGTCATTAGGCGTTGAGTTGGAAGCGAGAGCTGACACCTGCAGGTTCTCTGGAAAAATCGCAAAGAAAAAGAGAGTGAAAGAGCGAAAGAGAGAGGAGAGAGGGCAGAAAATTGCCCATGTTGTTTTAAACTGTGTACATAAACAATGGATCAAATTTAATTTGTGCTCACGAAATAAGTAATGTTACTCTCACTGTAGTAGGTATAGGAGATATGAAGGTGTGTGTGTGTGTGTGTGTGTGTGTGTGTGTGTGTGTGTGTGTGTGTGTGTGTGTGTGTGTGTGTGTGTGTGTGTGTGTGTGTGTGTGTGTGTGTGTGTGTGTGTGTGTGTGTGTGCGTGCAGCCCTTGAAGAAAATTCTGACAGGCCCCTGGAGTGAGACCTTCACTGGGTCTACTTCTGCGCAGACTCTCATCATTGCTCCCACAGAGAGGGAGGAACAGGGCAGGAAATTGGATAGAGAAAAAAAAAAAAAAAAAAAAAAAAAAAAAAAAAAAAGAGAGAGAGAGAGATGTGGATAAAGAGAAAGAACATCAAAAGTTGGTAGAACCACATATGATATTAACCAAATATAATAGCTAATGTGCCACTACTTGAAGGTAATGTGACTGTTATTCTGCACATAGACTTCCACAATAGTGCCATTAATAACAATGTATATGTTTCTCAAAGATTTAGTTCCAGTCATAATATACAGTTTGGCATTTCTTCTGTGCAGGTTTTCAGCGCTGCACAGTAAACAACAGGATATGGAGGAGAAGTCTTTGTTAAAACAACTTTCTTAAGAGATCCTCTTCTTTAGAAGCATAATGTTTGCTAGAAAAACCAGTGACGCCAAACCTATTTATGATGGACAATAAACAAAGGCTGTTCTCACCAGAAAAACAACAGCATTTGCAGTTAGATCACATGCTTTAAATCACTTTTGTTTGTTTTGTTTCCTGACAAGTGATGAATTCTCATGAAATGAATGGCTGTCTGTCTACTCTAAGACTCAAAGGCACAAGTAACATGATGTTGCTGAAGTACCACAGAACTTCTTGAGGAGGTTGTTGTGGATAGTTAACACGGTTAAAATGCTGAAAGTTAAACGGTCTAAACGGTGTGGCTGTATTTATCTCTGAACAATTCAAACAACGGGACGTGCAACAGTCTGCAGCTAAAGACACAGAGTAGCTTAGTTGAACTATTGTTTGTAAGCAATTGACTGGTGAAATAAGTTATTGTTATTACATTTCAAATACATTATTTAAATTTGACCATATGGCCTTAGCAGTAAAGAAGCCATTCTTTAATGGCTGATTGTGCTCTTATTTTATTTTATTTTTTAAAGTAAACAATATATATATTCAAAAGTGTCGCTTTAGCACAGTTATCGGAAAGAACCCAAATGATACCCAACCCTCCTTGTAAGGTATGTAATTTTTGCTTCTTGTAAGAGAAGCAAAAATAAAGCTAGAACGAGGATTATGAAATAAGGGACATTTGGGTTTAATGCTACAGAAGATATCGAGGAGAAGACATGCAGCTAGAGAAGGAGGGAGAGGAATGGCTAATATAAACAGCCCAATAAGTAGGGAGTCATCCAGAGAAATGTGCTGCTCCTAGGCTCTCCGTTTATGGCTGTTGTGCACAATTGGGGTTTTCATGAAACAGATGGTCCGCAGGAACTGCCCTGCATCTCCGTTCCATCAGGTTGGCCCGATAAAGAGGAGAATGATGGTGTTAACTTTACACGCCGTCTCTTCTCTAAATCACCTCCAACTTTCTAAACTTCTGTCCCACTCCTTCGGTCCTTCTTCTCTTCCTCCTTTCCATTTTCTACCCTCCTTCTTCTATTCCTTCCTTCATGGTGCTCCTGGAGCTCCTTCGCCTCCTCTCGTTGCTCCATGAACCCTATGTTTCCTCTTGTGTTCCAGCACTGAGTAATTACTTTACAGGCTGGAGAAGGTTACGTTGGCACGCCAGCACTCTTTCTCTCTGATATTCAAATGAGCGCCTGTGTCCGCGACCTCGTTTGTCATCAGTTCAATGGTGTTTTTGTGAGTGTATGTGTGTGTGTGTGTGTGTGTGTGTGTGTGTGTGCGTGTGTGTGCGTGCGCATGTGGCGTCTAATCTCTTATTTAGAGTATCACAGAGGAAAGACATTAACATCGGTCGGGTGAAAAATTAGAACCGGGGCTGATTAATTCCCGGCAAAAAGGGAATTAAAGGGCGCTTCCCCGCCATTGTCTTTGTTGCAGGATTTACCTGCAGTGTGATTGAAGGTGCCTGCTCTGCGCTGCCACTGTCATTAATAATCACCAGCCTTCAGGAAGATTCATGCTGCCATGATCGAGTTGGTTCAAAACACTTAGCCATTACACATGACACCGAGGGCTTGATATATGACGGGCTAATAGCTCTGCACTCCAGCAACAATGCTGTGGAACAACAATAAGGACCATTACGCTTTTATCAAACAAGATTAGGAGAACAAGTTACATTTTAGCATACATAGCAGCTTGTCATGAAGCTGAATTAAAAATGAATGACTGTTACGCACAAGTAACACAGTTAGGTTGCTTTTTTTTTATTATTTGTTTAGTTGAAATTGTTTTAACTTCTCTCTGGGACCTGTGTGTGTCTATATGGTGTGAAGTGTTATTGGCAAAACACAGCGACACTGTTGACTCGTCAAGAAAAAAAAAAAACAGCATTTCTGAGTGAATTGGTTTAGCTCTGCAATGGTGAAAAGTATTTTCATTCAGTCCGCTCACAGAGTAAAAATTATAATCCCCCTTCTCCACTTATTCTTCTCTTGAGCATGGCGAAATATTATAAATGTGATCAAATTTACAGACTGCTCTCCACTGTAAAGCAGGTTCATATTGCTTCCAATAAAGCAGCAGTAGAAACTAACTCACTTTATCACTTTACATTCAGACCGGAGCGCCTTCATTTTTCCCCCTGACTTTACTTCTGAAGGTGAATTCAGTGGAGATGAATAAGCGCTTTATGGCTGCCTCTAATTTTCCCTGGTCAAGTGTTATGCTGCAGGTACTAATCTGTTTCATTACATTAACTCGGGTGATAAGGCCACCACTGGGAGATTGTGCCGGAAAGAGGAGTGTGTGGCGCTGCACAGCCTCATGCTTTGCCCAAAACTCCTAAAATGACAGCCACACGGACATATTGGCCCTCGTTTATGAAACGTGCGCACGACCTAAAACAGGCGTAGGACGGGCGTACGCCGATTCCAACGCAAAGCTCGGCGGAGGAGACGCAGCTCTCCCTCAGCTGTGGCCTGGCTGACTCATGAAAAAACACGAGTAAGTAATAAAAGACACTGCATAAACTCCACTACCGTTTGTTTATAAGCACCTACATGTAGGCCTAATAGACTATAGACAATATAAGCCTGTATATTACTATAAGGACTATAGCATACATATGTCAAGGATGTATAAATTAAATAAACTTCATCTGGAGTCCGATTTACTACGGCAACACTGCATCGGTGGTCTCTTTTCATTCCGCATTCCAGCCGCTGCATTTATCAACGTACGACCATTCTTACGCTCTGATTGGTGTGATACGAACGTTTCACGAATCCCACGTGAAGCCTGTCGTAACATGATTTCTGCGGTCATATCTGCGCTGGTTTCTACGTTAGCTTGATAAATGAGGGCCATTGCGAGCAACTGCCTGTTGTTTACATGAGAGACAAAGGCCATGTGATATATCGAAACACA
Source organism: Perca fluviatilis (assembly GCF_010015445.1). Lineage (NCBI taxonomy): Eukaryota > Metazoa > Chordata > Actinopteri > Perciformes > Percidae > Perca > Perca fluviatilis. The sequence continues at coordinate 27,679,669 of NC_053120.1, forward strand.
TGGAGACTTTGCATGTGCGCACACCGCAGAGGAAGAATCCGTGATCCGAGGGCTGTCAATTACTGATAGCAACACGATAGAGCCGAGCTGATCAAAGGCCTGCCTTATGTAGTCTGGCCTCCTTTGTTCCTGTCTCAAGAGATTGAAGGGGGGGTTCACACTCGAAGAGCTTCTCATCATTGCCTCCACACACACACACACACACACACACACACACACACACACACACACACACACACACACACACACACACACACACACACACACACACACAAACAAGTCTGTATTACTATCTTTGTGGGGACATATCATTGACATAATGCATTCCCTAGCCCCTTACCCTAACCTTAACCATCCCAACTGAATGCCTAACCTTAACCCTTACCCTCACCCTAACCATAACCTAATTCTAACATAACCCCACAAGTATACTGTAGTCCCCGGTTTTTGGACCCCACGAATATAGTAAAACAGGTACACACACATATACACACAGGTTGTTTCACTATCTTTGTGGGGACCCGTCATTGACATAATGCACTCCCTAGCCCCTTACCCTAACCTTAACCATCACAACTAAATGCCTAACCTTAACCCTTACCTACCCTAAACATAACCTAAACAATTTCTATCACTAAAACCAAGTCTTAACCCTCAAACCGCCCTTTAACCTTGTGGGGTCCAGAATTTTGGACCCCACAAGGCTGTGCAGACCCCACAAGTATACTGTATTCTCCGGTTTTTGGACCCCACGAATATAGTAAAGCACGCACACACACACACACACACACACACACACACACACACACACACACACACACACACACACACACACACACACCCCTGTCCAGATCAGAAAGCAAACATAAATTGAATGCACATGGCTGCACACAAACTTGCACGCACATTCATGAACACATCTGTACCGACTCACTCATCCGAACACAAGAGTGCCCAGTGATTCATCACGTCACGCGTCCGTCGCACCTGCGCACCCATGCCGGTGCACAAAAAGCCTCAAACTTTGTAAAAAAACGATATCATGCGTTTTCCCCGTCGCGCTCCCAGAGAGACCTGCCAGGCCAAAGAGATGATCGCCATCCCTGAGATTGATTCCGATGTTTGTTGCTAATTATGTTATGCCGCCGTTTGAACTGTCTGTTCAAATCCAATTATCAGGCAGCCTGTGTAGTTTACAAGATTGGGGCGGCGACGATGGGAGGGGGAGGATTGGGAAGCGGAAAGAGAGATAGCAAGTCGCGGGGAAACACACTGTCTTGGCTGTGAGATGTGAGGAATTTCATTGAAGGAAAACCTTTTATACAAGAAGCTTAAAAACACTTGTTTACTTTGAATGTGGGCTATGGTTTATTTGCCTTTCTAGTCACCAGATAACCGCAGAAGCTTAAAGCAATAGTTCGACACTTTGGGAAATACACTTAATTCACTTCCTGGCAGAGAATTAAAGAGGATGATTGATACCACTTTGATGTCTGTACTTTAAGCCGGTTAGCATAAACACTGAAACGGGAAGAAACAGCTAGCCTGCCTCAAAATCCACCTACCAGCGCCTCCTAAGGCGCATTAATTAACATGTTATCTCTCATTTGTTTAATCCGTACAAAATACAATTCCCTTACTATTCCCTGTTGATTAATAGTCTGGCATATAATCCCCCCGTGAATTGTTGTTTTTACACTTTAGATTAACGAGACAGTGTCAAAGGCGTCATTACATAGAGACCGTGTCAAAGTGAGAAGAAGCCTCTGGAGATCTCCATTGTCGATTAAAACATAAAAATGGTGACAGGGTGCAATTTGAAAGACTGTAAACTTTGCAGCAGGGGGTAAAGCACATAGCTTGTTTGAAATTGATCCCTCTGGTAGCAGTCTGACTAACTCATAATGACATTGCAAAAACAGCCTAAAACTAACAATCAAGTGCACCACAAATGCAACTACACCCCTCTGTGAAATGTCAATTTGTGTTGGCTGCCTTGTCTTGATTTATGGTTCATTTGCACGGTGTAGGTGGTCCGCTGCATGCTCAGTATCTCACACACACACACACACACACACACACACACACACACACACACACACACACACACACACACACACACACACACACACACACACACCTTCAAATTAGTTGTCATGCCTGGGCATTGCAAGCTGCTGGGCCCCAGCAAGTAGCCCCATATTCTCAGACAGATAGGGCCAGGGCAGGGACCAGGTGAATAAGTATATAAACCTTGGCCCGAGGCAGGTCTCATCAATTCTGCTTCTCCCAAATGAGCGTGCCCGAGAATCGATATACCTAGGGGATCCCAGGCAGTCTCCATCTCAGACCAGGGAATCGTGCTCGGACTGAGACCGGACTACAGCGCTTAGCAAAAAAGCTGGAAATAGCCAGGCTGTACGTTCATGCCCCTGACAGCCTCTCTTGCTCTCTATCACTCTTTCCCGTATCTCCCGTTATCTTCTCTCTGGCCAAGGTGTGTTAACTCTCCCCGCAGTCGTCCCTCCTCTCTGCATCTCCCATGGCTGCTCTCCCACCAGCGTCTCACACCTTCCCTGCCCTCCTTATTTACACTTTAGCAGCACACACTCTGTTTTGCCGCTCCTAACAGGATATTGGAAACATCTGCAGACTTTCATGACTCATTAGCCATTCTAAGCGTGATTATTTATTAAGCACAGAGCATGCTGAAGCTACTGCTACTATCAGTGTGCTTGCCACACACACACACACACACACACACACACACACACACACACACACACACACCGGCGCTTCTTTTTTTGGTGCTTTGAGTGTTTCATTTCTTCCTTTTTCATTCTTACACTTCGATTCTCTTTCTCTCCATGTTTTCTTTTTTTATACTCTCCGTCTCACCCTGTCAAAATCAAGTTTTCTTTTTTCTGGCTGCTGTGCGCTCCAATTCCAATTTTATTCATTGTACTTTGACGCTCCTCATCTCGTCTCACTTTTAAACTCTTTATTTCCCTCCATGAAGTCCAGTTTCTTTCCATGCCATTCCCTCGTATCCACAATCTGGTTCTTTTTGTCAAAGCTGATGCATTGTCAACGTCTATCACACATCTCACCATCACTCTACTCTCTTGTTTGTCTGTCTCTCTACTAGGGATGGGCATTTGATTACATTTTCTGAGTTGATCGTCGGGAGAATTAACGATTGACTATCAATTAATCATTAATATTTTTATATTAAAATTCATTATTTATTTAACTTTTCATAAATTAAAAATGCAATGAAAATACAAAAATACAGCGTGTTTTTCCTCGATGAGATCTTAATTACAAGAACAACTTGTGGCAGTTAAACTGGAGGTTATAGATATAGATTATAGATATATGCGGTGCGGTACTCTGAAGCAGCAGAACCAGCAGCTGCAAGCTGGCGTTCTTAAACAGAGACCCTCGTTTGTTCCAAAATAATCAATAAAAAGAATCATGTTAAATAATAACTTAACCAACAACATAATAATACTTAGATCTGGCAGGTTTTGTCAAAATGTAACTCAAAACTATCCAAGGCACGGACAAAGCCTAATAAAAAATAGCCAGTAGGCTAACTCAGATACAACTTCTGCACCAGTCTACTGATGTTTGTTGAGAAAGATAAGCATGTTGACATGATCTGGGGTCAGACAGACGCGACCGTTACCTGGTGCCCGTCAGTCCAGCCGCTGAAAACAGCCGCGTTGCCGGGATGCACAGGTACCTCAGCGCTAACTTGGCCAGCCCGGGGAACCTTATTCCGTTCTTCGTAGTGAGTTTCTACCAGTCTGGTGATGGTACGTCGTGATGAAATTTGATATGCTGGTTCCAATATCCATGTCAATGAACTTGCAGATCCCTTGGGTAATTTTCTCTGCTTGTTGTGCAGCGCAGCTCCTCCGTGCTAACGCCGAATTTATGCTAGCTTTAGAGCAGGATGCACCGAGGCCGCCACCAACATTAACCAGGGTCTGATGCACTTTGTTTAGTGGTAAGCTGCATCATTTGAGTCGTGGCCGTGTTGTACTTATACACGGCATCTCAGTGTTTGCAGTAAACTAGCTAAGTCGTTTTAAAAAAAAAAATCAAAATGGTCCCACGCCACACTTCGCCGTGTCCTCTTCATGATTACTTTTGAAATCAAAACGGAAACTCGCAGGGTGGTAAAATGTTTAATTGCTGCCACACTGTGAAATTCATTTCATTGCTTCAAGACTCACACTACGCAACGCAACCAGTATTAGTATAATCGATAACAAATGAATGTGATCGACGAAATTCGAAATTCTACCTGTTAAATCAGTATCCTCCTCCTTAGCTCCATTTATAGACTGACATTACCTCCACTGTTTTAGCCCTGACAATTTTTAGTCACATCTCACTACCAACAACTCACTCATTTACTCTATTTATATTAGGATCAAGCAAATATGAATTGTGTAGTAGAATTTTTTTTACAACCACTAGCCTGGTCATTACCATAAGATCATCATCATTGTCATCATAACAGTAACAGTCAGCGACAATGTTCATTAAAACACCCCAGCAGGTACAGCCTCAACTGTACTTTGTGTTTGATGCTAATTAGCAAGAGTTAGCATGCTAACATGCCAAACTAAGATGGTGAACATGGTAAACATTATACCTGCTACATATTAGCATGCTGACGTTAGCTTTTAGCTCAAAGCACCGCTGTGTTGACAGTAAGTAAAGCCTCACACAGCCGCTAGCATGGCTGTAGACTCTTAGTCTTGTTTTCACCCTTTAGCAGTTTCATTTTTTTAGCTTATCTGTCTTTATTTTAATATAGCATACAGTTGTTTTAATGAAACATGACATTTTTTGTCTCACCGTCTTGTGTTGTGTCGTTGGAGCCAGAGCGTTTCGCCGTAGCTGTTACACTGAAGGGGGACACAGTCCAGTCTGTCTGGCTCCTCATTGGCTCAGAAGCGTCCTCTCAGGTGGCCGCAGTGATGGATGAGACTTAGCACACACACATACATCCCACCCCCATGAACATGATAGAAACACACCATCTGTCTGTCCGCATCCTGGTGACTTGATTCTTTGTGCATGTGCGTGTGTGTGTGTGTGTGCGTGTGCGTGTGCGTGTGTTAAGGACACCCAAGCCACAGACTCATATGCTTCCCAGTGTGTCGCCTGCTTGTGAGATGATTTAATGAGCAATATAAGTGGATTGGATGGAACTTGGAACTTGAAGAGCTGAGATATTGGACAGGAGAAGAAAAAGACACAAACACACACACACACACACACACACACACTGACTGGGTGTTGTAGGGGTATCTCTAAATACATATGTCTCTAGTTTTCAACATACTGTCTCTTTTTTGACCCTCCAGTCCCTCCTCCCTCATATCCCAAGCTGCCTCTCAACTTACTTTGGGAAAAATACAAGATAAGATTAGATGAATTTCACACAGGCAGCTCTCATCCCTTTGTTTATTAGTCTTGTGCGAGTTGAGGGGGGTATGTGGCAGGAAGGAGGAAGCTTATGCTTAATAAGTTGCCTTTACATGGCTTTGTGACGACTTGACACACACCGCAGAGATGTCAGTGATAGTTAACCGTTGTGCTCTGGGTTCATGAGTCCATTATGAATCATAAAGCATAAAAACAAAATTCCAGCGGCAAGGCTCTAGAGATGGCTATCGATCCACCACTGAAATTATCTCAAATATTGAAAGGATTGCAATTAAAGGTTGTAAAGATATCCTTGTATCCCCTGACTTTTTATCTAACGCCATCATCAGGTCAAAATACAACTTGCAAAACATTCCCAGCATCCTTAGCAGTACTTTGTGTCCTGAACTTAGTACTAATTAGCAAAGGCTGCTATGCATATATGCTAAACTACAATGGTCATCATCTCAACATCATGTTACATTGTCATTGTGAGGATGTTAGCACGCTGAGGTTAGCATTTAGCTTTAAGCACTACTGTGCCTAAAGGTATAGCCTCACAGAGCTGCCAGAACTGTCATATACAGTTTATGACAAATGTTCACATGTAAAATTATCAAACGTATGACCACTGTGATGAACTTTGTTCAGCTGTTCCACAAAACTCAGATGTGAAAGAAATCTTCAAATAACGTATTTCTATTTCTGTTTTTATTTTTGCTTTATCATTCAATCATTCATTTATATCAATATAACCATATCATCACGATGTGATACCACTTCACACAGACAATGAACCATAGAATAGACTTTTCACTACACCCTTCTCTGTAATCCTACAAAAAATAAACATGCCTACATGCCTATATGGCTGGAGTGAACTCGTGGCACTACACATATGGTACCATCATCCTGATCTATAGGCTGCCACTGTATTTATTCTGATGGGGGATGTGGTGCAGAGTTGATTGTGCAGGTTTACTGACCGGCTCCTAGGCCTTTGCCCCTGCATGATTCAGTGTCCCCGCATCAATGACTTTTAATAACCGAGCAGCGAGAATTTACGGTATGCCATACATCACTGGATCCTGCAGACAGACAAAAGCAGCGAGGGTGACACAATAACGCAAAGTGGGAGAGAGTGGAAATGCATAGACATACAGGCTGAAGCGGAGCGACAGAGAAAAGAAACAATGTAGAGAAGAGGCGATAAGAGTGTGAGAGAAGGGTAGAGAGGAAAACCTTGACAGCCTTCCCAGTGAAATATGTCCTGCATACATACCTCCTGTAATAAACTGATAACATCCTTTCACCACAAATGTGCACATCTGTAGACAGTGGGTGTGTATGTGTGGCAAGAGGCGGGCCCAAGAAGAGGTCATCATGTAATGTCTCCATGCTTTATTGGTGTGTCTTGCTCTGTGTGAAAGATATTGATTAAGAAACCACCACGACAGCGACCGTACCAATATATCTGAGAGTTGTCACGCCCCCTTGTAATTGTAACCAGTCCAGCTTTAACGCCCATGGGTGAGCTGGATCGGACAATAATTAGCTTTTGTGTCTGTTTACTGTCTTACGGTACATCATTTTATATTCAATTCATACAATTCGATTTTTTTTACAGCATCATTAAATTAAAATCCCGCGTTGTGTTTTTTTTCTCAGTCACATCCTGCTTTGCTCCGATTTAGAAAACAAGACCATTTCAGTCACTATGAAATAATGATTTCAGTGTTGCGGTGCAGAAAGATTAGCCAATTAATCAAGTAGTGGACTGATAGGAAATTGACAACAAACCTTTTTTATTCAAAAATGTCAAATGTTCACTACTTCCAGCTTAGAAACTGAAGGATTTACAACTTTTCTCTGTTTTATTTCATTGGACTTTTGGTTAAAAAAAAAAAAAAAAGAAACCTTTGGAGATGTCACATTGGACTTTGGAAACTTGTAATGAGCATTTTTCCCTTTCTATACTAATAATATTAATTAAATAATTATTCATTAATCAAAAACATTATTGAATACATTGATTAATACAGTAATCATCACGTGCACCCTTAAAACATTGAACCATGCAAAGCACAGAGCATCCTACATTAAATTATTGTCCTTCATCCAAATCCACATAAACATATGCGTGGACGAAGACAGCCTTTGTCTGCGTGAACCATGAAGGTATTCTGCCTTTTTTTTAAACTCTTGTGTACACGGTGTCCAAACTATTTTTTTCCTCTACCCTCGTCTCAAGCCACATTTATATTCCAGGCGAAGACAGGCAGGCGGCCAAGGGGACCTTGATGTGCCGAGAACAAGTTTAACATTTAACACCGTATAAAGTGGTTTTGCAACCCTGCAAATGAGGAGTCTTAGACATTTGAAAATTGCCTCGCCACCCTTCCGGCACGTAAAAAGCTTTCTGTCACCTCATTTTTCAGAGGAATCTCTCTCTCTCCGTCCCTCCTTCTCTCTAGCCCTTCACCGTGCCCCTTCCCTTCCCTTTTCTCAGTGCAGTATCTTACTCTTTCTCCGTATCGTTCATTTTCTTTCTCTTTCTGCCTTGCCCGTTTTTTTTTTTATTCACATGTAGTGTAGGGTGGGCTCACCTGTTCTGGTCACAGAGAGCGAAATTACAGAAATGAGTGGGTGATGCTCCGCTTCCAGTTGACTTTAACAGGATGCCTGGCTGCATTGGCTTCTGGCTGGTGGGTGGTGTTGTATGAATAAGGGAGACCTGGGTGGCTTTCAGCTGTAAGTAATGGGTTTCTATATAGTTCTGGGCAGCCCTAGAGCTTATTCCCACTCTGCACCATCAGGGGGCTCAGCAATGTCACACCCGCTTTGTATGGTGGCGCTTGGTCAGCGCTATGCTGCTTGTGTGGTACACGGTGTGTCTCTCTCTCTCTCTCTCTCTCTCTCTCTCTCTCCCTCTCTCCCTCTTTCCCATTTGCCATGTGGACCATCGTGTTTATTTAATGTTGAAGAATTAAAGCAGAAAAACATCTGAATACAACAAGTAGTCCACCACAAGCACTTAATATATGCAGTGTGCGTGTGCATGCATTCTGTGCAGCAAAACACTTAACTGTAATTGACAGCACTTTTTAGCTCCATAGCGATAACGCTGGAACAAGGACAGTCTCATCCTTACTTTCATTCCCTCCTTCCTTCCTTTCATCCCTCCATCCCTCTTTGCCCAACTCCTGATTAACTGCACCTTTTCATGTGAGCCTGAGTAGCTCCTCATCTACAACAGAGCGTACTAATAATAATCTGCGTTTGTATAGCACCTTTCAAAAATAACAATTACCAAGTGCTTTGCATAAAATAAAATGCATCAATCGCAATGTAACAATGGGGAAATAAAAATGCAGTCACAATAACGATGAAGTGTGTCTTGAGATGTAAAGATGTGCGGTATGCACTAATGAGTAGATACCATGTGCTCAACGCTCACACGAGCGCCTGCCCGTCTCATTCACACTCTAAATGCACAAGCAAATTTGCATTCCGTAAGTATTTTGTATGTTGCATATTCAATTTTCATAATATCGCAGACGTCATTATAATGCAGAGCTAGATGCAGAGCAAGTTCTCCTCCCTCATAACCTGCATTTTCTTCAGCCTCTCAAGCAGGAAGGAAAATGTTATTTCCTGTGTCTGTGTGTGTGTGTGTGTGTGTGTGTGTGTGTGTGTGTGTGTGTGTGTGTGTGTGTGTGTGTGTGTGTGTGTGTGTGTGTGAGATGGAATAAAACTGTCTCTGGCTTACGCTCTGTGTTTGAGCCCATATGGCAATGGTGCCTGATGGCAATATCTTCTTTTGTTGGGAGCCTTGCCATTTTCCCTCACATTGGTCTACCAGCTCCCATTCCCTTCCAAGCGTACACATACAGCGGCAGGTCTAGCAAAGCATCAGGGGAAATTTATGGCTGCTTAAGATTCAAGTTCCCCCCTTACCCAGTCAGGCTTGGCATTTGAGTGGGGCTGAAATAAGCTTCGGCTTTTCTCCGTACCTCTTCCTGTCTCTCCGTTCAAGCTCTCTTTGCCTCACTTCCTCTTTCTCTTAACATCCCACCACCTGTTTTCCTCCCTCTTTCTCTCTCTCACCACTTTTGTCTTCACCTTCTCTAGCCCACCTTGATTCCTCCCTCTGTATGGATTGTAATTGCACAGCATGTTCTGTTCTAGCCCACAGTGCCGTCCGTTTTCCTTTTTTTTTTGGAGAACTGCGGTGTTCTGCTGTTCCACCTCATACAGGTTTTATAAGCTGGGATGTAGCCGCCCACTCAGCCATTGTTTTCATTTAAGTGCTTTTTTACTGTACAGTAACTCCCAGGCAGCGGCGGAGTGGGACCAAAAAAATCTACCGGGAAATTCCATAGACCACCGGCCCTCCGGGGGGGGGGGAATAAATAAATGTTTGGATGGTGAATGAATGAACAACACACAGCACAGCAACACGATCCCTTTTGTTTCCTTTTGAGTCTGACCATCTCAGCACCACCTTTCCCTTTTCTTTTTTTTGGCTTTCCATCATTGGACTGTGTGATGTCTTTTAACGGTAACTGAAACGTGACGAGAGAAAAAACGTCATAGGCCGACCAGGGCTATGCCATTTGGGGAGGGGCCGCTCACTGATCCCCCCTATATTTCTGAAAATCCTCCGAGACATGGTTGTGACCTGCACTTCGTTAGAGCTTTCTGATTAGCCTGTGTTTGTATTGAAATAAGAGGCTGCTGCTGCGGCCCGCCGTACGGGTTGAGCAGAGGCCGCACAGTTTGACCAGCGGCCGCGGGTAACGGCCGCACACCAGGATGCCATATGGAGTTGCTAAGAACTTGCTATGTATAACTATTATCAGACCGGCCTCGAAAAACACTACCGGCCCACCGGGAAAAATCCCGACTCTCCCGATTGCCTCCCTGCCTCTGCTCCCAAGCAACAAAAGAAACCACCCCAGGATGATGCATGCTCTAAGACAGGTGCAAACACAGAACCGGCCCTGGTGGCGCAGAAAATGTGAACTGCTAAAGCCATTTATGTATAACACAGTGTGACAGGTTCTCAAACCTTTGTAATATCCTTGCAAAAGGAAAACAGCCTTTTGTCACTCGAAGGGTAGCCTCATTTTTCACTCCAAGGGACTTGGACACAGACATTGATGGGACTAACTCCCCCTGTGAAACCAGCACTATTGTGCGTATGAAAGTGTGTGTGTGCACGTGTGTGCTGCAGGAACAACAGCAGTGTGCAGTGATGGAGTGACAGACAGGCGGCCTGAGTGATTAATGAGCCCTCTTAATAATGCACCATGGTGAGGAAAGAGTGACGGGACAATTTGAGACAAGGAAAGGAAAGGAAAGGAAAGAACAGAAAGAAAAATACATAAGAAATTGCGAGTCATGGATACAGATGGTGCAGATGCAGAGTGGCAGCTACATTTTTTCCTAATATGGATAGAATATAGATAGAAATATAGAATGAGGTAAAAGGTGAGATTAAGATGAGATAACATATTGGATGGACCAGATTTTTCCATGAAAGGCGGAGGTGGGTCCTGTAAAGGACTTTGAAATGGGTCAACTTGGCTCTGCACATATTTTTTTTTAGCTTATATCTGTCTTTTTGTCCACCTGTAACCGTCTAGCTGTCGGTCTCCCGGTCTTGTCTGCCAAATCTACAGTATCAGTGACAGACTGGATAGGGAACAGTGCACTCATCTGACATGTTGAAAAATCTGGCTGGATCTTTGCGGCTGGTATTACACACGCAGCAGGAGTGCTCACACTGACTCTCAGAGCTACTGGGAGCTACACGCGTGGTTTAGGTGTGTGTGTGTGCGTGTGTGTGAGGCGGCCGCAACTATTCGTTCAAAACAACAAAGGCGGACATGATAGACAGATGGTTGATCCAATCATCTGGCAGGTATTTTTTTTGAAAGTGCCTGCCCTTTTCCAAACAGTTTCCAATGACGGCTTCTCGGATGGTTCTATGTTAACAAACCATCTGGCATGTCAGGTTAGAAAACTCCACTTCCAGCTGACTTTGTAATATTTCCAGATGATTCGGGCTTACGCACATGATGGCTACATACGTACGTGATGACATGCTAAAAGACTGATGTCCCAGGCATCACAGTGGTTCGATTTGTGCTTTAATGTCTCTATTTTCCAAGAGCATGCTTCACTTTTACAGAGAAAAGGATTTCAGGATGAGGAATGATTAATTAGTTTGGCAAATCACTGCCATCTAAAACAAGTTTTGAGTTGCTGGTGTGAACACACTCAAACCAAATACAGAAAAGGGCTGAGCCGCGTTTTACAGGCGTTTTGGCATCCACATATCTGTTATTGGTATTGGAGATAATGCTTTGCAGTAGTTAATAGTAAGCTAGTTAGCCAGGCATGCTAATATGCACATCTTGCATTGAAGCACACAGACACTCAGTTGAATCCATTCCTTACACTCTCGCTTGTGTTTTTGTTATTCTAAAGGCAATAAAGACACACAAAATAAAGACCCCCACCTTCCAAACTCTCGAGATACAAAGTATTGCTTACATTACAGCCCCTTGCACACTGCAGCAGCGTTGTGAAATAATTCAAAGCTTGACAGGCCTGCTGTGCCTAGTTATAATTGCTAAGCTAGGATTGGACGATCTCCGTTCAGGGACAGGGTTTATTGAACATCAAAGCCCGTCCATGCATTTTCCATTGGCTGTATACAGTATACAGCCAATGGAAAATGCATTCTGCAAACTTTGGATCCACAGGCTATTGTGTCAGCAGCTGAATGTGTAGAAGAAGAAGGAACTTTATTACTCATCACATACCAGGGTTTTCCCTGCTATTGTATGGATCGATCGTATAGTACAATGTAGTGAAATTCAGTCCCTGCATTTAACCCAGCCTAAGCATTAGGAACAGTGGAGAGCAACATACAGCGTCCGGGGAGCAATTTGGGGTTCAGTGTCTTGCTCAAGGACACTTTGACATGTAGCCGGAGGAGCCTGGGATCAAACCACCAACCTTGTGGTTGAGGGCTTGACCCGCTGTACCTTTGAGCCACAGCCAGCCATGTCAGGGCTGACTCAAATGAGCTGATGTCACTGACACTGACAGCATGTTGCCTGTCTCTTGCCATGACACACACACACACACACACACACACACACACACACACACACACACACACACACACACACACACACAGTGCATGGCACTATCTTTGTGGGGACCCATCATTGACATAATGCATTCCCTAGCCCCTTACCCTAACCTTAGCCATCACAACTAAATGCCTAACCTTAACCCTTACCCTAACCATAACCTAATTCTAACCCTAATCCTAAAACCAAGTCTTAACCCACAAGTATACTGTATTCCCGGTTTTTGGACCCCACGAATATAGTTAAACAAGAACACACACACACACACACACACACACACACACACACAACTAAAACCATGTCCTAGAATTCTTGTAACTGTATGAGTCATATTGTGGAAAGATTCCCTTGCATCAAAAAAGGAAAAAGGGGAAGAACGGCACAGAACTGGCCGAACTGCTTATTCTGTTGCACTTTTAAATCACTACAGTACAGTAAATGTAAGAGGATGAAAAATAAAGCACTGGAGAAAAAAAAAAAAAGAGCAATCAATAGCAAAGTAAGTGTGCTAGAGAGAGATGACGGGTGCAGAAAATAAAAGGCTCTAGTGTAATAGCATGGTCACAGTAAACACAGCTCTGGCCCTGGGAGCACACATGAGTAGCTGCTATTAACGACCTGAAGAGAGAAAAAGAAGCTATGACAAACTCAAAGTGACTAATACGATCACTACATGCAGTTTGTATTAGCACATTCTGTTTTTTTATATAGTGATTTATGAAAGTTGCAGTTCAACACCCAACATGTCATTTGGCTTCATTTTTAATAAACCAGATTTTACTTTCCAGGGTGATGATATCAAGTCTGTTCTCGGCATCGCCTCACTAATTAGGGCTGCTCAAATGAATTTGATAATGTGAATCATTTGTCAGAGAGCGCCCCTGTTCTGTTGTAAAATAGTCATATTCCCCGTCACAAAGCAACACATTAAAAAGGATATAGCGACAAAGGTTTACAAATTTAGCCTTGTCGTTAAAATAAACTTATCCCAAATATAGACTTTGAATACACTTCTACGGAAGCATTGTAAAAGCAACCGATTCAAACTGTTTACCAAAGGAGACTGTACACAGAGCTTTTAGATTGTTGAATGCATTTTTCTAACATTTCCTTTGAGGAAGCCATTTCTGTAAGTTCCAGCATGCTATAAGAGACTTTTGCTTCTTGAGTTATGTTATGTCCTCTTTAGCCTTTTTGTCAGTGTAATCTTAGTCTCGCTTTGCCAGACCCTCCTCCACAGTGCTGCGGTGGTCTGGCGAGTCCACACAACATTCTGGGATGGGAGAAAAACGTGCTCTGGTTTATTGGCATTTCTTTAAACCAATCACAATCTTCATGGGCGGCGCTAAGCACCGGGGAAAAGCTGCGGTGCCGCTGCAAAATAGCCTCGGGAAGGAACTTGTTTTGGTGGAACATGTGTACGTTCAAAAGTTTTTTTAGTCGTGCAACAGAAAACTCAGATTGGACAGATAGTCTAGCTAGCTGTCTGGATTTACCCTGCAGAGACCTGAGGAGCAGTTAACCGTAGTCCTCATGAATCGACTGGATTTTAAAATTCCAACACAAACAAAACGGGGAGCGTGCCTATGTTCCCACAGTTCAAGATATTTTTCAAAATTAGGCCCTATGTTCCCACAGTTCCCACATTTCTAAGATTTTTTTTCCAAAATTAGGCCCTATGTTCCCACATTTCCTTTTTCATAAATTTGTATCATATTTTCTCCCCCTTTCTCCCAATTTGGTACCCAATTACACCTAACCTATTATCCAGTAGCAATGGACTACAGATGGAATATAACCCTAACCCTAACATATGGCCTAATTTTAAGAAATTTCTTAGAAATGTGGGAACATAGGGCTGTGGGAACATAGGGCTGACCCCACAAAACGGAAGGTAACGGACATCCAGCTGAAAAGGGTGACATCTGGCTGAAAAGTGTGCAATCCGGCGGCGGATGGCAACAGAGCAATCCCAGAAGCGGAACGTCGCGGATATAGACTACAGTAATGTTAACGTTAAGTGGCAGTTTGGAGCCGCGACGAAAAGCCTAATGGAATGCTTAGGGAAAAAAATCACACCAGGCTGGCAAAAAAAAATGCTTCTTTCAACTGTGAGGACTGTTCTGAAGAGCGCAGTTCTTTAGTTACATACAGCATGGTCACCTCAAAGGACCAATGTGTCACCCTCACCGCAACCACACTCAGTAAAAACACCCTACCTTCCAATCTGTCCAATTTAGTGATGCCCTCTAAAGTGGTGACCAGCTTTTCTTTATAAGAAAGGTGGAGAACAAAGAAGCTCAAAACAAACCTAAAAGAAATCTCCTCCTAAAAGGTCCATTATAGCAGTGGCTGCCCTGTGTTCAAGTACAATAGCTCACCAAAAGTCTTAGATGCAGAAGTTGATGTAAGATGTAAATTACGCTATTAAAATTACAGTAGCGGTAGTTCATAACATCCCTTAAAAGGACTGAATGATTTGTGAAGTTATGTGACTTTTATCTGTCACAAGTAATGTAAATCTACACCAAACAGCCAGAGTCTGTTAAATGAGCTTCCATTCAGCTGTGGCACAGCAGAGGTATTTGGTATGAGGTCAGTGTTTTTGTCCTTGGCTGTACCTTTGAGATTGAGTCAGAGCGACCAGCGCTGCTGTTACTGACACTGGCTATCTGTGTCCAGCATCTCCACCCCCCTCCAACCCCCACCCCACCCCACCCTACCAACGAGGTCCTCTCCTGCCCTCAGTCCCCGCTCGGCCCGCCACGTCTCTAGAGATGCCATATTCATTATTTACACTCGGGGTTTCTCAAGCACCACGGCAGGGGCTGACCTACCTCATTTGTTCTCTGTCTCCTGGCTTCTGTGACACACATATTAGCCGATAGTCAAATATTCATGAACAAACACAGATTTTGTGAGTATGAAATGACTTCAGCCTTTTTTGCTTGCTCTTGGCTGCTGTAAGCACTAAGGTTGGGCGATGTCCCCTAAATTGGCAGTTGATGATGTTTACAGTAAAACATGGCGATGGACGATGATATCGTCGTCGGGGGGCGGAGGGGGGGGCTCATATCTCTTTACATAAATATTTTTTTCTACTACCATGGGCTAACAGTTAACATAGAAAGAATTAGACATACATTTAAATGCTCTCTGTAAATGGTGCCCTGCTGGTAGGGGCAGTTTTTTACAATATGAACTACTTTCACTTAACTACGGTGCAGTAAAATCAACAGAGCGACAGTAATAACCTAATATACCATCATTACTTAGTTTAAACTACATTCTCGGTTATGTTTGCACTGAATAACGCATTCAATAAACAGAAACTCTTGCAGCACACATGAACAGATGCGCAATATTAGCTCACACATAAAATAGCACCCTCGTGAATTAGCCTATTGTTGCTAACGTACATTCATAAATCCTGCATAACATCGTCCCGTACCTACAGGACCTCAGACTTACTTATCGATGCACGCACAGAGTAGTGTCGACAAACTTAGTCCAATGAGGGGAGAAAGGAAAGTGTGATAGCGTTCCACGTTAACGCTTTTTTTCTCTCTCACTCGAGACCGCTGTGTCCAACGTTACTAGAAGGTAGAGCGAGCTACAACTGAAAGGGAGAGAGAGAGAGAATGTATCACTACAGCCGATCCAGTCTGCTCAAAGCGATGGTCTTTTTCACAAATAGGTAAGGGGGGAAAAAGTAGCTTCCACTTAAGGAGCCCTATGTCTTGTCTTTGTGTCTTTGCTAGTTTAAAGTATGATGTTGAGAACCTTGAGCTCAACACTCAGAAAAACCAAGCTTTTTTCACCTGGGTCTAACATTGGGAGAGTTAGCGTAGAGTAGCGTTAGCCGCTGAATAGCTTAGCGTTGAGGCGAATGGACCCGCGTTTGTATCTCGTAAATGACCCCACTAATAATGCCCGAAATGATACCAAACTTCTACACTAGTACAAGTTTATGTACTCATAAAATGATGGATTGGAAAGTTTGTAAGTACACCAGAAGTGTATGTAAATAACACTTGCCTGCTCTCTTCAGCTCTCTGTTGCTGCTGCTGCTGCTGCTACCTGCAGTTAGACGAGTGCTTAGGGCCGTCTATAAATTACTACACCAAAAAGAGATACAACAAAAATATTTATTAATTTAATGATTAAATAAGGTAATGTCTCCAAACTTACCTCAATTATTACTTGTCTCCTGCTAGTTATACTACAGCACTTACTTAAAAAAAAAAGTTAAATTAAAAAATATTTTTGTTGCATCTCTTTTCGGTGATGTAATTTGTAGACGGCCCTAAGCACTCGTCTTAGAGCAGCAACAACAACAGCAGAGAGCAGAAGCCAGCAGGCAAGTGTTATTTACATAAACTTCTGGTGTACTTACAAACTTTCCAATCCATCGTTTTATGAGTACATAACCTATTTGTACTAGTGTAGACGTTTGGTATCATTTTGGGCATTATTAGTGGGGTCATTTACGAGATACAAACGTGGGTCCATTAGCCCCTGCACTAAGCTATTCAGCTGATAACGCTACTCTACGCTAACGCTCCCAATGTTAGACCCAGGTGAAAAAAGCTTCTGGGGGGTGTTTGGCTCGAGGTCATGGTGCAAAGGACCCTAGGGTGAAATTACTCCGAACCATCACTTTAAGACCGACGCACTTGTCAATTTCCCGTCCAGCGCCCGCGACTAGGATTAGTGTGTTTGACAGGGTGGGGGCCGGCGTGGCATCACGATGGTGGCTCTCCATCGTGATGCCAGCCATCACGATGGACGATGATATCTTCTTCTTCTTCTTCTTCTTCTTCTTCTTCTTCTTCTTCTTCTTCTTCTTCTTCTTCGGTTGATTGTTTAACGGCGGATGCGGACTAACTTAGCGCACTACCGCCACCCTCCAGATAAATTGTGCCTGATCATCACTATGGCTTACATCGGACGATGATATCGTCCATCGGCACAACACTAGTAAGCACATAACATAAAACTGAAGGGTTACACTGAAGACATTTTGGCTATAACACAACAACATTTCAGCCCCACAATGTACAATGAGATTCTCCACAATCTAAGTGCGTGCGTACGTGCGACTAAGACTGGAGCAAAATTCCCCAGTTACTATCCACAAAAATAACATCTGTCCACATAAACCTATGCAGACATACCATACAGTAGGTGGCTCCTGTCAACCTGGCTCTCAAATAGATATTTTTTTATGTTTAATGTGACAGCGTCTACGCCGCTTTGCTACTTTTCTGCTGAGTTTTCTGCATGTCGTGTGTAACAAGGGAACCCAGAGGTCCAGCATGTTAGTTTGACTCCAGTGCTCTTATCTGGCTGTTTTTCTATTGTCGAAATGCATCAGTATCTTTTCCTGCTGTGCAGTGTTTTTGCCCCAAAAAGTCTCTTGTTTTTCTGCACACAGCTGTGTTGGTATTCTCTTTTAATCCCACACCGCATATCAAACCAGCTTTTATTTACAAGGTAAACTGTACATTGAATATTTCTTCCATTTCTTCTCAGTCATTGATGGCAGCAGCTCTGTTATCAAAAACCTAACCTTTACAATTTCGGTACTTTAGTCAAGAACATTTAAACTAGGGTGCCCAGATAGCTCAGTTGGTAGAGCGGGAGGCCATGTGTAGAGGTTTACACCTCGACGCAGCGGACCTGGGTTCGATTCCGGCCTGCGCCCCTTTGCTGGATGTCATTCCCCCTCTCTCCCCTTTCACTTCTTCAGCTGTCCTGTCATTAGAGGCCTAAAAAATGCCCATAAAAATAATCTTAAAAAAAAAAAAAGAACATTTAAACTATTTTAATCACTTGGATAACTTTATGTAACTTAATGTAGATTTCCATTCCAAATACATGCAAGCCAGGTGGTTTTGGTGGAGTAAGTGAGCATCTGCGTCTATGAAACACTCTGGGAAAGTTGCCAGCCCACCACAGCCAGTCTGGTTTCTCTCGGCCTTCTCCCCAGTGCATGCTGGGATAGGTTTAACCATCCTGTGACCCTGAATAGAAATAAACGCGTAAAGACGAGAAGATTGCGGCCCTTTAAAACCGTCATTAGGGACAATACTCGTCTGTAAGGTGTAAAGATAATTTAGTATACTTTAAAAAGGTTAAACACGATGGTCACATTAAGTCGGCTTTATTTGTATAGCCATTAAAAGCCTTTAAGCACAGCTACAGTCTCAAAGTGCTCCTGAAGACTTCATTACTCCCACATTTTGGAACAGTAAATTAAAATGAAGAATGAATTGACTGCCCTCTATCCTAAGGCCCTCGCTGAGAGAAAAGAATAAATCCTATGAAAAGGAATTGCAACTGGTGACTCATCCGAGCATGCCGCGTGTGTCGGATGAGCCCCACAAGGGCAATGTGTTGCCTTCACTTTCCTTTGTGTACTCACATTCCCTCCTTCTCTCTCCATCTCTGTCTCCAGGTGCAGCAGGATGCAGGACGTACTGCCTGTGTGTGGACTGCAGCCCCTGCTGGCCCTCCTTCTGCTGCAAACCGTGGGCTGTGGTGAGTCCTCATTAAACTGTAGGCAGTCCCCGTGACCTGTCCCACTGTGTATGCAGTACATAACTCCATATAATCATGCACGCAGACAAATCTTCGGCCAATCTCTTTCATTATTTTTAATTCTTTTTCTCAGTCGAAATGGAGCCTGTGAACACTTCCTATAGTATATATCAGATTATGAGTGCAGTCAATCTGGCACGTGATTCATATCACACATCGTTAATAGTAGTGGAAATTTAAAAAAAATCAATGTTTACCTTCTAAATTGTACATTTGATAAGACTGCTTGTGCAACCCTCCTGCAAATCAGAACGTTGGATCCCCTTCAAATTACCCTCTATAGATCAGAACTGTGCGTTTGGATCCACCTCCTGTCACATACCAGCTTCAATGCAGAGGATGTGATGAATGATGTGCCCAGTGGAATTAAACTGGGATGAATATATCTGCTCAAAAACCTGGTTGTAGAGCAAAGGGGGGAATTGGGGAGGGGGCAGAGTGATGTGTGAAAACGGTAATCAAGCATGTGCTTCTAATCAGCGAGAAGCAAAAGCCACATCACCTCGAGGAGTGGTGGTTTGGTGGTGATGTGGTGGTGATGGCGCAGTGGATATGACGCATGCCTTTGGAGTGGGAGATGTGGGTTCGATTTCCAACTGCGATACATCAACCAATGTGTCCCCTAGTTGCTTCAGTAGGCGCGCAACCTCAGATATGTAGCAATTGTAAGTTCGCTTGGCCGGAGGCATTAGATTATGCTGTCGGGGTGTCCATACATCAGTACGTCCATCCATCCCATTCTTGTGAATGCGATATTTTAGGACCCCCCTGGAGGGAATGTCTTCACATTTGGCACAAACATCCACTTAGACTCAAGGATGAGAATTTGATTTTGGTGGTCTCACAAAACACCTTGACCAGCTACAACATTATACGATCTTTTATCGTATACGATCGATTATATATAAGACACGGCGGCAAATGATCTGCAGATTGTATTTCTACAATTTTGTATTGTATCTATTACTTAAGCAAAGGTACTTCTTCTTAAATCTTAGTACTTCTTTCACTGCTGGAAATAACACCTTTTCTGTAATCTTTCCTCACACCTGCCTCTGGTTTGTTCAATGGCACAATTATAGCTCACACTGGCTAACACTACGTAGCCCGATTGTGGGGAAAAAAATGAGCATTCTTGAGTGAGTGGCAGTCAGGTCAGGAAAATGAATGTCCCACCTACCCACGAATGAATGTTCACAATTCGTGACTGGTAGCCCACGGCACAGTTTGTAGCGTCGGTAGGTTAACTTGCTACATCTCCCCAGTCGCGTTTACATTTTCTTTGTTTGTCAGCCCATCCATTCCTTTCCGTTTCTCTCCGTACTATTGTTTATATCTTAGGCATTTGGCGGACCTTCACAGCTCAGCCACCAGCCCACTTATTCCTCTCGTTTTATCTGCTCATAATTACCCCGACAGCAGGAAGGGGCGAAAAGATGAGATGTAAAGAAGAAAGATAAATCTGAGATCTCCAAAGCTCACATTCATCCTCTTAGCCAAAGCTAAGTGAGGGAAACTATTTGGATATTTTGTTAAATCTCCGAGATATTTATTTCTAATATATATAATAATATATTTGCGGAGCTCATTAAACTTTGCTTTTAATTCGGCTGAAAAGCTGAAGTTTAGGATCTTAATCCTCTCATTATGTGTCAGCAAGTTATCCAAACTCTGGAGAGAGACTTGGCAGTTTGCATTTGTTTGGATAATCATCTTACTGACTTCTTTTAAAGCCCTCGATTTAGCTGAGAAAAGGACAGCGTGACAGAGAAACACGTAACGGGGTGTGTGAAAAGAGAGTTATGGAGGCTTCAGTGTCATACAGCGACTTACACAGAAACTCTGGTCGCTCAACAGCCTCCCTATCTGTCTCTTTGGCAGTTTTATACAGAGCTCTGCAGGGAAGAGTATACAATACAAGTATTCACATCCCAAAATTCTTTTTTGCCCTCTCCATACTCTCCTTGTACTCCCCTGCTGTGTATCTGCGTGTGTATATGCATGTGTTTGTGCTTATGTAAGACAGACTGCACGTCCCCTCAGTGCTCGCAGTGGCCTCCCCGACCGTCTGCTCCTCTCTGCATTGTATTGTTTCTGCCTTCTGTGGAGGTAACGGACCTGGCACCGGGGCCTTTCGGTGAGGGCTCAGATTCGCCGGCCGAGAGTTGGTAAAAATGGAGCCAACTCTTTCTGTGTGTGTGTGTGTGTGTGTGTGTGTATGTTTTTGCGGAAACCCTCAGGTTAAATCTGCCTGGTAGTTTATTTATGCAGCCAACTTGCCGAGGCAGCGCGCATTGTGGCCCACACACACACACACACACACACACTCACATATGTCATGCAAACAGACCCTCTCCACCTCTGCTTTGAAGGAGTTTAGTTTTTGAGGGCATTAACATCGCCCTTTCGTCTCTGTCTTTCTCTCCATTCCTGCATTTTGTGATTTTTTTTTTTTTTTTTTCGCCTGAGTGACTCTGGAAATAGTCAATGGGAGGTGGAGGACTACTGGGAGGGTTGGCACTAAAGCTCACCCCGTGACCACTTTGCCTGACAACCCAGAGATTGGAAAGAGGGTGGGACGTGGGGGAGGCGGACAGATTACGGGTGATCTTATTTTGCGTGTGTGCGTGTTGATGGTAGTATGAGCATGCCTGCACTTTTGTACAAGCACTCCCGTGCGTGTGTATGTGTGTTTATGAATTTTAAAATGTTGGCTGCGTGCCACGCGAGATAAACGTATCATTATGCTTCAGAGGGTGCAGAATTAGTCACGGCAGCAACCTGCCGTGACAAAGCTTGACTTGGCCTGGTAGGAGTCAGCTCAGACAGGGGGGAAACTGCAGTGAGATGGTTAATATTTGTCACCAAGAGAGGACGAGGAGACAACATGTGGCAGTCTGGGTCACAAAGGGATGATTGGAGTATGCAGTAAGTGTGTGGGGGGGGGAATGAGAAAATATGCCTAAACACCAAGGAGGGAGGTGAAGTGTCACCGTTACTTTTGACACCTTATTTTGATGTAGTTTAAATATAAGTCTTTTGGTGTAAACATATATTATTTGAGTATATTTATTTCCCTTATTAAGTCATTTCATAAAGCCCCAGGATAAACACAGTTTTTGCAAAATTTTCAATCTACGCAGCAAGCAAATTGGCGTCCAATCGCGTGTTGACTTTGTATGCAATTGCAACGCTTTTAAAATGTACTTGGCTGTGAAAACACAGTAATTGCTCACTTCATATTATCGCAGTTACCGGTGATGTCTAGTAGTGTGTGTAGAGCAGTGTGATCAGATTTAGAATCCTGATTCACGCCCGTGTTCACTAAAACACCACTGAATGTCTGGGTTTCGACACGAGCAGCTGAAGCGTCCGATAATATTGACGCTGTGATATTTATTCGGCAGATATCTACGGGAAGATTTAGATGGCTTCCAGACAACACTCATTCTGCATTCCTTCTAACTGATAGCCCATAAACACAAAAAGCCTATACCTAACATTATATCCACATTATCCTTCATAATGTTACGTTAACGTTAGCTTAGCATACAAACAAGAGTAAGAGAGAGAAAGAGGAGAAAAGAAAGGAACGTACGGAGAAGGGGAAATTGGAGAACAATAGAAAAGGAGGGAGCCGCTGAGAGTTGGAGGGATGTTTCGGGGGGAGAAGATATTGTGCGAGAGAATGTCAGCATGCGGGATGTCCGCCTGGCAGACCTGCTGTGCCTAGACTGGCAACATGAATGTGCACGGACAAACATAGCCACGGACACACACAGTGAGGAGGTACAGCTGGTCTGTACATCTGACTGTAACTATGTGTCTTTATTTTTGGCGTGTGTGTGTGTTTGTGTGTGTGTATCTTTGCATATTTGAGAGTGTGTGTACTTCCTGCAGGGGAAAACCGGCTGCACTGCAGTAAAAACACAGACCAGTGATCAAACACAGTGGAAAAATAAGGAGGAATTGGAAGAGGCCACCTCCAAAGCATAGTGTGTGTGTGTGTGTGTGTCTGTCTGTCTGTCTGTCTGTCTGTCTGTGTGTGTGTGTGTGTGTGTGTGTGTGTGTGTGTGTGTGTGTGTGTGTGTGTGTGTGTGTGTGTTGTTCTTGTTTAACTATATTTGTGGGGTCCAAAAACCGGGAGTCCAGTATACTTGTGGGGTCCAGACAGCTTTGTGGGGCCAAAATGCTGAACCCCACAACATTAAAGGGCTGTTTGAGGGTTAAGACTTGGTTGTAGGATTAGGGATAGAATTAGGTTAGGGTTAGGGTGAGGGTTAAGGTTAGGCATTTAGTTGTGATGGTTAAGGTTAGGGTAAGGGGCTAGGGAATGCATTATGTCAATGACGGGTCCCCACAAAGGTAGTGAAACGTGTGTGTGTGTGTGTGTGTGTGTGTGTGTGTGTGTGTGTGTGTGTGTGTGTGTGTGTGTGTGTGTGTGTGCGTGTGTGTGGGTGCATGCATGGGTGCATGCGTGCGTGTTTTAATAAACAACAAACATATCAGGGTTTATGAGCAGCCGCCACTCATGTTATTTTCCCTGTCTCTTGTTTTCTCCGTTTGTCTCTGTGCGTCATTCAAGGTCTTGTTAAAAGGATGCATTTCTCCACATCCCGCAACAAAACATTAAGACAGCGAGCAGTTTTGTCAGACCATCCACTTGCACACAAACAAACCCACACTCGCTGCCGCTCTGTTCTGTCTTTTTCATATCAGAAGGCAACTTCTTTACACAAAGTTTGTTCTGTTTTATTAATTCAGTGTATTTCAACAGGAACCTGTACTCTTCGGTTTGTAATGTTTCCTTTAGGGAGAATAAGTAACTAACTTGTACGAAATTGTACAGTAGTGTGAATGTAAATACGTTTTGGGGTAAAGCCCGTGGTTTCTTATATTTTCTTAGAAAGAAGCTAATATGTGACCGTAAATTCATCGGGAGGTTCCTGGAAAGCAGTATTTACAATTACAATTTTGAGGGACTTCCTTTTTATTCTACTAGACAGTATACTTCCACTCAACCACATTTTAGTGGAAAGAACTGTACTTTTTATTTTATTACATTTGCCGGCTGTAGTTACTAATTACTTTGGAGATTTAGATTTAGCATACAAAATATTTGATCGGCAAATTAAATTTGAAAATGACCATGAAATTATATATATATAATAAAATAAAATATCCCACGGCACATATAGTAGGTAAACCTGGCTTCACCTCTTTTAACTGCAACATCAAAATGCTTCTTGTAGAGACAGAGCACATCACGTCATACTCAACAATCGCTGCCACAATATACAACTAAGGGCTGAAACGCTAACAAAGTGCCTGTAGCTAGCTAAAAACATCCGATTTAAGCATGTCAAAGGATTATATTGGCAACCTATGTCTACCAGAGAGGACAAGTTAGCTGTTAGTAAGCTAATGTTAGCTATGTGTTAGCAAGGCAAGGCACTTGCAAACATAATACTGCATAGCTTTCTAATCATCCACATTTCCCTATAACACAAGTTGCGTACAAAATGCTTAATCTTACCTTACAGATATATAGTTATCCTAAAACTGACATTTGGATATTTGACTTGGTAACAAAATGCTTGCTTCACACGTAACATTCGGCATAGTCTCGCTTTGCCAGACCCTCCTCCAAAGCACGCTGGAGGAGGGTCTGGCTACTCCACATAGCATCGCGGGATGGGAAGAAAACGTGCTCTGGTTTATTGGCTTTTCTTTAAACCAATCACAATCGTCTTGGGCGGCGCTAAGCACTGGAAAAAAGCTGCGGTGCCGCTGCAAAATAGGCTCAGAAGGAACTTGTTTTGGTGGAACGTGTACGTTTAAAAGTTGTTTTAGTCGTGCAACAGAAAACTCCAATTGGTCAGATAGTCTAGCTAGCTGTCTGGATTTACCCTGCAGAGATGTGAGGAGAAGTTAACCAGAGTTTAAAATGCCAACACAGAGGAAGCCCAAGGCAACGGATCTCCGGCCTAAATGAGTGAAATCCGGCGAATTTTCCGGCGGCAACGGAGCAATCCCGGAAGTGGAACGTCGAGGATATAGACTACGTCCGGCATAACGTTAGGTCAGTGTCAGGATCCCACATTCTCCCCATTCTTCCTGCTGATTCATCACGTCTGTATCCACTTTTGTCTTCATAAAAGCTCAGTTTTTCAGTTTCAGTCTTTTAATATAATAATGATCCAATAATGTTATATAACACTCTGGAAGGGGTGATTCTGTCGTATGAGTACTTTTACTTTTGATACTTTAATCAAAATTTAGAATGCAAAGCTTTTACTTCTAACAGAGTATTTATATGTATGCTGTGGTATTGCTACTTTTACTTTAGTAAAGGAGCACTATGTAATTTGATACTTACTTTGGGAAAAAAGGAGACATTTATAAAAGTCGCCTCTATTTCTTCTATACTTAATTACATAGTTCTTTCCAGGAAACTTTCTAGAAAGTTATAAAACAATTATGGACCTGTAAAAGCATTACCATTGACTCCATTTAATACTCCTCTCCTGCACTGCTGAAAACCACATCCATCATGCTCCAGATTAAAACCAACTCTGAATATAACAGAAGCAGTTTGACCTGGGCCAGCTGCAGTCCAGTTGTTTGTGTCGTTTTCAGCTGTCGTTTCTTAACACAGCAATCAACTAATAGCTGCAAGCCTCTGTCAGACAGCTTATCTGTCATGATTTATGACTTACACACACTTCTGCACAAACACACACACACATTATCAGCTCACACGTAGGCAGCAGGAGTGAAGTGGTGTCGACAGGAGAGGATGCACTCGATCAGTCCCGGTAGCTCTTTTGAGTGGCAGGCTGACGGGTCTGATGTGGGCAAATCGAAGACAAAGGGGCCTTTATCACCGGAAAACCTACTGCAGGCACCTCTGTAAGAAAGAAAGGGAGAAAGAATAAGAAGGAGAGGGTGAGAACAAGGAATGATGTTTGCAATTGTGTTCCATTACTGTGAAAATGCCATTAGCGCCCACCCTGTGTCTGTTTGCAGCTCGGTGCCAGGCACATACAGGCTCTCCGACTGTGTTTAATAATTCGAGAGCGCCTCTAAAGCGAAGACAGATGGGGCAACAGCGCCGATCACGTCGTTGCCACTGTGAACCAGCAGAAAGAAAATAAGAAAATCTGAGCTCTATGTGCAAGACGTTGGAAGTAGAGCTTCCAGGAGGAGGTGGAGTGTGTGACCCTCCCAACACTCATACAGACATACAAAGACACAGGACGAGGTCAATAAAGAACCGGCTGTTAAACATTTCACAAAGTCCCATCACACTGGCATGGACTTAACTATCCGATGAGTTGTACTGAGCACTCGCGCTCTTTTGCTTCAGCACTTTTCTTGCTTTGTATTGACATTCAGCTTTAGTATTTCCTCTTCTTTTTTATCACGCAACAGCCTGGTGAGCCTTGTTTAGAAAACGGTGACAGAGAGCAATATGAAACAGATAGATATCAAACAAAAGACAGCCTCTTGGGGGTTAAGCTTGTGATAACATTTCCATCTAAATGCAGATTTGATATAGCATTGGGGCCCTCGCTAGTTTACATTCATTACCACAGAGGAAGAGAACAATTCTTTTTTTGGGGGGGGGGGGGGTTCCCCCCACCTGGTGTCCTTCACGTTGCAATTTAGGCTTTTCAAAAGGGTTCTGCAATTGATTTCATTTTATTTAGTTGTGCAAATTGCAGCACCAGCCAGGAAACAAGGGCAAACATTTGTCCAAATAAAGGGGATAGAAAGAGTAAGGGGGATGTGAATATGAATGAGATTGTAAAGCTTGGTTGGCTTCATTTGTGGCACTGTCTTGCCATTGGCAACATAACTAGCTTAATGTTACCCAAATGGTGCTTATCCAGGTGGAACCTGGCAAGAAACCGGCGAGCAGATTAAACATTATTGATGCCTCTTAGCCGAAGAATAAATTTGCCTGTTTTTGTTCCTAGCAAGCTCTCGGCAAGGTGGTTCAGAAATTGCAGCTCCATTGTCTTCTGGGAACGCGCATTACTGTGTGTCAATGTGTGTGTTTGAAGGGGAGGGGCACATGCGTAAGTGTGTGGTAAACAAAGATGAGTGCCACATCCTCGAGGGGGATAAAGCAAAGAGAGTGACAGCAGGGAGTGGAAACTGATAGCCTCTTGTGAAAGATGTGTTCTTTGAGTGAGTTTGTGTGAGGTGTGTGTGTGCATGTGTGTGCGTGCGCGTGCGTATGTGAGCATCAATGTGTCACTATGTCAGTCTTAACACACTGCTCGCTAAATCACAAAAGTGCATCTCTACTTTTTTTCCATCATATCCTCTTGACTCCTTTTCCACATCACATCACTCCAATTTTCCCGTTACACAGACCTCCAGCTTTTTTGGTATATAGGTTTTCCCTCACTTGCCTCCTTCCTCCGCTCACAATCACACACTGTGTTATGCTGGAGTCAACTGAGCTTGTTCCTCTTTTCTGTAGTTTCTGTTTTTTTCCTCAGTGTGAGAGAAAAGTACATTGCTTTTGCTTTTAAGTAAAACACATTCAAAGTGCATCAATTTTCCTCTACACCTATCCCTATTGCAGAGTGTGTGTGGACCACAAATTGAGGGGAGAGAGCCACTTTTTGGTCAACAATGTTGTGTAACTCTCAAAATTGTCATTTTCACCTGTAGTCACTAAAGCATTTTGAGTGCCTTTGTTGATCAAATGGAAAAGTTTAATCCTGCGAGATGTACACAGATAGTCTGTAACGGACGTAAAGCAATATTTTCAACATTTTGGGAAATAACGTTTATTTGCTTTTTTGCTGAGAGCTTGATGAGAAGATTGATACCACTTCCATGTTTGTTTGATACAAAGGAAGCTACAGCCAGCAGTCGGTTAGCTTAGCTTAGCATAAAGACTGGAACCAGGTGGAAACAACTGGCCTTGCTCTGTCAAGTTTTAACAAAATATAGATATAAAATGGCACTTAGGGAGATTTAAGCCAGGCTTAATGAATGTAACTTTATATACAGTGGACTGAAATGAGAGTAATAGCCAGTCCTTCCAGAAAAACGCTGAGTTTTTTTGTGATTGTTGCGGGCAAAAATCCTTGATTATGCGGCACGTTTTCTTAAAAGATTCTATGGAATATGCGGGATATTTATGCAATTTTATGCGATGAAATTGCGGGAACTTGCAAAAACTGCAGTTTGATGACAAAGAGAAGAAAAAGTGATTCCCCCAACACCCTGCTTTTTTTAAACTTAAAGTGATGGTTCGGAGTAATTTCACCCTAGGGTCCTTTGCACCATGACCTCGAGCCAAACACCCCCCCAGAAGCTTTTTTCACCTGGGTCTAACATTGGGAGAGTTAGCGTAGAGTAGCGTTATCAGCTGAATAGCTTAGCGCAGGGGCTAATGGACCCACGTTTGTATCTCGTAAATGACCCCACTAATAATGCCCAAAATGATACCAAACGTCTACACTAGTACAAATAGGTTATGTACTCATAAAACGATGGATTGGAAAGTTTGTAAGTACACCAGAAGTTTATGTAAATAACACTTGCCTGCTGGCTTCTGCTCTCTGCTGTTGTTGTTGGCTGACTAAGACGGCTTAGGCGCTCGCCACAAAAATTACACACACCAAAAAAGAGATGCAACAAAAATATTTTTTAATTTAACTTTTTTTTTAAGTAAGTGCTGTAGTATAACTAGCAGGAGACAAGTAATAATTGAGGTAAGTTTGGAGACATTACCTTATTTAATAATTAAATTAATAAATATTTTTGTTGTATCTCTTTCGGGTAGTAATTTGTAGACGGCCCTAAGCACTCGTCTAACTGCATGGCAGCAGCAGCAGCAACAGAGAGCGAGAAGAGAGCAGGCGGTTCGTAAACTTCTGGTGTACTTACAAACTTTCCAATCCATCGTTTTA
The DNA here is from genome assembly GCF_010015445.1 of Perca fluviatilis. Taxonomy (NCBI): domain Eukaryota; kingdom Metazoa; phylum Chordata; class Actinopteri; order Perciformes; family Percidae; genus Perca; species Perca fluviatilis. Next base: position 27,708,827 of record NC_053120.1, read on the forward strand.
TGAGTGCATAACCTATATATACTAGTGTAGACGTTTGTATCATTTCGGGCATTATTAGTGGGTCATTTACTTAGATACAAACGGGGTCCATTAGCCTCTTAAGCTATTCAGCTGATGACGCCACTCTAGCTAATTCCAAATTAAATTACTCGAAATCACTTAATTTCCAAAAATAGTTTACAGATATTCAGTCATTGCAATAAGTAAACAAATAAGATACAAAAATATATACAAATAATATAATATTAAAGTAAAAATAAAAGTAATAGTCTAAACAGAGGGAAATAAAAGATACAAAAGAGACAGACTTTCAAAAATCGTTAATAATATAGACAGCAGGAGCACTTAAACAAAGAAATTTGAGTAGACATCAGATATTAAGATAGCTTTCTTATTGGATACCAACTTAAGAGACTCAAAGTACATGTCAAATTCAACCATTGACATATATAAAATGGACCAATAGACCCCGTTGCTCTGGACGGAGACCAGTGAAGGCTATTAGAAGCACTTTTCCGGTGCCAGCTTTACTGCGCAGCCTCCAACTGAGAGAGACAACGTAAATGTGACGTGAGCAACGTGTCTGAAAGTTGTAAGTCTTCTGGTAGCTGTGCCAAGAGAAATCTCAATCATTCCCAATCTTACAGAGACGGAGAGCGTAGGTATATGTAAGGAGATAACATAAGCACAGGCTAATTATTCCTAACTAACATGCTAGTTAACATTAGTAATTAAACCTAAACAGCTAACGTAAGTCGAAACTGCCTGTGAGCTTCTCCTGTACTATATGGTAATTCCTCTACTGTGCGACAGTAAGTCACGTGGTTATGACACAATCGTTAGCCTATTTTTACAAAAACGTCTGCTACGGAGCCATAACGTGAGGTACAAGGTAATGGAGCCTTTTATACATTGTCGTGTTTCTTTAGAAATAAACAATGGACAAATAGAGTCTTTAAACGCTTCAGATGTAAAGTTATTCGCAGTCAAGTGACGTAAAAAACAAATGGCGGTCAGTGGAATGCTAACAGGAGGTGATGGCCAGGTAGCAAAAAAATGGCGCCATAGATGGCTCGAGTTCTTTTTTTTTTATTGCAATGTTAAGAACATACAAAAACAATGCCAGGGGTAAATACAGTTGAAAGCACAGTTTACCCCCTTGAATTCAACCCTGCTTTTCGATGATGTTCACGTTGCGTAATTACGTCACTTCATAACGTTCCCATGGCAACAGGGGAAAATAGCTGCTCTTGTGTGAAGTACATACTGTCTATGGTGAAGTAAACGCAGCATTTCTTCAACTTTCTGCTAAGATATATGTGACTTTTTTGCAACGAAAATGCGGGGATTATGAAATCAACATAGAGTAAGACAGCAACGGAGTAAAGAATAAAGCCCTCATTTTAGCCCACCCAACCCTCTTAAAAACAACTACGACAACAAAAAACACAGAAGGTTTGCACTGTTGAGGCATACTCAACATAATCAGTCAAAATGGCTTACTTAAGCCATTGTGTGTTATCTGGAAATGTACTTCGAGATCTCAGACCATGCTAGACCATAGAGGCCACCCCCGAAGGGTCCGTGCACCATCCTCCCCAATATAGTCCAAGACGGGGTCGAAAAAGCAAAAAGGCATGTCTCTGAGCCAGAAGCTAATAGCTTCTAATGAGAGAAGTTCGAACACACTCCGAGTCCATTGTGAAATCGTGGGAAGAGAGTCCGAGATCCACAGAAGAAGAATGCATCTCCTTGCATTAAAGAGAAGCACCTGCAGCAGCTTTAGTTTGGAGGAGCCGAGACCCAGTGCTTTAGGATTTAATCCCAGAATACAGCTGACGGGAGTTAGAGCTAGTTTTTTTCTTGAATATAACATAATTTTCCTTACAAATTTTGACCCAGAAGTGATTAATAAAGAGGCACTCAAATATTCAGTGGAAATATGTACCTTCAGAAATCTTACATTTATTACAAAATGTCGAGAGCAATGACTTAAACTTATTGCGTTAACTATTCCTTTAAGATGATTTTTCTTTATGCACATTGGAAAAATTCCAATAAGGGTAGTCATTGTTGGCGACCCACACTGCTTTACTAGTTTATTCCTCTCCTCCCCTCTCGTCTCATCTTATCCTTCTGCCTTTGAAAGCCTCGTGCATTTTGTTTCACAGGTCGCCTCACTTGACGGGCTGAGCTCCTCTCGAGTGTGAAACGAGAGGCCATTTCAGAGCACAAATCCTGTTTGATGCGGCCATGCAGAGCAACATAGATCAGCTGGTGAGGGAGTTAGCGCAAGTAGCGCTTGTCTAAGACGATGTCACTGGGAGAAGGGAAAGAAGTGGGTATTTATGTGTGTTCATGTGTCTGCGGGGAGGAGAAAATGTGATGGGAGGGCCGATGTTAAGCTATCAGGGTAGAGGCACTCAGCCTCTTAGCTTGAGCAACTGCAACAGCATAACGGCTGCAGGAATGAGCAATGACAGCAATCTCACGCGTCTGCTATTTGTGTCTGCTCAAAGTCACATTAACCATCCAGTAAGGAATGAAAAATGGCGGCTTTGTGTGTGTGTGTGTGGGTGTGTGTGTGTGTGTGTGTGTGTGTGTGTGTGTGTGATAATTCCAGTGTGTGTGCACACACACACATAAACACACACCTTATACATTAAATACACTATAAGCAAAAATAGGCAATCAAAGCTGAGGCAACTGATTTAAAGTTGATCTAAATCATCATCAATGGCTGAGGGGGAACATCTAATCCTGAAAGGAACACAAAAACGCAGCATGTCTTTACCTATAGGCTGAAGATGAAACAAAAATATGATTTCCAGTTTCCAGAAAACTAAATGAACTGAAGCTGGCAGGCAGTCGTACTGCGGGGGAGGAAGAGGAGAAAGAGAATGACAGGAGATGGGTAGAAAATATGACAGAGCAGACAGAAGGATGGAGAGGTTGGGGCGACTCACACAGCGGTGTGCCTGTGACCGCTGGAAAAACATTTCTCCACAAATCTGCCTTCGGGTTACAGACAGGAGGGGCCGTCCCTGTAGCGTGTAGCGCTTTAGCTTGCATCCAGTCAAACAGGAGTGGAGCAAGACACACACACAAAGCGTGCAATGGAAACTGCCACTAATCAATATGCTCATTTTCTCCACTTTCAACCCTTCCGCCCACCTAGGGAGTGCTCCTTTCAGTTTTGTTGCTCTCTTCGCTTCATCTTACGCTGCTTCACTCACAACCACAAATGTCATGGTTGCACAAAAGGGAAAAGTCAGGGGAGCACCAAAGTCATTAGGATTCATCTAAATACAAAATTTCATGGCAGCTGTCCAATACTTATCGACATACCGTATATATAAATGTGGACCACGCTGCTAGTGTGGCTTAAAAGTGGCTATAGCTGATTGAAAATGCGTGCATTGATGGTGGGCTTTGGTGCAAGATTAGACGTTCTGTAGTGACGTGGTTTTTTCCAGCATTTTTCCCAGCATTTTTCAGTAGTGAGGAGAAAGGGAATAGTGACTGATAAGGGGAGCTAGAAAAGAATCAGATTATGTTCAAGGCTTTACAGGTAAACCTCATTCTCACACTGCGCACATTGGGTAAACAGATGCAGATTGAGCTCAGAGATGATAACCTGTATTGCTGCAATGTAAATGAGCCACCTTTGTCTTTTCAGGCAAGGTGACACAGGATTAGAGTATAATGATAATGTATGATGGGACTCTACCAGTGTAAAATGAGTTGGGAGAAAAAACAACAATGAAAAATGCAGTGGAATATTGCAGAATTTTGCTGTACAAAGCAGCTGATACCAGAGCTCTTCTAAATGCACCGCACTCTGAATTTCTTATGATAGCCTTTCTGTCTGTCATCAGTTGTTTTGATGAAAGTAATATTTGTAGCTTCATAGTGGTGGTGGTGCTTTAAGCTGCAAAGAGGTGGTTGATATTGATCCCATAATGCACATCCAGGTTTGATGTATGGCTTATGAAAATACTTTTGATATCTTCCCTCCTGAGTCTAGCCCTGCCTCCCGCTGTTCAGATAGCACAGAAATGGTTTGCTGGATCAATGGCCGATAATCAGAGAGCCACAATGAGCCTCTGTTCTTTCACTCTTACTCCACAACCAGTAGGATGTGATGGAACAAAGGAACGTGGAGGGGGGAGCATGTTTTCTCCAACAAGAAGCAATTAACTAAGGTCTTTTCAGCGTAATCAGAAATAACGTCCTGTGGCTTAATTTACAAGTCGGCATTGATTGTCCTCTCCTTTTCTCTCCTCTCCTCTCCTCTCAGGCGTAACCAACGCCGACACTGTGGTGAATATGCGGAAGGTGACCCATCAGACCATTAGCGAGGAGCTGTCCAAGACCGTTCTCCTTCCCTGCCTCTTCACCCTCCGCCCCAGTGCCAGTTCATCCCATGAGCCCCCCCGGATCAAGTGGACCAAGGTTTGGGGCCAGAGAGGCTCCGACGGCCTGCAGAAGGAACAGTCGGTCCTGGTGGCCAAAGACAATGTGGTCAAGGTACAATAAATGCTGTTGGGGGGGACCACTGTGAAATATTTTCTTTCAAGCTTTTTTTTTTGGGAAAATCTACGAATGGCTCGGTGGTGTATTGATTCTCTCCCTTTCTTGTTTGTACTCCCCTTTCTCTTCTTCCCTCAGGTGAAGAAGGCCTTCCAGGGCCGTGTAACGCTGCCTGGTTACAATGAGAACCGCTACAACGCCAGTCTTGCTCTGACAGGGCTACGTTCCAGCGACTCTGGTCTGTACCGCTGTGAGGTCGTGGTGGGCATCAGTGACGAGCAGGACACAGTTCCCCTGGACGTCACGGGTGAATAAAATTACATTTGGTTTCTGATTAAGGCAGCCATTTTGAATTGAAGTCACACTTTGGGTGGGAAATGTCATGCTAGAGCAAACCTAGCTGAATGCCAGTCACATTAAGCAAACATCAGGATTTTCTCTGTCTAATAATAAGTAATTAAAATGTATTTATCTTGAGGACTTGGAGAATGCATTTGGTTCACATTTTAAGGAAACGTCGCATTATAGTCAGATAGCTAGCTCAGGTAGCTAGCAGCTACAAGCCAGTACATTTGATAACTTACCAGGAGTTATTATTTCAAATGATTATGTAATTTCTAACTAAATAATTAAGAACACCCGACAGCTATATAGCTTGTCCCCAGGTCATGGCACTTTACATTTGCAGTGCTGAACATCCCTAATCAACAGGGATGTCTCCAGGCCTATTTTAGTGGTGCTGAAGCTACCCTAAAATGTTCCTAAGCCCCCCTAAATAATAATAAGAACACCTTGTATCACTAACTACGGTGAATCAATCTTCCTTCACCATTTATCTGTGTGTGTCGGTGTGTAGTGTGTCTGTTTTAATTCTATTTTACAACTGTCAGCTGGTCGAAATGGCCGAGTTAGAGGCTCAATGAGCGCCCACGGGCACGGTAACGGTAACGGTATGTGGACGAGCGAGGTAGAGTGTTAGCTAGGCCTACTGAAGAGAGACAAGCGGCATTAAAACAAAGCAGAGAATCAAAGATTCAGTTGTATCAAGCTTCTCAATATCACTAAGCGTATCCCCATTCATATTTATTCAAATGATATATATCCAGCTACAAAATAGCCGAAAAGTCGGAAGTTATACAGAAGTACAAAGAGTAGTTGGGCTATCAAGATGATGCACCGCGAACTGGCAGCTTTCAGAGCATTGCAGACCAGAGCGTTGCAAGTAACTGGAGGATTCATCTCGTCTCGTCGCTACTCTTTGGTCTGAACTCGCACACACACACACACACACACCGATACACACGTAGATGAATGGTGAAGGAAGATTGATTACACGTAGTGAGTGATTTTGTAGTGAAATTGTAAGTTGTTTTTAATGACCTGCTTACCTTTACCTACGTTATCTTGAGGTAAAGGAAAGGGGATATTTTGGTTTACTATGGCAAACAATAATATGCAAATGATAATGAGATAATATAGCCTATCTCTATAGTATTCTAAAACAATGTCAGTCCCCATAGAATGTTGTTGTCGGTGAAAACTAAATGTCATAGGGTCCCTGTTAATGCTATTGTACCGGTGTATCCTTCAATTCATTGAGCAGATGAATATTGGAAGATATTTAAGCAGAGAGAAAGAGAAGTAGGAGATTGGCAGGGCAGTTGATTCTGATTGAGGCCAGTAATGGTTTACAGGTCTAAGGAAATGTGGGGTGTTTTCTTTTCTTCAACAATAAGCATTTGATGGCAGGTCTAGGCACTAAGGCATAGCCTAAACTAAATTATTTCATTATATATGCTAGCTATATTCTGACCAACTTAACTTTCTGCATTCATTGGCTGTGATAAATTAAATAACTATGTAGATGTTGCCTAAATGTAGGCCTTAACATTCTGGTTCTTGGGTTATACTGTATGCAAGCCACACTACACAGCAAAATTACACTCTGATTGAACCAATCCACAGCGCAGTTACAGTAATTAGTGTAATTAAATAGCATTCTTTGGACAACTTATCTTATAGAATGAGGAATTAGATATTGTATATTATTACTTTATCACACATTTAAATGAGCAGAGAGATAGCATTTAAGTCATTGCTTACAGAAGAACTCATCAAGTCTGGCCAAAGTACATTCCCCCATGCAGCTTAGGCAAGGCAAGACAAGGCAGTTTTATATGTATAGCACATTTCAGCAGCGGTGCAATTCAATGTGCTTTACATAAAACATTGAAACACATTTAAATATTTATAAAAATGTATACAAAATTAAAAATAGTTAATACAAAATTAAAACAATTCATACAAAATCAAAGCAGTTAATCCAAAAATAGATTAAATACAGGAATAAAATACCCAATACAGTGCAGTGCAAATATTTAAACATAGGCAGTATCAAAAAGAAAGGTCTTCAGCCTTGATTTAAAAGCGCTGAGCGTGGGTGCCGATCTACAGTTTACCGGAAGTTTGTTCCAGATATGTGGTGCATAGAAACTGAACGCTGCTTCCCCCTTTTTTGTTCTAATTCTGGGGCTTGCAAGCAAATCCCTGATGATCTTAGAGGCCTCTGTGGTTCATAGTTCACAAGTAGATCCGAAAGGTAATTTGCCCTTAAACCATTTAGCGACTTATAAATCAGCAGAAGAATTTTGAAATCTATTCTTTGGGGCATAGAAAGCCAGTGTAGAGACTTTAGAATTGGAGTGATGTGATCCGCTTTCCTTGTGTTAGTGAGGACTCGAGCAGCTGCAGATTTTTTAGGGAGAACTGTAAGGACACCGTTACAGTAGTCTAGTCTACTGAAAATAAATGCGTGGACGAGCTTTTCCAAATCCTGTTGACACATAAGTCCTTTTACCCTTGATATATTTTTAAGGTGGCAAAAGGCTGACTTTTTAAAAATCTTAACGTGTTAAAATTCAGATCAGAGTCCATAATTACACCGAGATTTCTGGCTTTGTCTGTTGTTTTTAACATTATTGTTTGAAGCTGGGCGCTGGTTCTTAGTCGTTCCTCTTTTGCTCCAAAAATGATAACCTTAGTTTTTCCTTAATTCAATTTAAGAAAGTTGTGGCACATCCAATCATTAATTTTTTCAATGCACTTAACCAGTTTTTGTATTGGACAGTAGTCTCCAGGCGACAGCGTTATGTAAATTTGTGTGTCATCAGCATAACTATGGTAACTTATGTTATTGTTTTTCATTATCTGGGCCAGTGGGAGCATATAGATATTAAACAGAAGAGGCCCCAGGACAGAGCCTTGGGGAACTCCACACATCATGTCTTTGTGCTCATCATCAGCTTAGATGTGTCTAAAAGCTAACATTACAGTAACTGTTGTTGAACAGAGTAGAAATGGAAGAAGAGGATATGTCTGTCACTTTTTACTTGTTAACATCTTGGTTTCTTGACTGGGTGTTGACATAGGTGTAGCTCTAATACAGTAACAAAAGATGTGAGTGCAAATATTTTGCAAACGCAAGTTACAAATACCCTGGGGGCTAAGCACCCCTGTCTTTAAATCCTAGTGACGTCCCTGCTAATCAATACCACAGCGGTTAGCATCAAATAACAAATTCATTGCAGAAACTAACACTTTACTGAAAGGGAAGAGGTGCATTGCAAATAAACCAACTAGCCATGACCAGTTACCATAAAATATATAATTCATATTAAAACCAAACTTTTAGCTATATTTAAGAGGTTTTGACGGAAAACACTTAATCCATCTGTTCATTTTGAATAGTCCTTGGCTAGCCAAGTACTTCAACATGTGAGCTGAGGGACAATGACATTAACAATGACCAACTTGGCTTCTGAGTTAATGATAGTTTGATCTACTTTCCTTCATTACTTAGCATGGTAGCACCCATAGCGGGATTTGTTTTTATCTGATAGCTCTATATTGTAATTTGTTGTACAGCAATTATAAACACTGGACAGTCACACCACTAAAGCGTAACTGGAATAGAGAGAGAAAGAGCGAGCAAGCAAGAACCTGCCACTACCCTCATGAACCTGATTATTTCTGTCATTCAGTATCATCTCTTTGCAAATGTAATATTACCAACAATTGATGAGTGGTGATATACAAAGTAATTCACTCCTTTTGTGTTTATTCTAGGCGTCTTCTCATGTTTTTAACTACACAAATTATTGTCTGTGGCGAAGCAACACTACCACTCTTTGGTTGTGTACAGCTCTCTCATTGTTTCAAACTCTGCCACTTTGACTAGTAATGACCCTGTTGTCCATGCCAGGCAAATACAGCCATTACAACCAGGGCTGTTTACTGTCCGTGTAGAATGTATGATGATGTGGAAAAGGTGAGGGAACTAGAACACATTAAACATCATTGACCTGGGCCACTTAGGTGCCGTTCATGCACTGAAAGCTTAATGAAACCAAGATGGTAGGAACCCAGCAGTGTACACTGTTGTCAAATAGTGTTACTCAGAGCGCTTTGTATGGCTCTCGCTGGCTTAACTATATGGGCAAAGCATTTACTGGATTATCTGTATCCAGGACACCCATACTTGTGGAATAACCAGAATACCTGGAGGTAGCTCACTGTAGTAGAACCATAATTACTTTGTCAGGGTATTTTAGCTGCAGAGCTTTCATCAGATTATTTCCAGGTCACTCACTAATTTTAATAATAGGTTATTATCATAATGACTACAGGGAATCACAAGATGCATTCGACACTGTACACTATGCTGCCGCTGCTACAAATCCATGCTAGTGTTGCTAACATCAGCTCTAAAGGCCCAGTAGCCTTATTATTTCACCCAGACACAGCATGGTGGATCGTCTGCCATTGATATTAACACAGACACACGCCCCCACACCTTAGCTTTTATGTAGCTCAGATGTGAATATACTGTATGCAGGCATAATGTGTGTGCCTGTTTTTACAGGCCAATACGTCTTACGTTTTAGCATTTCAGCAAAGATGCCATCTGGTTTTCTCATACTTAGAAGCACCTCATCTTTCTCCATAAGAGCGGTCTACATTTAGTAAGCAAGACCCCTGTCACAATGCTTGGGAGACCCTGCATCCTCCCCCCTTTTTAGCCAATCGATTGACACACCATGAAAACCACTTCTTCAGACAGAAACCAATTACATAGCTAGCGAGGACTAGCCATCTCCAGGGCTTAGTCTTAATTGGCAGTCACGCTACATGGCAGACCACAGCCGTCCTCACACTAATTCTACAGAGTGCTTAACATATTAATTAGCAGATATTGATACTGCTCAGCTATATCAATATAATATTAATCCACACTGCTCTTCTTATAGAGTCATTTTTGTGTGCCTAAGCCCCGACAACATGTCCTTCCTCTCTTTCCATCTCTTTCTTAATTTCTCCCCTGCTGCCTCGCTCTTCTACTCGCTCCTTGTTTAGTCTCCATTTTCTTTCTTTCTTCTTGGCACATATTGACTGGTTAATTGGCTGTGCCTCACCAACTACAGAACAGTGCCATTTACAGCTGTGTCAGTCGTTGTCTGTGGTGAGATACTGTATGGCTGCTCACCATTAACTGGTGTGAAGACAATAGATAGTATATCAGCACTGGGCATGGTCAAAAGCATATTGTAACTGTTTACACATCTTCTCGGGAGCCTGGCATAGCCAGACTAATTCGCAAATGCGCAATTTGCTAGTTAGTTGTGGCAAATTTGCAAATGCGTATTAGTGTGAAACCTTCAAATTTTCAATTTCCAAGGAGCGTTCTCAACGGTGCAGACCAAAATGCCCGTGGACGCAAATTAATAGACCTACAACCAATTAGAGCAACGACACGGCATAGCCTTGAGTGACACATGCGAGGTGAGGCAGTGCTTGGTCTGTTTTGAAGCAGGAAAAACATGGTGGCCGGGTCACAAATATTGTCACATTACAGCTAAACAGAACACTAAAATGTGTTTCTGAAAATATTTTAGTCGAGAAATAGGCAATACAGTAAAAGAATCTTGATTTGTATTTGATCAGCACTGCCCGGTTGATCTGAGTTTCATGAGCCTGGTGCTGGATGGAGTGTGCCGGTTACATTCTGTAACTGCGTTGAAGCATGATGCTCCTTTGTCAGTCATCCGTCTTAAACCCGCCCCGTGTGAGATAAATGAATGTGATTGGCCCGTCCAGTTTCTCTTTGGGTGGAAATCAGTTTAAATGGGACCTATCTGCCAGAGCAAATGAAACATGAGCTGGCAAATTCATCTGATTTCCAGGCTAGCACAAGATAGTTTTAGCACTTTGCTTTCTGCATTGATAGCGCCCCCTAGTGTTCTCCAGGAGACCTGAAAATCTAGTTCCATCCATGCTTAACAACAAAATGAGTCCACCAAAATGTATAATTTTGTAGATGACTTAAATTGCTAATTGATTCATAACCAACAGGCTTGTTGAAAAGGGGGAAAACAAGGCTATGGCGTGCTCTTGTCAATCGTGCTGCGTGATAATTTACAGCGCATCTTCTAGCAACGCAAATGTCCAAGCTTAAACCACGTTTTTACAAATCCGTCCAAAATCAGGTTGATTTTCTTTTGAACAAAAGAGAAATACAAACAGTACGGTAACTATAGTATCATTTTATATTTTTGTATGCAAAAAGTAAGGGGAGAATTGAAATTTCAGTTTGACTTCAAACTAAGTAAATGTTGTAGCTACTGTTTAAATTGTAATGCAGTGTAGTGTACTAAACAATATTGCCAAGGGACAACTGCTCAACAGTGCTACAATGAGGGCAGCACACAGTCATAAAGCATAGGGCCTACCCACAAATGGTGCCTTCCTGTTCTTCTCTCCGGAGACTGTGTCGGGGATGTGTGAAGATGCAGAGGGTAAAAATAGAGGCATGTACTGGGCATCCAACTCTCATGTGGAATAGGACTGGGTTTCCCATACTGAGCGGAAACCCATTTGTCTCTCTAGTGTAAAATATTGCCAGCGAGCTAGCATCTCTTTTTGGAAAACATCCCACAGCCTCCAAGGAGGAAGGATGGAAACTGAAAAAAAATTAGGAGGAAAAAAAACAAACTTTTCTTGCTCCACAATTTTTGTGAAGGGGAGAATAAGACCAAGATGGCAGAATGGCTAGATGGACTGTGTGAAATGTGTCTGTGTGCGTGTGTGATACACAAACACACATGGCCCTGCTTGCTTTCGTCGGCCGTAGCCTGGAGTGCTGATGCTCAAATTGCCATGTAGGCCTTCATCTCGCAGGAATCTCTGTCACTCTACCAGACAAAGCCGGCGAAGATAAAGGAGCCTTTTTAGTAGCAGATGCCCACTGGCTTTTTTCATGTCGCTGGATGCTCCTCAGGGGAGCAGCATTGCATGAATGGCAGGCAGGGGTGGGAGGTGAGTTAGACGGACACTTCTGAAACTATTCCTTTCCCATTTAAGTGGAATATATGTCTCACTTTGTTCCCAGTTGATTTTTGTTGTTGTTTTTTTGACTTTTTTTGTATTCCTCTCACCCTCTCTTTCTGTCTCTGTAGTTCAATATGTGATGCATATAATTTATGCATCGCCTTGAATGCAGTGTATCTCTATTTCTGTGTTTGCCTTCTTTGTCTTTCTATCATGAGTACGGCGGCAGGCGGCGGTGGCAGCAGTGTGACGTGTGTGTGTGTGTGTGTGTGTGTGTGTGTGTTGTGGGGGGTGCACTCTTAAAGCAGTAAAATAAACATCACCAGTGTTTGTCATACACCGTATCCAAGGGCAACATCTCTTTTCAAATGAGACTCACACGCACAGGTTGTTGAACCTGAACGCCGTTGTTTCCTCTTCCACAGACAGAACAACGTCAGGACAGGATGTGGATGTCTAGAGGGCTCTGTGTTGTTGTATCTTGGAGCGTGTACACGCTCCCGTGTTGTTTTCTGGGTTTCAAGGTTGCAGTTCATAAATACCTCTGTGACCCAGAGGTCGCGGGTCGTAAAAATCACGCGGTCGGTTTCTGGAGTAGCCTCTCTACTTTCCATTACATGCTGTGTCTCTTTGCTCCAGGTGTGGTGTTTCACTACCGCGCCCCTCACGACCGCTACGCCCTGTCCTTCGCTGACGCCAAGAGAGTGTGTGTGGAGAACTCAGCAGTCATCGCAACACCAGGCCAGCTGCAGGCTACCTTTGCTGACGGATATGACAACTGTGATGCTGGCTGGCTGTCTGACCAGACTGTACGGTAAGGTTTTCAACTCTGCATACGTATAGATTATCAGGTGGTTGCTGTTGGAATAACTTTCAAGCGGACACTCTTTACTGTTACTTTGGGTACTATTGTGATACTATTGTGTCTTTGATGGCGGCGGCAGTATAAAATACAATTGAGTATGAGTTATGAGTAATGAGTAATGAGTAATGAGTAATGAGTAATGAGTTGCAATTTTGGCCTGTACATTTTCAAATGCTGAGATTATTCCTTTGGTTTAATGATAGCTGGCAAGCCAACCAAATCTGAGCTCCAGGGGCAGAATATTACCTCTGTAGCCCCTGATTATCACATACGGTGCATCTAAATATCCTCCGCTAGATAATAATAATCAGCAGTCTCGGGCTTAGAGTATCAAGGTTTGCTGGCAGATCTTGTTTGTTAGAGCAGGCTGCTATTTTAAAATCTCCATCAGACAGTTGTTTCAGCTTCATTTTCTTTTTTGATCATGTGCCACATGATCAAACGCTGTAAGAAAAATAAATGCACTCTGCTACAAATATATGATTAAAACAGAGAACTTGGTCAAGTGTTCACTGTGGACCTATGAAGTATGGCAACTTGCAAGTCATTGACTGTAGATCTTTTTGGACTTTCTATAAACACAAAACTGTGCAACATAATTGGACCTAATTGCTTGTTTGCACACTGGAAAGGCTGTTAACTACATCCGCCCCTTCTGAGCTGTCTATCAGTCCGCTGTGTGTGCTTCAGCCCGCCACCTTCCATAAAGTCCCTCTTAACATTACCAGTCAGAGCTAATTTCTCAACAGCGTTATTCCATATCTACATTTTAATTTCAAAATCGCTGTTGCTCCAGTCGCCGAGCAAATTGACATGTTGTTTTTCACAAGCTTCCCGCGGCGCGGCTTCCTTCTCCTGTTTCTTTCTCACCTTCTGTCCTACGCTCCGTTGTTTTCACTCGGGAGTTATCTAATTGGTCCAGATCCAGGAGGCACCGTCTGCGGCATCAGCCAGGAGGAAAGTGTCCAATTAATACGGTGGAAAAATACAGACATCAGCCATCTCTTCATCACCACCAAGGAGAAAGAAAGAGGCTGAGGCCGTGGACACTACAAGACTTAGTTCTCTAGTTTTATTCGCTGCATAAGAGCTCTGCAGGTTTCTGGTTATGTGCAGGCACGTGTGTCTTCTGCATGTATGATTGTGTGTGTTTGTGCATTTGTGTGTGCATCTGTTCCTAGCACTTCATAAGTCCCTGTATGCCAAGCGTAATCTTTTAATCAGCCTCGTTGCTTGTGCCCTGGTGCTGCTGAAATCAATGTTCTTGTGGAATAATTGCTCAGTTGGAGCATGAATATAGATCGCTGTTTTCTCAGCCCCATAGGCTTGCCAAGCCACTGAAGGAATTCCTGATTCTTTTAACCTCTCCTTGACTTCCTAACTCTACCTCCCTTTCTCTCTCTCTCTCTCTCTCTCTCTCTCTAATATCATAGCGTTACTAGAGAAGCCTTACATTGCCAGAGCATTAAAGCGTAACTCTCGCCAAAATGCAACCTAGTGTCTTTTTGTGAATGTACCTGAGTCAAACTTTCGTTTAAAAGCATATTTAGGACAGAAGCGCCACTTTTAAGATTCACCGTATCTTCGTTTTTTGGTCAAATGGCCTTTTGAATGGGGTATATATTATATAGGTATATATTAGGCTACTATATCCCATACCATATAGGTTACACAAAAGGAAAGACAATGATTGTAAATCATGAAGACCATGCATTCAAACTGCGTCGTGTAGCCTACTACCACTTTTCTGTGACTCTGTGGTAACAATTGTGTATATCGACAATATTAGACCAGGAGTTATCGTTACTGTTAAAAAATATGTATCAGTCACAATGTGTATCTTAGTAGGTGACTGTGATGAAGTAGTAGTAATCCATATGGCCGTGTGAGGAAGGAAACGTGAAAACTATCATCGGGTATTTCCTCAACTAAGCCCAGGTAACCAGTTGTTTTAGATCAGCTCAAATCAAAATGTTACCTGGTTGATGACATAGCTGATAGATATGTGACTGGAAGCAGCTTCATTCAGAACTTCGATAGCTCAGTGCGTAGAGCTGCGGACTTAGGTGTTAACTATTATATTTATGCCACAAGATCGAAACCAGCTCGACCCGAGCTTGAATGATTATATTGTTTTTAGATCTTTTTGTTGTTGTAGGGGGCAGTGATGTGGTGATTAGGCCTACTTAGACAGTAGATCTGGGAAATGATTTGAAAATCAGGCGGACCACATCGGCAGCTGTTAGGTAAACACAACATACGGAAACCAGTTAGGGTAGAAACCAGTAGGGCTATAACACCGGAAACAACAAGAGCTAAGGTGAGTTGTTCAAAACCTTTCTTTTTAGTAAACTCTGGGTACACAAACTATGTTGTCAACACTTTCGTTAAGGTGTAGAGCCCCTGGTGATACTTCGAGCAAAGTTTCATGTTGTGTCGAGCCTTCTTAGTGTTTTAAAAATAGCTATTTTGAGGCTAGCATAAAACTGCCCCTAGCATTCCCATTCAAAAGGCCATTTGACCGAAAAAGAGAATACGGTGAATCTTAAAAGTGACGCTTCCGTCCTAAAAATGCTTTTAAATGAAAGTTTGACTCGGGTAGATTCACAAAAAGACCCTAGGTTGCATTTTGGCGAGAGTTACACTTTAAACACATTTGGAAATGATTTTAAGTATTAAAACTTTTTCTGTGAAACTCACACTGAGGGCAGAATAATTAAAGAAAGCAAGAATGTGTAACTCGCAGTTTCATGGGGGATATTTATGTGTTTATTTTCCGTTATTCTTTGGGTAATGTATTTGGGTAATCTCTGGAAAGGAGATATACTTAAATTGATTGTGTTTAGGGCAGAAGATGATAACAGTGTAGTTTAGTTTTTTAATCTTTATTTTGTATGCGTGTGAACACAGACTCATCCCCAGGGAGCCCAGTTTGTGTGTGGCTGCCTATTGTCATGGTCAGGCTGTATTAATCTCCCTCTCTCTGTGTCCCTGTCTCTTGATTTTCTCTGCAGGTATCCCATCCAGTCGCCTCGGCCCGGTTGCTATGGCGATCGCGAGGACTCACCTGGAGTCCGTAACTACGGCGATAGGTCCCCCGATGAGCTGTTTGATGTTTACTGCTTTGCTAAGCAGCTTCAAGGTATAGGAGCTAGGAGCTTCATAAATTGGGTTTAGTCATGCATGGGTTCACTAAGCTGTGGGTGCAGCGCGAGAACGCCGTGACCGGGACTTAATTCTCCGTTAGCGCAGAAAGGAAGAGGGCAGTAGGAGAGGGCAGGTTGTGGAAGCGAGAGGGAGACAGACAGACTATATTGATTCCAGCTGTCATGTTACAATCTCCTGCAGGCATAAGCGAAGGTAGTAGTGTTATCCTAAAACTTTACTTTTCGATTCGCAATACCACAGGCAATTTGCTCTGTTCTAACGTAAGCTGCGGCTATTAGATCGAGAACAATGCTGATCCTTTATTTTACTGTCTCCTAATAATGGATCCTCAACTGGTGAGGAGGCTGAATGTTTACCTGGGACATGTAGCTTTAGTCTTGGTCTGTAGTATGTAGCCATCAAGTGCATATTTAAAGGTCCCATGACAGGGTGCTCTTTGGATGTTTTTATATAGACCTTAGTGGTCCCCTAATACTGTATCTGAAGTCTCTTTTATATAGACCTTAGTGGTCCCCTAATACTGTATCTGAAGTCTCTTTTATATAGACCTTAGTGGTCCCCTAATACTGTATCTGAAGTCTCTTTTATATAGACCTTAGTGGTCCCCTAATACTGTATCTGAAGTCTCTTTTATATAGACCTTAGTGGTCCCCTAATACTGTATCTGAAGTCTCTTTTATATAGACCTTAGTGGTCCCCTAATACTGTATCTGAAGTCTCTTTTATATAGACCTCAGTGGTCTCCTAATACTGTATCTGAAGTCTCTTTTATATAGACCTTAGTGGTCTCCTAATACTGTATCTGAAGACTCTTTTATATAGACCTTAGTGGTCCTCTAATACTGTATCTGAAGTCTCTTTTATATAGACCTTAGTGGTCCCCTAATACTGTATCTGAAGTCTCTTTTATATAGACCTCAGTGGTCCCCTAATACTGTATCTGAAGTCTCTTTCCCGAAATTCAGCCTTGGTGCAGAATTACAGCCACTAGAGCCAGTCCCACAATGAGCTTTCCTTAGTATGTGCCATTTCTGTGTCTTTAGCTATTGAGGAGGAGAGAGGGGGGGGCAAGGTGGAGGGTGGGGGTGTGGCCTTGACCCACTGCCACTTTGCTCGTTTGAAAGCCATGATTTAACCTTGCTCCTTATGACCTCATAAGGAGCAAGATTCCAGATCGGCCCATCTGAGCTTTCATTTTCTCAAAGGCAGAGCAGGATACCCAGGGCTCGGTTTACACCTATCGCCATTTCTAGCCACAGGGGGACCATAGGCAGGTTGGGGGAACGCATATTAATGTTAAAAAACCTCATAAAGTGAAAATTTCATGCCATGGGACCTTTAAGGCCCTTTTACAGGGCTCGCCTTTTTAAAAGAGTCAGCGGGAAGTGTTACTAAGTCAGCTGGAGACAGACCAGCTCAACCAACTCAGAGTTATCTTTGGTTAAGTTGCAATGGTACACTACAGCTGATCATGCCATCTCAGCCATCAAAATCGAGGGTTGTAAGCTAGAAATGAGAAGCCTGCTTTTCTTTCTACTGTGTGAAACCCAAAATCCATCGCTTCAAAAATTCCCAAGAATTTTGAGTGGTATATCTGCCACCAATGTCGCTGTAAACTGCATATGTGCAATGCTAGAGGGGAAAGCGTGACATGCATAGCAACAGTAACTAAGGGCGGGGGATGAGGCTTAGAAAACAGGTAAGCTGCTCCCGGGCACAGCCAATATGAAAGTCAGATCCATTAGAACTCCACCAAATCTGAGCACTGTTGCACCTTTTATAGACTGTTCAGGAGGATGGAAATCTATATTTAATCTAATCAATGTCCACATAACTGGATGCCCTCGCTCCTCCATTGGGGCCCGCGCTATTTACTGTGTAAGATTAATACCATAGGCAACTGAAGGTTTTCCCTACTCCTTACACGTAGTTACTCCTTCGATATTTGACATTAATGAAGCGAACCCTGTAAACTAATTCCACTGCCACTCATACATCACCTATACACTGCAACATAGAGCCAAGTACCCTTTCTATTGTGGAAGTGTACTTAAGCCAGCACTTGCTGTTACTGCTGTCACTGATGCTCTTGTAGCCTTATCGCCAAATATATTCTACATTCACATCATAATCAAGTCAGCGACAGTGGACGGACTGAAATATTATTAGGGAGTTGGTTATATATGCATATTCCAAAAAACAATCATAAGCGCAGCAGGTTTTGTTTAACACCCCAATCAGACACACCGCAGGGGTTAGTCTATCTGGGTCACTTGTTATGAGGTGGTGCGACCACAACTGTTAACCAAGCATAATGGTAGTAGGAGTTACCGTACCAGAGCTATTTATAGATATGGACACGCTGTATTTGCCTGGGATGCGGAGTAGAGAAGATTGCTTGACCACCTGTAGACTTTGTATCCAGCAGTTTACAGTTTAATTCAGTGAAATTAACAACCTGACGGAAACAATCTGCGGATAATTATCTTCAATCAAACTGGAATTACTATCTGATACATAGCTAGTGTTTTTTTTTTTCTCTTATTCTGTAAAACAAAATACAAACTAGAAGCTGAATTAAAAAGCTCTGATGTTCAGTACACAACCATGTACTGCAACATATCGAAGTTCAGTTTCAATTTGGCAAATTCTGTCATTTCTTTTTTATTTCATCATAAATCTGTAGTAATTAGCAACTTTTCACCAGCCTCCCAATACATATCTCATTAAATCATTGTCTTTGAGCATTTCTTCTCACACACATTACGCCTCGCAGAAACCCATTCTGCCTCTCTCTTCTTTCGTTTTGTTTGCATCTTCACCCTTTACCAAACCCGTCTCAGTTCAGTAAATCAGCATCGCCATTCTTTACTCTTGGCATTAATCTCCTGGATCTTCATATTGAACTCCATCTGTTCTCCGCTTCTCATTCCCACTGTCCACTCCTCCGGCTCATATTTTTTTCATCACACACTGACTTGCCGGTGGATTTTCTGATCATTCTGTACTATTTTGTTTGTGTTGCACAGACGTTGTAGTCCTCTTGGGCTCTCTCTCTGTCTGGCTCCGTCCGGCCCTATTTTTGCATCACTTTTTTATCCCCATCAACCCCACCTCTCTTCAGCTTCTCCTTTCTTCTTCTCCTTCACTCGCAGTCAGCATACTTGTCTTTCTTTTAGATCCGTCTTTGCAACTGCTTTGAATTCAAAGAACTATCTTTATATAGTCCCTTCTTAGAATTACTGATGTTTTTTTAATCACTTTTATGAAAAAAATAAAGTGCATAGCAAGTAAAACTTTTCTTTTATCACACGACTTCAAGCCTGCACCTCCTATTGCTTTGGCAAAGTTGAAAAGGAGGAAAAGGGAATGGCTGGAACTTATTGTATTTAAAGTAAAAGAAGTCTCACACACACACACACATTACATAAAACAGACCCAGACTCAAATGTAGCTACATCACTTTGTACAACCATACAAACTGCAAAACTAACTCTCAAAAACCTGCAATCATAAGCCAACTCAACAAAAGAGATCTTAGTCTGAGGGCTAAAATGCCTTCAGTCTCCTAACCGTGCGCTGTAACACACTGAACTGAACTCCTCGCTTCTCTTCTCCTCCTTCTCCGCCCAGGTGAAGTCTTCCACTCCACAGTGCCGGAGAAGTTGAGCCTGGCCACAGCCTCTACCCACTGCCATTCACTGGGAGCTCAGCTGGCCACTGTGGGGCAGCTCTACCTGGCCTGGCAGGCCGGCCTGGACCAGTGTGACCCCGGCTGGCTTGCTGACGGCAGCGCCCGCTACCCTATCAACGTTCCGCGGAAGAACTGTGGCGGAGACGAGCCCGGCGTGCGGACCGTCTACAACAACCCTAACCGCACTGGCTTCCCCGACACCACAGCCCTGTACGACGCCTACTGCTACCGAGGTACGGCGAGCTCTGTGATGATGAACTTGGCGCACCATCGGTGTGGTAATTGCCATGGCAACGACAGAGGGTTTCTGGGGACTTGCTTTCCATTCTGCTTTTTAATTAGCACGGCATGTTCGTGTCACACATGAAGTAGTTGTGAAGAGATGACATTTGTGTCCCCTGTGATGGATTTGAGGGCTTGTATGATGTGAGTAGTGAAGTCAGAGAGAGAGAGAGACAGAGAGAAAGAGAGAAGGAGAGAGAGAGAGAGAGCAACAGAAAGAGAGTGAGAGAGGAAAGTGAGGTAGAAAGAAAGAGAGATAGAAAGAGTGACAGCATGAATGAGTCCAACTGGAGTTTGCAGAGACTCTATGTCTGACCTTGTCTTTTATCATATGCCAACTGAGTAATTTAGTTTCATCTTGAGTCTGGATTGACTTTACACCACATTCTGTTCATTGATAATGTGTATATTGTAGGTTATCAAACTTATGATTTTGCATCTGGAGCTTAACCTAGGTTGTCTGGCTTCCATCGATTGTAACAGACTATACAATTGTATTTCCACAGATAGGGGGGAAAAAGGGACATTTTCATCTCTCACAATGTCATCTTATGAAATGTTCATTGAAGCATAACATGTGCATAACCCAATCATTTTTAGTAAACAAAAACAGCATGAGAGCAGCGCAGCAGAGCATTTGTCAAAACAAACAGCTGATAGATGAACCGCTACATTGCACCAACAAAGCAAAGCTGTATGCACATTTACATTAATATTTAAATCAAATGACGTCTTTCAGATTGCTAAAAGTAGATAAAAATGGTAATATGTTTTGTTTAATAGCATAAATGGGGTTCATGTAAATAATATTGTTGATACAATCTCATTTATATTGCATGAACACAATATATGCATGTTTGTTCATTTGAAAATGATTGGAATTTGTGGTAAAGCTGCTTTCGGTGTAATGTGGCTGTTATGTGTTGCAGGCCGCCAGCCAGCGGGGGTCCAGGCTGCAGAGGCACAGGCTCTGTACAAGGCCCCCAACCCAGCAGCAGAGGACATCTCCTCAGTCACTGAAGCCCAGCATAGTGGCCCTTTTGCCAAGACTTCCACCTGGACCGGATTGGTTGACTTGGACAACACAGGAGTCCACTCCATTGCTGGAATCAACAACTCCTCTGAGATTTCTGAAGAGCATGTAGTCATCCACCTAAGGCCAGAGGAGGGCTGGGATGAAAACCAGGTTGGACCCAGAAGCAGCCAGCTCAGCCAGGAGGAGTCTGACGGCCCAAAGAGTAGCAGCACCATGGGCCTTTCTGACCTCGAGAGCCTGGAGAGCCATGGAGGTTCTGCTCATGAAGAAGATGATGGTGGCTATTTCGGATCATCTGACACCCCAACATTATCCTCCATAGCTTCTTCCACTCCCCAGCTTCAGACCGGTAACAGTGTGTTGGCCGAGTTTGTGAACACTCTGATGAAGCCATTTAGGTACTGGAGAGGAGGTGAGGAGGTGGAGGAGACGGAAAAGGGACCTTCTGTGCTTGAGGAAAAAGCAGGAGAGAACCAGACGCAGGGAGTGGCATCCAGCAGAAACCTGAGTATACCAAAACCAAGTGGAAACAAGGGCAGCATGGACAATGCCATTACGGAGCAAAGGAGTGGTAGTTTTTCCTTCAGGACTCCTACCAGTGGACCACAGAATCCAGAGGAAGGACTGTCCGAGCAGGAGAAAGAGGTGATGCCACTGATTCAATTAGTGCCTGCAGTCCAAAGCACGGGGCAAAATGACACCGCCACCCAGCCAGGAGAACGAGCCTCCAGCGCATCTTCTGACGAGCCTCCATCCAACGGTAACGGTACGAGCTCAACATTGATTTTATTTTTGTGTGTTTTTAACCTTTAAAAGTAAACTAATAAGCAAGCAAATAGAGTGAAATAGAAATGAGGGTCATTTGAAACTGTTCTATTTCAAATACAGGCCTGGTGCATTTAAATGTCACTGGTAAATATGGGATCTGTTTATGTCAAGCTTTTTAAACTCCCTCTGTCTCTCTATTCCACTCGCTCTTCTTTTCCCTTGAGTATGCTATAATATATTCCCCCGCAGGGCAATTTGAAGTATCAATGTAGATTTAATTAAACAGTAATTGCAAGCAAACAAAAGGGGCATATCACATACAGCAATGCAAAATGTTTGAGTGAAGACGGTTCTGCCTTCATTCTCTTATTTAATGGCAGGATGCTTTGATTACAGCACAGGCTGTCAGAAAGAGTACAGGCGAAGCTTGAATTTGAATCTACTTTGCAATAAAAGGTTTGCCCGCATAATGTATGTAATGTTTGTTTAGAACAAAGCAGACCTGCATCACAAACTACAGCTTATTTTTTCGGAGTCAAAGAAGTATTAGACTGTACAGGAGATGCACCGATTACAACTTTTTTGAGTTTGAACTGCTGATAACGATTTCATATTTTCTAACCACTTTACAGCACACACAAATATGTATTTTCTATCTTTTCTTTAATCGAACATTTTGCACAGAACATGTTTTGAATGGATAATCGATCGCTATAAAATAGAACTATATAAATGACTCCTGGTGTGGGAAATTCACACACATCTAAAGTGCAATGTTATGGAAGAACCATTTCCTTCTTTTCACATCCAATATCCAACTTAAATAAAAAAAAAAAATATATATATATATATATATATATATATATACGGTACAGGCCAAAAGTTTGGACACACCTTCTCATTCAATGCGTTTCCTTTTTTTTTTCATGACTATTTACATTGTAGATTCTCGCTGAAGGGATCAAAACTATGAATGAACACATATGGAATTATGTACTTAACAAAAAAGTGTGAAATAACTGAATAAATTCCACTAATTATCCCTGACAAAGCACACCAGTGAAAACCATTTCAGGTGACTACCTCATGAAGCTCATTGAGAGAACACCAAGGGTTTGCAGAGTTATCAAAAAAAACAAAGGGTGGCAACTCTGAAGAATCTAAAATATAAGACATGTTTTCAGTTATTTCACACTTTTTTGTTAAGTACATAATTCCATATGTGTTCATTCATAGTTTTGATGCCTTCAGTGAGAATCTACAATGTAAATAGTCATGAAAATAAAGAACCACATTGAATGAGAAGGTGTGTCCAAACTTTTGGCCTGTACTGTATATATATATATATATATATATATATATATATATATATATATATATATATATATATATATATAAAAATAAAATAAATATAGCCTTGCAGTATAAAGATATTTCTCAAAACACACACACAGGCCTGTTTGAACGTAACAGTAACGTTACCTGAAAACATAAACGTCACCGCTCATTTTACACACAGTTCAGCAACAAACTAAACACTGGGGGAAGATTACTACATTTTTTATGTTGGTTTTGACCGGTATGCATCCCCACTAACCTGGAAAGCATTTTAAACAGTAACGTTAATCAGAAAAAGGGGACCGAGTACCCAGGGCCCTCATGTGAGGAGGGCCCAAAGAGATGCTGGAATGAATAGCTGTGGATGCGGGGAGGGGCCCATAGAAAATGCCTTTCTACAGGGCCCAGAATTTTGTGCTACGCCCCTGACGTTAATACAGCGTGTCGGAGGAATACAGCGTCTCTCTCTTTTTTTTTTTTTAATACAGCGTCGCCTGCAGCTGGACGTCAGAGGCAGAGGGACCGTCATCGCAGCGTTCGCTAACGTTAGCTTCTTGTCTCATCTGGGGTCTGATAAACAGTAAATTCATCAAAGTCAGTGTGCCCAACGCTATTTTCCGATAAACTGTAGCTGTCATATTTCACGGGACCCGCGGTTTTCATGTTCCAGTTATTCAGCCTCAGAGGGGAGAGAGAGCGGCTGACCGTTCGCCTGAGATCAGTAGAGCAGACTGCTCTGCAGAGCCGTGTATAATTACGACTTTATAACATTTCATAAACAGCTGATTGAGCGGCGGTGCGCTGATGTTGCGCGATGTTAATCATGTTGCGCCCGATTGCATTTGACCGGCATAAAATCTGCATATGTCAGACTGACCTGCCGGTTGCCAGTCATGGCCGATCACGGGAAAATCAATCGGTGCATCTTTAGACTGCACAAGTGACTGGTATTAGCTGTGGAGAATATATTAAACAGATGGATAGAAGTGTAAAAAGTCTGTTTTCAGACACAAAGAGAGAAATGTTCTGGGGAGTATGAGAAGGCTTGGGGTCCATCGTGTGTGTGTGTGTGTGTGTGTGTGTGTGTGTGTGTGTGTGTGTGTGTGTGTGTGTGTGTGTGTGTGTGTGTGTGTGTGTGTGTGTGTGCGTGTGTCTGTGTGTGTGTCAGACAGGTAACATCCATAGTGTAGTGAATTACCCTCAGGAACGGTGCGGTACAACACACGGATAGAAAGGCTCACCAGGTCAGCGCTCATGTCTTGCACCCTGGCATGCTTGCACCAAACCCAAAATCACTTCCTCTAGTTTGTGACTGCAGGGGTAAAGGTGGACTGAAGATTAGAGGAAACGGCTCGCGACTGGAAGGTTGCTGGACCAATGACAACCAGAGCAAGGCACCTGCAGTAAATCAAAGCTCAGGAACCCTATCACTGGCCAAAAGTAGAGAAAACAAAGTGTACCACAGCCTTGGGTGGAAGAAGGCAGCTTATTTTTTTTTTTTTTTTTGTAATGGCTATCACAAATAACACATCCTTGGCATCAGCAAAAGGGGAGGACACAAAGAAAGACTAAGATTCTCCCACAGACTGCCAGAAAAATGATTTAATAAAGGTGATGGGCTTTTCTCACCTACCAATTGCCGGCTTTATTAATATAAATGCTCACTGCTGTGCTACCTGAAATCCGATGCCGACCCCCACGGTACTAATGAAAATCCAAGCTTTAGTCCGCATGCATTATTCACAGCCGTATCCAATTAACGTGGAGGTTGGGCTGCACTGCCGTTCGCTCTCGCCTCCATGTATGTCTCTGCTTATTATGCCCCGGCTCTGTGAAGGTAGGCGGTAATGATCACTACAGCGAGGATGAGCAACACAAGAGGGGGAAGAGTATACAGAGGAATAGGGAAGAAAGGGGAAGATAGAGAAGGGGGGTCGTTTCTTTCTTTAATATTGCTGTGATGGAAAGCTGCCACACTGATGTCTCTTCTTAAACTAGCATCAGTGAGCTGAATTATGAGTTATTGCACACCGCAGGCTAGCCCTTGGATCTTAGTAACTGTTGGTGCCATGTTGCCTCTTTGATTGAGGGAGGCGCAAAGCTTTGCACTGCAGATGGCACATCAAATTCATTTTTTAATTTTTTTTAAGCTTATTTTTGGGGCTTTTTCCGCCTTTATTTGATAGGACAGCTAGGTGAGAAAGGGGAGAGAGAGGGGGAAGACATGCAGGAAATTGTCACAGGTCAGATTCGAACCCTAGACCCCTGCGTCGAGGCATAAACCTCTCAGTATACTGTATGTGCGCTACTACCACTACCTCTAATCCAACCCAGCCACACATCAAATTATTTTAGAAAATTTGAAAAAGGCCCCTGAATGTAGAGCGATGACTTAATGATCTCCCCTGCAAATCAAAATATTTTGAACATTATATTAAATGAAGAATTATTTTGTTAAGCTCCTAGTTGGAGCAGTCTGCCTCCAATAAAACTCATGTCGAATTTGAATAAGCTCTACATGCATGTCCTGACTGTCTGTCAAGAAAATGCATGTCGAATTGATGTGATGGGAGACAGTGGGTAGTGTGCGCTGACACTCAATGTAGATGCTCCTGACATGATTCACATCATCCAGCCCCGCAATAACTTCTCCTCAGTCTTTTTTATTTTTTATTAGATTCCATATCTGCAGATGGGCTGAGGTGGCATTGGTGCCCTCGTTCTGTGTGTCTCTCTCATTGTCAGCCTGCTCTCTCACAATTTAATATTATGTCTGCCTGACCTGAGGGATTTCTCTCAGCCCGTTTACTCCAGTAAAGTGGAGTCAACACAGCAGAACCGCTCACAGTGGAAGCACACAATTACCATCTGAACGGGGTTTATTAAAAGTTTGTTTTGCTGCATTTCAGTGTTGAGCTGTGGCTTTTCCAACAGATTCACACTGTCAGAGCTGAACTTAAACCATGCTCAAATCATCCAAACCTATGCCTAATTGTCCCATTTTATTTATTACATGGGTCATTACATAGATGATCAAACCAGATTAATGTGTTTAATTATTCTCACTTTCATCAGTGTGTGTATTAAAAGTATGTAATTAGCTATTTGGATTATTAATAGGACAATTACGCCGGCTTACACGGCTCTTAGGGAAATGGCTCGTAAACCTCACTTGGGCATAAGGCAACATCGGACCTTCTGAATAATTTACACACATTTTAATATTTTAAGCACGGACATATTTGTGTATGTTCACCCTCTCGTGGTAATTTGTTGTGCCGGGTTGTGTTGCACACCCCCTACCGTATTGCTGTACTTTTCAGACATGTTAACTGAACTGAGGACAGCCAAACGGAGCTGAGCGATGATGATGGTAGCAACACTAGCTGGGCCTCTCAGTAACATGACTGCACTGCAGCCCTCAAAAATAAAAAAAACACACCAGCCGTGACTCACACATGCAGACAGAATGAATTATTGATGGTGTAGACAGTGTCTGGTTTAAAGCCGTAAGCTGATAAGGTACAGTGGACCACTTCATCTAAATAAACAGGTCGAGATGGGGCTCGCTGTGCAGCAAGTCATTTGCTTATCGTGTTGCAATTGCTCCTGCGTTTTTCCGCATGACTTCTCTCACCACAGGCAAGTGTGATCCTTCCCGCAGGAGGCTGTTTGGGCTAAAAGAATCCACAGGGAATAAGAAAAAACAGGGACAGAGAAGAGAAGTGTGAAATTAGTTTGAAGACATCCTTCCATCCTTTTGGTTTGGTTGTGTTTCTGTGTGTGTGCGTGCCCAAGTGTGTTCATGGGCTTCCACAAGGGATGGCTCCCATCTTTGTCTCTCCAGCAACTTTAGTAGCCGCACTGATCAGCTCCACTGAAGAGAAAAGAGGCCCAAAAGATCCAACTTACAATAAATGACTAAATGATAAATGGCTACTGTCAGTTCACCAAACAGTACAGTTTGTCTACAGCCTAAAAACAAAACCCAGTTACTCAATTACATTGTATTGCATTTATACTGTATTTGCAGATGTACATCTTATTCAAACTTCAAAATGCACAACTTATATTAGACACTAAATACAATACAGGCTGTTGCAGGGAATTTGATGTATTAATACATAGGTCACTATGGAGCCTGTAGAGAAGAGAAAGTTCAATTTAAACATGAACGTTACAGTATGATCACATTTATGAATGTGAAAGATCCTGCATGTAAATATATGTATAAATTATTGCAACTTTTTTGGGAGGTTATTGGACAAAGTTTCACATGTAATGAGGCATCTGGAAGAAAGGTTTTATTGTTGAGGTGTAGGATTAGGTGTGTTTGATCTGGCCTCAACACATTTGGATTGGATTATTACATTGGATTATTTATCGCTAAAAACAGATGTGATTGGATAATTTGTATAGGAAATATTGTAGGGGTCACATGTTAGACAGGACAAGGTTTAAAGTCCCTGAAAACTCAAAAACAAAATCTCGACTAGTTTGTAGTTGACCGATCCTTAATGAACACAAGTGTTTTTGTCAAAGTCAGAGCAGTTTATATTCTTATTTGTGCTCTTTATCTGTTGTATGCTCCAGGCAGCAGGATTTGGCAATATTTGAATCAAAATGTGATTGTGAGTTCGGGGGTTGTTTGTTAATGATATCCAGCCATAATCCCTGAGGATGTGTTTTTACAAACTTTAACTATGGTTGTTTAGTCATGAATAATGTTACAATGAAAAGTTTTAAACTAAACTAGTTTTAAACCTTAAAACCTATTTGGCTGTTCCATGGTAAGCTCTATGAACAGGTGGGACACAATCCCACGGATGTGAGTTCTTGCTTAAGTCTCTACACAGAGTTGGGTCTATTAACTTCACAATCCCAAAATATTAATTGGTTTGTAGTGTGGGCACAGAAAAAAAAAAAGAAAATTGTGCAATAAAAACAAATCAGGGACATATCGTACTGTAGTCCCCACATGACAGAAACCCAGTGCTCACACCGCTGATCCTAGCAGACTCCTGTTTTCATAATCATTTTGAAACTGAGCTCCCCGTAAGAGTTATATGGGGCTCATGTAAGCCAGTCTTGAGTTTTAATTGCTTATTCCACATCCATAAAATTAAATCCACCCCCATCTTCTCCACCCCCATGATTTAAATCATATTAATTAGGTTCTGTCTCTGTGTTCCTTGTAGGATTCACTGCAACAGGTCCCAACGAGATATCCCCACCCAGTGAACATGTCAACCTATCCGGTCCTCAGGGTCCCAGAGGAGGCCCAGCCTTTGCTCCCGCCCCCAGCAGCCACTTTCGGTGGGCCATCAAATCCATGCGTGGGTCTAAATTAGGCCCCCCTGGAAATGTAGCCTATGTGGGTAAGCGTCCCACCTGGGAGCCTATGGAAGCCAAAGCAGGGCCACTCGAGGTGATGACCCTGCCCACTTCCCTTCGACAGGACAACTCGGAAAACTATTCAGGCCAGGGGAGGGTCCAGGACGGAGAAGATGCTAAGTCTCCATCGGCTGCCAGGTCTGCATCAGAGGAGGAGAAGGAGACCGAGGGGAGCAGTGAAGGGAGCAACTTTCCCGGCGGGTTTGAAATGAAAGCCAACGACTTGGACACCAGTAGCGTCAAACTGAGTCCTGAAACAAAGTCGTCACTCAGCCAAAGCCAGACTGAGCTTGTGACCGTGGCAGAGCACACCACCCTGTCCCAGTGGCAGCTAGTGCAACAGCCCAGCACCCCAGCTCAGGGCTCCCAGCAGCCAGACACAGCAGGCGAGTCCAGGGGAGAGATCTTCTACGTCCACAGGCCCACTGACGACCTCTCCTCTGCTTCCTCACCAACAGGAGAAAGTAGTTCCAATTCAGGTTTCACTCCTCTTTTGAGGAAGCAAAGCAAAGGCCCCAGCAGAAAGGAGGTGGTGACTCCCACACCCGAAGCCCTCATGGAGGTGCTGACAACCTCTGAAGTGACCACACTGGAGCTCCTGACAACCAGAGACACACAGAGGACGGATCCTGTCACCACAGCAACCACCACGGAACGTTCCTCAGAGAGCGCCACCCTCGAGGAGTCGTCTATTTCCATTTCATGGGTTCCGGAAGAGCGGGAGAAAAGCCTCTCGGCTACTCCAGCACCCGGTGGCGGATCTCAAACGACTACAGGTGTCATTCACTTGACCACCTCTGCGTCAGACTCCAACGCTGGCGCGACAGAAATGGAATCCAGGTCCGCAGTGTCCGAGTCCTTTGTGGTTGGAAGTCGGTGGACACCTTTCAAAAGCACGAGCCCTAAGTCGGAGGAACCCAAAGCTGCGGTGTCTAAAGACAAGAAGGACACAAACAACCCTTTCGGCATCCTCGTGCCCAACTGGGCCTTTGGGCTCTTCCCATCAGGTACGTGTGAGCTCCCCAAGTGTTCCCGGCGAATGAACTTTACTGTCAGCATTATCTTCATGATTATGAGCGATTATCTAATCAGTAGCGACTCAGTTGATTATGTATGCAGCTCGGCGAGAGCCAGGAACATCACTCCCATCGCCGCAGTCCTGAGGTGACATACAGTACAGAAACGGCAGCATGTTAACGCCGCTGAATGCCTTCCACCTGAGTTCACAGCCTCTGCAAACCGAATATCATATACAGTACAGGCCAAAAGTTTGGACACACCTTCTCATTCAATGTGTTTCTTTATTTTCATGACTATTTACATTGTAGATTCTCAATGAAGGCATCATAACTATGAATGAACACATATGGAATTATGTACTTAACAAAAAAGTGTGAAATAACTGAAAACATGTCTTATATTTTAGATTCTTCAGAGTTGCCACCCTTTGTTTTTTTTGGTAACTCTGCCAACCCTTGGTGTTCTCTCAATGAGCTTCATGAGGTAGTCACCTGAAATGGTTTTCACTTCACAGGTGTGCTTTGTCAGGGTTAATTAGTGGAATTTTTTCCCCTTATTAATAAAAAGCAAGGGGGTTACACTTGAAGAATCCAAAATATAAGAATATGTTTTCAGTTATTTCACACTTTTTGTTAAGTACATAATTCCATATGTGTTCATTCAGCTTTTGATGCCTTCAGTGAAAATCTACAATGTAAATAGTCATGAAAATAAAAAGGAAACGCATTGAATGAGAAAGTGTGTCCAAACTTTTGGCCTGTACTATATATATATATATATATATATATATATATATATATATATATATATATATATATCTATACACCTCTATTTCCTTACCGTGTCTGTCTCTTGTTGTCTCATTCTACATCGCCCCTCTCTCTCTCCTACTCTGACACGCATCAGGCAGTCTTAATGCAGGCTTGTTCTCCCTTCCTCCTGCGTTGGTTTAGAGAGGCAGCTCCAGACAGCGAGGCGGTGCACTGAGGCGCGACCAACTAGGTCTTAGTGAAGTAATTAGCGGGTCAGAGTGAGTGCAATTAGGTGAACTGGGCAGAGGCGGAGATCCTAGTCCCCAACAAATCAATGCAGACACAAACTACAAGATGGGACTTGTAATTGACTGCGGCCTCTTCTCCTTTCTCATTTTTAAGTTTGTCCATGTTCTCTCGGCTCACTCTCCCGTGGTCGGCTCAACTTTCTCCTCTCAACAAACGTGTTGCTCACAATAATAGCAAGTGTTTGCCTCAGCATGCTCACATTGATTTCTTTTTTATAGCTAATGGACCCGCTACTGCGCCCGAAAAAAAAAACCCACCAGAGTAAATGAACAAACGCTATATTCACTCGTCTCTTCTCTTCGTCTGAATTTGTAGTCTTAACAATCAAAATGTGTTTGCTTATGTTTAATGTATCCGTCTAGAATCGCTGCGATATTTAGTGTGTGTTTCTGCCAATCTCATGTCTTTCATCCTCAGCTCAGTGCATCTGGTATTTTCAGATTTTTTCAATCATTAGTCATACCGCTCATTAAAGTGCATTTTAAAAACTTTTTCTTTATAAGTAATCACATGGAGAACTCAGAGCTGGTAGGGGTTCAGCTGCATTTACTGTACACCGCTAATAATGAAGAAAAATACAAGCACCTCACGTTAACACCTCCATCTTTCAGACAGAAATTTGACTCGCTCCATAGAAGTGAAGTCAACAGTTGAAAATGTGTCATTAACTGTGAAATTACTTTGAATTACTGCATGTTTTTGGATTAGCTGCACTCTTTTTTTTTTTAACCTGCTTGCCCACTTGACTTGCGTCAAAGATCTTCTCCTGGGAAGATTCACCAGTTGATTGCCTCCATTGTTTGGTCATTTACGAGCTTTTTCAACCATTAGTGACCGTTGTCCGAGAAGTATGTCTTTCTCAGGGGAACCATCTTTGGTCAAGTTCACAGGAGATTGTGAAGCGGGGGACTCGCCTTCTTCCATTTAATAACAGCAGTAGGAGGATGTTCTGATAGAACTGTGGTTTCAGTAGAAAGGGCAGCTGTAAAGGCTCAGTGCTTACTGTTGAGCATGACCATGCCGTTATCATTTATTGTAGTGAACGTACAGTATTATTCAGATTTCAGTCAGAAAAGAAAGATGTTGGTTCATGTAATTGCAGCTCAAAGGCACTCGCTTTCTTCAGATTGAGTAGTAGGTTGTTTATTACAATAGGAAATTAAAAGAAACCAGGAGTACATTTTTCTTCTTTATCAGTATTTCTGATACGATGACATTTGAGTTGCCCTGCTCTTGTTGAGTGATTAGAAGGCAGGAGACCCCCTCCCTCTGACTGACCTTTTGTAGTTGTCAGTTATAGTACAGAGAAAATTACAGCAATGGTTGTCTGCCCATTACAGCAGAGAGATAGAGACAGAGAGGAGGGAAAGGGCAGAAGGATGGACAGCTCTGGAGAAGAGAGGGGTGAGTGTGTCCTCTACTATGCCGTAGGTGGGAGTACATAAACCTCTTTAATCAATGATCAGAAACTACACTAACACAGTCCCATGGGCCTCCAGAGAGCACGTTGTTCCTCCTCATCTTTTTTTCCTTCCTTCCCTCCCTTCTTTCTTTACATTTCTTTACTTTCTTCCAATCTTAATTGTCTTGTTTGTTATCAGGCCAGTCTCAGCCCCTCTTTGTCCTATTTGGCCATATAGCAGAGTGATAAGACACTGGTATATAACGCCGCATCCAGCTTTCCAATTCCACATTGCTCTGGCCTCCAGCTAAACCCACACAGATGGGTGGACTTACACACACACACACACACACACACACACACACACACACACACACACACACACACACATACAATATAAATGTATGTGAGGAAGCACCAGCATGCCAAGCTTACTCAGAAGTAAACCTCCATAATCCACCCCACATGTCTCACCATCACAAACACAAATACACACACACACACACACAGAATATGTCTTACTGTAATCCTTCACGGTGAACACTGTGAGAAAGTAAACACATTTCATTTTTTTTTCTCACTTTTTTAATTACTCATATCTTGATTTCCAAATTGTATAATCCTAAAGGCAGTGTTTAGTGTTTGTTATTGTTCAAATTGGTTATTTGTAGCACCACAAAAAGTTACAAAAGTAAAAAGCTTCTAGTCAAGAGAGTTCCATCAGCCGTGAGCATTTACAGAACGGTTCAGACCACTGGCGTGGCAAGGAGAGCGGATACAGTGACGTGGGCTGTCTGTCCAGCCTTTAAATTGCCAATACCAGTCTGAAACTTTGGATCACAGGGAACAGGATGCTTCTGAATTATAGCCTTCTTGACTAAAGCCTTGTCCCGGGCTCAAGATGGATCAGACCTCTGGCAACATCAATAACACAGCAGCCAGGCCTCAACCAAATTAGACTGTTACATTTGGAGGAGAAGATCCTCTGTGTGTGTGTGTGTTGTGTGTGTGTGTGTGTGTGTGTGTGTGTGTGTGTGTGTGTGTGTGTGTGTGTGTGTGTGTGTGTGTGTGTGTGTGTGTGTGTGTGTGTCCACGTGTGTGTGTGGAAGGAGATAATTGTAGACAGGGACAGGCTGGGGTGGCATATTATCAGTATGGCTCTGTGGATAGATGTTGAGTTTGTCTGCTGGCTGTTGGAGTCCTTGGATATGCTGTCTGGAGCAGCGAGAGGACACATTGCATATAGAAGTCTATTGATTTTCCTGTCTCTCCCTCCGAGTGTCTCCCATCTTTTTTTTTTGTCTATCCTTCTTTCTGTCTCTCCTCTCTGTCTCTCCCCTTACTGTTTTTTTTTCTTCTTCTTTTTTCCGCTCTCCCTCGCTCTCCGTCTCCCTGACTTTATGTCTTTTATTACTCCTCTGGTCATTGTTATGACTCTCGCTGGCATAATGTTTTGATAGCCTCTTGAACTCCAACGTTGTACAACAGACAGCAGCCAATTGCCGTCTAACCGTATCTGTCCCCCCTGTACGATCCTCAGCCTTAGCAGGATCCTCGTCACTGCCTTTAAAAAAAGAAGAAGAAAAAAAGTGTCACCTCCCTTAAACCCATCCACTGCCTAATTTGTCATCCTGCTATCTGCTTCTCGTCCCCCAAGTTTCTCTTTTTCTTTCTTTTCATGGTATAATTCCCTCATTTTTCCATATCAAACACTCCCGCTGAATCGAATCTTGTGCTATTGGCTGCTGCATATTAAATGAATGGGATTTGTTAAAGAACAGCCTTGAGGGACACTGGGCTCCATCGTGGTGTGGGATGGAACAGTTACACACCACTTTGGCTGATTGAGCACTGGCTCTTTGTTTCCTGTTAACCAGGGATATAACGAAGCAACCAAAGTGTTGAAAATGAGCTTAAGTACACTGTGGTGCGAAATCACACTGAGCCTTTTGTGTACATCAGTGACTGTTGATAATGATAATGCACACCAGTTTAAAATGCACTGAATTTGCTTTAAGTTATGTCAAACTGTAAACAAAGAAAACAAACCAAAAAAAACACCTAAAATAGTGGTGCCCTTCCCCAGTAGGCTGTCCGCTCTCAGCCGGTCAGAGCTGCTCAAAAAGAAGGCCAGTTATATAAACCAAACCCTGTTTATTACAAAAACATATAAATCTCATTATTGTCTCTCACGGGAAAGGGACCAGAGAAAAGTAATCAATGCCGACTCCACTTACTGGCCAAATCAAATCAAATCAAAAAAGATAGGCTTTCCTTTGTGACCTCAGACTGCTTAATCTTTATGTTATGGGTGCCAATGTGGATGACAGTCTTGCTAAAAGCTAGTAGTGTTGTGTTCCCTGATTCTCCCTACACCAAGCCAGCGCCTTCAGATTAGCCTTTATGTTGAAAGCTCTGGCCCGGTGGCCTAGAAATCTAGTCGCACCCTAGCGGCAGCAAATGTAATTTGCAGCCAGGGTCAGTCTAGGAACTCTCCGTTGGCTTGCGAGCTGGAAAAAACAAATTCTGGTCAGGCCAATCACATCGTGTATAGAGTCGGTGGGCGGGCTTAACATAAGGACGGCAGAGTTGCGACGGTTCCCAAGGGGGTAAGCTTCGCTTCAGAACTCGAACCTTGGCGCCATTTTGATGCTACAAAGGTATCACCTCCCGTTAGCATTCCACTGACTAGCATCACTTGACAGCGAATAACTTTACATCTGAAGCGTTTAAAGACTCTATTTGTCCATTGTTTAGTTCTAAAGAAACACAACAACGTATAAAAGGCTCCATTACCTTGTACCTCACGTTATGGCTCCGTAGCAGACGTTTTTGTAAAACTAGGCTAACGTTTGTGTCACACAGTAGAGGAATTACCGTACAGTACAGGAGAAGCTTGCAGGCAGTTTCGACTTACATGAGCTGTTTAGGTTTAATTACTAATGTTAACTAGCATTTTAGTTAGCAATAATTAGCCTGTGCCTATGTTATCTCTCCGTCTCTGTAAGATTGGGAATGATTGAGATTTCTCTTGGCACAGCTACCAGAAGACTTCCAACTTTCAGACAGGTTGCTCACGTCACATTTACGTTGTCTCTCTCAGTTGGAGGCTGCGCAGTAAAGCAAGAGATCACCGGAAAAGTTCTTCTAATAGCCTTCACTGGTCTCCGCCCAGAGCAACGGGGTCTATTGGTCCATTATATACATGTCAATGACGGTTCCGCGTGAATTCCCTGCTACTTGAAAACAGAAGATGGCTGCTGCTGCTGGCGAACAGCGGCCTTTCGAATCGGCTTTGGCTGCGACGCTGGAAGACTTTGAGTTAAGAACTGAAGTCATTCTTAAAAATGGAAGATGTGTTCGGAGTTTTGCCGACCAGATGCGTCAAAAGTTAAATCTATCAACTAGCGTTGCTCTGGTTGGCTATGAGTGCAGAGGGAATCTGAAAGACAACCGTTTATCCCACCCCTTGGATTGAGCCCTGCCAATGGTGAGTTCCCAGACCCAACATCTTGATGTGGGTCTGCCAGACCTTCCTCCACAGCGCTACGGAGGAGGGTCTGGCTAGTCCACACAGCATTCCGGGATGGGAGAAAAACGTTCTCTGGTTTATTGGCATTTCTTTACACCAATCACAATCGTCTTGGGCGGCGCTAAGCGCCATACGGGACCTCCTGCGCCGCTGCAAAATAGCCATGGGAAGGTTGTTTTAGTGATGCAACAGAAAACTCAGATTGGACAGATAGTCTAGCTAGCTGTCTGGATTTACCCTGCAGAGATCTGAGGAGCAGTTAACCATAGTCCTCATGAATCGACCTGAGTTTAAAATTCCAACACAAAGAAAGTGAAAGGTAACCGACATCCGGACGAAAATTGGGGAGCAATGCCGGGAAGTGGAACGTTGTGGATATAGACTCCATCTAGAGTAACTTAAGCAGAGATAAGCTGTTCTAATTTACCGATACGTCTCGCGACAACAAAGACAACCCTTCTGACGATTGTTTTGAAAATGAAAGGTGACAAATCTAATGATGATGTAGACAGCCGATACGGACAGAAGTAAAGATTAGAAAGAGCGAGGAGAATAAAACAGAATATGGGGAGAGGGAGAGAGTGCATAGACAGAAGTTATCAGTCTCTAGGAAGCGAGTTGTGCGTTATGAGGTTGTACATCATGTTCTCGCAGCAGTTTTCAGCATTCGGGAAGTGTTGTACACATGTGTGTAAGCACAGCAGCTCATGATACTCCGTCTCTCCGTGGACTGCGTCAAGTGCTGTGCCTGGAAAGGTCGTTGAACATCACAGCAAGCTGTGATATGAAATGCAAATATTTGCTGTTTTGCTTAGTGCTGCTGGTTCTTAAACTGTTAAAGTAAAACACACAGACTGACTAAATAATTCAGTGAGGGGTTTTCTGTGTAGAAGGGTGTTCACTGACATTTTGGGGAATAGAAAGTGTTGATTTAATGTATATATGTAAAAGTAAATGAAACAGGCAGCGATGTTTGTAAAGCTAATGCACCATCAAAATGTGGGTTTAATATTCTGCAGTGAGCCTGAAAAAAAACACAGAAAAGCTGTCTTAAACAGCATTTTATGATGCCATAAAAATGCTTTATTATCTCTGCTGTCACAACAAAACCTGGTGATTATTCAGCCTCTAGGAGCCCCATCACAGGCAGCTGTATTTTATTTTCGAGATTGTATGACCCAGAGCTCCCATTATGGCAGATGAATGACTAAATCGGCTGTTACTGGTGGCAGATCCACAGCAGAACTGCAAAGCAAGTTTTGTTGTTGTTTTTGTGGAATATTTTCTCACTTCACAGCCCTCTAAAGATCAGTTGGGTGGCAGACCAAAGTGCTACGGTATGTTAACTTCAGTAACACAGTGACTGTGGATGCTAAGCTCCAATTTTCTCTTTCCTTGAGCGCAACATATGCTTTTTAATCATGTATTTGTTTATTTAGTGCAGTGCCTTATGCTCACATATGCACAAAGCATTGTTCTGAGAGAATTTGTGGTCTCTCTTCAACTTCAACTTTCCATCACATGGTGAACATTTACTCCTCTTGGCTTTTAGAGACAGTCAAACCAACTGGCTCAATGAGGAATAAAACTGCCAAGTAAAACATTCAGCCACACAGCAGATGAAACCATCAACTGCTTGTTGGAGTATTCAGGCATCGCCATCTCCTCTGAATTTATTGTAGTCATTTTCATTTAGCCGCCTCTGTAAACCAGATAAAAAAAGACCTCTGCTGAGCCATATGTCACTCCATTAAAAACACAGACACGAATTCACTGAGAAGGGTTGTTTTTTTTTGTTTCACTTTTTCCACGATGAATCCCTATCTGAGTTTTTATTGTCAGGCACAGCCTTAGGGCCCCTGAGGGTGCGTAGAGTTTCATACAGCAACGAACAACATCACCTTTGTGTGCCACCAATTGGGAAATGATGGGAGGGATGGCTGCAGACAGAGAGCTTGGCAGGGTGCTGTCAGAAAGAATATAATCCTCTGTGTGGAGTCATTGTGTGGGGATGTGCAGAGCGGGAGAGGCTAGCCTGGTCGTGGTTATGTGAGTAACCGTTACAATGGAGCATTCAGGTGCTATCAGATTAGACGTCAGGAATCTGCTTCCTGTTAGGGAAAGAATATTTCCCCCACTCTATCTGTATCCAACAGGTCTGTCCTCTTAGAGGGCAAACAATGGAGACAAACCAGCAGTACACAGCCATGATGTTTTTCAGATCACTTTACACAGACTGCTTTTATTACCTCCGAAACGAGAAGGATCTGGATATATTATGAT
Organism: Perca fluviatilis; assembly: GCF_010015445.1. NCBI lineage: Eukaryota > Metazoa > Chordata > Actinopteri > Perciformes > Percidae > Perca > Perca fluviatilis. The sequence goes on from NC_053120.1 coordinate 27,746,586, forward strand.
GTGAAACTGCTCAGCAGACCCCGTGGAAATATGGCCTCCGTTATGGCTGTAGCACACCCGAAAAAGGGTTTGAACAGCAGCATCCTTGCCTGAAATGCAACTCTCGCATTTTCATTCTCCATTTGCAGTCAGGCTCAGCCAGTCACACGCGCGAGCACACTGCGTAGAAAAGAAATGGAAGCCACTGCACCTGCCATCAAGGTTAACAGTGAAATGTGTGATTTCAAATTTGAGGTATTTTCTAGCTACAGAGGAGTGGCAGCGAGAGGATGAGTGCACCCAGCTGGGTTTTTGGAGCTGCCGGATTGCCTGACTGACTTCGCTCACTCTCAACGCCACTGAGGGCAGAGCGGGAGCAGTGGCAGGGCTCCTAGCGTCAGTCACAACACATCATGCAGCAGCCAGCCCACAGCGAGTGGAAGGGTTGTCAGACATGTAGGGCATGTCAGACACACCCACAGATATGTCCCAGCAGGGAGGATTCATAGACTGGGGAGGACAATGAAGAGGCGCAAGAGGAGGAAGGTTTCCTACCGTAAGTGGTGGGGCTAATGGATGTAGATGGTGTAGATTACAAAATCTAGTGAGCTATGAAGATTAAGGCTTTGCAAATAGCAATGGTGCCTTGAAGGAATTTTGGGTAGCAAGCTTTCTTACAGAGTTTCTGCAGGCAAGGGCACTGTGAGATCATGTAAAGTAGTTCTTCTTTGTTTTAAACAGGTCTCCAGGCAAACCCTCCTGCCCATAGCTTGCTTCTCCTAATAGTGCTGCTCTGCTGTTAGAACAACTGCCTTGCTAGTAACCACAGTGGAATACAAACATACAGGCAAGGGAGGATGAGATCCCCAATCTGTCTGTCTGTCTGTCTGTCTGTGTGTGTGTGTGTGTGTGTGTGTGTGTGTGTGTGTGTGTGTGTGTGTGTGTGTGTGTGTGTGTGTGTGTGTGCGTGTGTGTGTGTGTGTGTGTGTGTGTGTGTGTGTGTGTGTGTGTGTGTGTGTTTCCTGCTTTCTCTTTCTGGTTTAGGGCTCTTCTCTAATGGCATTTTTGCAACAATCTGCACACCATGCTAGGTCATGTGTGAGAGGTCAGTGAAGGTGTGTCCAAGCATACTTGCTATTGCTGTTTATATTTGTGCACAATATGTGCATGAAGTTTGGGAGAAGTAGAATATAAACAGAAGGGTTTAGTCAGTCGCATTATTGGTATCATTCCTTTGAAGCAGCTGTGCCAATCACAGTGGGACATGAAGAAAAAAACTCTCCATATGGAGAGAAGAGAAGAGTGCAAATCAGCTTTTCCAAATAGGGAAATAGTGTTGTTTTCTGTGATCTGCCTTATAGGACACAAACCCACAGCACTACAAATGTGTTGCCAAAGGCAGATGATGAGCCTTTGTAAATTTTATGTATATTTGTGGAGATATTAAATGTCTGGTCAGGTTTTTTTCCACACCGATGCCTGGTTTTTTTCTGAAACGCCAACTATTCTGTTCAGGTACTGCATAATTCCTGAATACCCCTATGAGATTTAACCATAACAATCACACAGTCAGAATTGTAATTGTAGCATATTGTAATTAATGGTTGCATATAAAAAAAAGGAGAGGAGATACTTTTTCTCGTGTGTGCTGTGTGCTTATCCCCTGTAGTAGTTGTAGTAGTAATAATAATAATAATATCATTAATGTAATATCTTTCATGTAACCCCAGCCCACTTTACATACAGAAAACAAGCAACAACAAAAAAATCTTGGCTAAAAAGTCTTGATTTAAAACAGAAATCAACTCAGTATTGCAGACTGAGGCAGCTTCTGTGGTTTTTTGCAGCAGCCTGGTGTTGGCTGTGTATGATTTTATCAAGGTAACCGCAGTAAATCGTTGTGCAATTTGTCATGGCACTTTTCAAGAAGAAACTGCAGATACACATATGCTGTGTCTGTCCTATTGCCTTCAGGTGGCTGTAGGGAGAAAGCAGATATAAAGTGTGTCGATTGTTCAGGATCATTTAGTATAGGCCGGCTGGTGGTACTAAGTGACACGCAGACCCAGTGTTAGCCAGAATACCAACTCCTCTGCTTGCACTTCTTGCAGGTAGCTCATATCTGTTGCACCTCACCTCCCACTTTCTCACCATACTTGCTGCTGGAAATACCATACTGATGGGCAAAGTGCATTTCAAGGTGAAGAACATACCCCTTTGGCTTCTTGCGCCACTATATTTATTTCTAGTAAAAGTCTACTTCTCTAATTGTATCTCAAATAGGAACTCAGCTTTCATCTGTGTGTACATCCCTCACTTCATTTGAAGGCATAGTAATCAAGAATATGTGCACGTTCATTGCACCATGGCATCACTTGATGTAAAAATACATGTTCTTTTTAGTAATCATGTAAGTCACAATATGAATTATTCATTATACATTAACAGTAATTGTTATTCCCTACTTTTAGTGTGTAGAGAATATTGGTGGGTGATTTGAAAAAGGGGGAACGCAGTTGATTCAATATTCTCATTTCACAATGCCCCCGAAAATGAGAGCAAAGACACATGGGGGGGGATCCAAGGTGGATAGAATGTGTTTGTGATGATAAGCCAGGATGGATTATTTTCTTGCCACTCTGACAGCCAAGATAATGCAATTTATTTAGGACGAATGAAGACGCCACAAGTGCCGCTCTTGTAACAATACACCCTCAATTTCTTCGTCAGTCTCGCCTTGCGCAGGCCTGCTGAATTGGGTTGTATTGAATTGCTGGCATGTTACTCCTCCCCGGTCCTCTCCAGGCTGATTCAGTGTGACGCTCGGTTCACAGGGTGCTCACTGAGAGCGCATCGGCTGCGTTCTGCTGTCTCAGGCTTCTGGCACCGGAGCTAATTGCAAGTGTCATGTTTTTTCATTGTGTGTGTGTGTGTGTGTGTGTGTGTGTGTGTGTGTGTGTGTGTCACACAGAGAGGTGGAAATGGAAGGGAAATAGAATCAGAAACCGTCTATGTATTTTTGATTTGTATATTATTCATGTGAAAGTATATTCTAACTTTCAAGTTAGAAACTTCTTTTCTTCTTGCGTCTCCACAGCTCAATTTCTTTTATGTCACATACACCTGTAGGGTTGATTTTCACCTCAAGATATGACTGTACATTGATAATAGCACTATGTAAATAAATAATAACTTGGACCAGTTAAACGGATTTGGCAAGCCGTAGTTATTTGAGTAATCCAGTGTTGATTGCAGCTTTCAGCATGCTCAGTAATAATTAATGCACTAACTGTAGTGGAATGTTTACAGACTGCAGTCTGCATCCAGTGTTGTTTTCACCCCTTTCACCCCTGGACACACACACTCACACTCACACACATACACAAAGGTGTATACGTATGCAGCCAGACGCGGCAACGCATGTGGTCAGAAAGACAGAAATAGCTGCTCCCTCCCCTGCAGTGCTCATCAATCCTATGTAGTTTGTCAGAGAGGCCGCTCTGCCCAGGCTCGGTACAGTAATCACATTGCCACACCTGCTCCATCCACAACCTTCTCTCTCTAAGATGCGAACACATTCCCAAAGGATGCAGGATGGCGTCTGCTGCCTTTCAAGTGGTCAAGCTGGGTTCAAGCCCAGATTTGGCAAGTATCTAAGCTGTCAGTTGTCCTTGAGCACTGACTTCCTGCCAGCCTGGGAAGGCTCAGTAGCTGACCAGGTGCTCTGATCTCCCTGTGGTGGGGAGATCAAAAGACTATTACATTATCATTCTTTACAACAGCTGACTTCATACCGTATGTGACCCCTTGTGTTAACCGTGTGTAGTTTTGTGGTCTTTACAACCACATGTCCAGATTTATTATATCACTACACACACTGAAAAAAAACTGTGATTCTAGATCTCACTGAGACACATCCACTAACGGCAGATTTATAGCTTGAGCTACTAAAGACAGCCTGTGTTATAATTCTTCTACATTAAATGATGCTGAATACTCTTGTGGGCTAGTATATTGCTATTGCTAGAAAAGAAACGTTTATATATTTATATATATACTGTGTATATATATATATATATATATAATTGTATAGGGAAATCATGCGATTAATCGCGATTAAAACTTTTAATCGTTGCCCAGCTCTAATATATATACAATACAGGCCAAATGTTTGGACACACCTTCTCATTCAATGCGTTTCCTTTATTTTCATGACTATTTACATTGTAGATTCTCACTGAAGGCATCGAAACTATGAATTGAACACATGTGGAATTATGTACTTAACAAAAAAGTGTGAAATAACTGAAAACATTTCTTATATTCTAGTTTCTTCATAGTAGCCACCCTTTGCTCTGATTACTGCTTTGCACACTCTTGGCATTCTCTTGATGAGTTTCAAGAGGTAGTCACCTGAAATGGTTTTCCAACAGTCTTGAAGGAGTTCCCAGAGATGCTTAGCACTTGTTGGCCCTTTTGCCTTCACTCTGCGGTCCAGCTCACCCCAAACCATCTTGATTGGGTTCAGGTCCGGTGACTGTGGAGGCCAGGTCATCTGGCGCAGCACTCCATCACTCTCCTTCTTGGTCAAATAGCCCTTACACAGCCTGGAGGTGTGTTTGGGGTAGAGCTGTAATCGGGCCTTAAAAGTACGGCGCGAAAAGGCCCGAACCCGACAGAGTTCGGCCCGAGCCCGACAAGTACATTTTGATTGACAGCTTATTAAAAGCCTGAACCCATTTACAGCCCGACTGTACAAAAGGCCGTCTATCAGCAGTCATTAGAGTGTCGGAGAATAGCGCGGACACGCGCTTCACACCGCGAGCGGGCACACGCACCACTCGGTGGAAAAGGGAGAGAAAGAAAAAAGAGACTGCGCCGCACGCACACAGCTCCTTTGTCTTTCGTAAAAAATGAGTCATTTATACATGTTTTAACATCATTTATTCATGACTAACGGAGGCTATAGGTCACTTGGAAGTTGGAACAAAGAAACCGGCTAAGTCCTCCAGAGACCAGCCTCCGTTTCACCTCCTCAGGATCCATTTTCACGCTAATCGAAACGCATCAGCTGAGTGCTCATTTACCATGCAACCCGAAGCACAAGCTCGAGCCCGGCCCGAGCCCGTGTAAAATAATAGAAATTAAGACCGAACCCAACCGAACCCGTCGGGTCCCGTCAGGGTCGGGCAAAGATCTTCATAAATGATGGTCCAACTAAACGCAAACTGGATGGGATGGCACGTCGCTGCAGGATGCTGTGGTAGCCATGCTGGTTCAGTATGCCTTCAATTTTGAATAAATCCCCAACAGTGTCACCAGCAAAGCACCCCCACACCATCACCCCTCCTCCTCCATGCTTCACGGTGGGAACCAGGCATGTAGAATCCATCCGTTTTCTGCGTCGCACAAAGACACAGCGGTTGGAACCAAAGATCTCAAATTTGGACTCATCAGACCAAAGCATAGATTTCCACTGGTCTAATGTCCATTCCTTGTGTTTCTTGGCCCAAACAAATCTCTTCTGCTTGTTGCCTCTCCTTAGCAGTGGTTTCCTAGCAGCTATTTGACCATGAAGGCCTGATTTGCGCAGTCTCCTCTTAACAGTTGTTCTAGAGATGTGTCTGCTGCTAGAACTCTGTGTGGCATTCATCTGGTCTCTAATCTGAGCTGCTGTTAACTTGCGATTTCTGAGGCTGGTGACTCGGATGAACTTATCCTCAGCAGCAGAGGTGACTCTTGGTCTTCCTTTCCTGGGGCGGTCCTTCATGTGAGCCAGTTTCGTTGTAGCGCTTGATGGTTTTGGCGACTGCACTTGGGGACACATTCAAAGTTTTCACAATTTTCGGACTGACTGACCTTCATTTGTTAAAGTAATGATGGCCACTCGTTTCTCTTTACTTAGCTGATTGGTTCTTGCCATAATATGAATTCTAACAGTTGTCCAATAGGGCTGTCGGCTGTGTATCAACCTGACTTCTGCACAACACAACTGATGGTCCCAACCCCATTAATAAGGGAAAAAATCCACTAATTAACCCTGACAAGGCACACCTGTGAAGTGAAACCATTTCAGGTGACTACCTCATGAAGCTCATTGAGAGAACACCAAGGGTTTGCAGCGCTATCAAAAAAGCAAAAGGTGGCTACTTTGAGGAATCTAAAATATAAGATATGTTTTCAGTTATTTCAAGTGCATAATTCCATATGTGTTCATTTATAGTATTGATGCCTTCAGTGAGAATCTACAATGTAAATAGTCATGAAAATAAAGAAAACGCATTGAATGCGAAGGTGTGTCCAAACTTTTGGCCTGGACTTGTCTATATATATATATATATATATATATATATATATAGAGCATGATTTTTCTTCTCTTCTATCCAGTCATTTGGTGTGGGATTTATCTGGTGTACCACTGGTTTTGACTGACAGTTGGTGCAGTGGGTTAAAAGAGAGAGGTGGGAGCTTGGTTTCGGGGAGGCGAGGCACGCTGACCCTCCCCGATGTGTGTATGACCTCATGGACTGTATAGCTGAAGCGTTTGGTGTAATACCCCTCACTGCAGACTGTCAGCCTCTGCAGAGTGCAGACTGACTGCTGAGGCGCCGACATCATCAGCACAAACCAGAGCAACTCCACCAACAAGTAAACGTAACCTCTTGTCTCTCTCTCCGTCTCGTCTTCTCTTCTCTTCCACCTCCCTCTCTGCCTCTCTGGCCTCATGTAGCTAACCTCTGCAAATCAATCCCTTTGAAGTAATCTGAGGGCCACATTGGGGTCTGCATCTTTGTGCTTCAGGGAGGTGTTATCTATATTTCAGCAGAAATCATTTTAATATTTCCTCCGCTGTGTAGTCAGCTTGCCACGGCAGTAATTGTAGCTCATCTGCAGTGAGCGACTTGCCTGTCTGGGTACACGCTGATACAGGGATCATATTCCTACCTGTGAGTCTTTGTCCATCCTGTCAGGGGAGAGATGGAAACTTGGAGTCACTCGGGTCATACATACATTGCTGTAGCAACATAGTTATATAGACATAGTTGTATTTCACTCTCACCTTTGTCAGGCACAAAGTTTTAGAACACAGCCCTGGAAGTGAATGTCAAGCAAAACAGACAGACCGAGAGATGCACTGCAAGCTAGAACATTGACCTAATGTTACTGTAATTTGCTGGAACCAGACTTGGAGAGAACACAAGTGGACAATTCACTCTCATAGTGTTTTTTCTCTTTTTCGTGACCAGGATAGTTCCGCGTCATCCTCTCGTCAAAGTTATAAACATTGACACCCGCTTTGACACGAGGGGAGGTGGGGCCTTTGTGTAATTTGCGGGCCTTACGCAACTTGCTTAGTAAGCGTACAGGGCACTCGGCTTTGTTTAAAGCTCTCTCGTGGGACATTTCAAGCGCTCTCCTCTGGTGGCCACGGGGGACCCTGAGCAGGCAGTTATGCTCCGGGTCGGCTATAGTAAAGAAACATGAGCACCTGGGTTGGGGTGCACTGGTAGCCAAATGGTTACATAGTATTCCACGTAACCGTACTGTCCTTGGTTTGATTCCATGTACCGGTACCTCTCTCTCCCCTCATTTCCTGTTGGCTATCCAATGAGGGTGAAAAATCTCGCAAATCATTTATTGCTCTCTTGGACTCTACTGTAGCTATATCGCTGTTTTCCAGATTTCAAAATGTACTTTGGTGAGGAAAACACCATCATAACGATGAATAATAATGATCTGCAGGAAATTCTTGATCTAGTCTTGCTCCAGATGTGTTGTGGCGTAGGTGACATTAGGCATTGACAGAGCCACTTACACAGATGCATTATGTCTGCCTATTTTTGCTCGGTAGCATCACTAAACACATTAAACACATGTTCGCACTAGCCATCATGCAAATTACAATATGAATATTTCACACTACAGCACAGTGATGATGACAACGACTGTATTTACGCCCATACTTTGCAGTTTAGAGCAGCTATCCATATGGCTCTTACTGTTCTGTGTGCCTCGGTACCTTTTAGAGACGCACTGTAGCATTAAATTTTAACGGGGCAGCTTTTGCTGGGCCCATGTGATGGCTTATCACGCTCATAGGGTGGGAACACTTGAACAGGCCAAGGCATGATCTCTGTCTCAGCAAAGCTATTACAAGGTTCAGTGAGTCCAAGCACAGCAACGTGGCGGGTGATAAGCAGGTGTATATACAGTAAGTGTGTGTGCAGTTTTGCTGTGTGTATGTGTGTGTGTGTGTGTGTGTGTGTGTGTGTGTGTGTGTGTGTGTGTGTGTGTGTGTGTGTGTGTGTGTGTGAGTGTGTCAGTTTATTCCTGCAGAGTTCAGTGTTTCTGCCAGCACAACCTTTTCTGCAGGCTTTTTTATGTTGAATTTGCCAACCACTCAGCTCTGGACTTCATGGGATGCAAGACATTTCCCTCATCGCAATCCTCTTTTATGGTCCGTTCTAAATCCTGGGTGTCTGTATGATCCATTGGGGAGTGGCTTCACAAATGTGCCACAAGGCTAAGATAATCTCTCTCCTGAGAGGCATAGGAAAAATGTAAGATGGCCCCATGGAGCAGTAAAATGTCACACAGAAGAACATATTTAAAGAAATTCTGCACAGGATTCAAGAGATGTTGCAGTATCCGTTCAATGTCAGGAGCGACAACCTAACATTATCTATTTGATTAGTATAAGTATAAATTTAAAGCTTAGACCTGAAAGCTGAACTTAAGTAATATGTCTCTCTCTCTCTTTATCTCCATAAACTGTAGTGCTACACCTACTGTAGCCCTTCTCTTCCTCTCTCTCTCTCTCTCTATCTCTGGCTTCGGCTTCCTCTCTTTCTCTCTTTTTCCTTTCTGTCTTTCGCACAGAAAAAGAATGACACAGTAGGAATGGAAGAGGCGACCTATTTTAAGACCAGTGTGTAATTAATCATAAGCTAGCAGCAAGCATTAAGAGAGGAGGAAATGTATGATAGCTCCCTCTGTGACTTTCTGTCCCTCCCTAGCTGACATTCTCTCTCTCTCATTCTCAGTCCATCTCTCTCTCTCTCTCTCTCTCTCTCTCTCTCTCTCTCTCTCTCATACATGTGCTTCTCTATAATAACATGTAATTTGTATCGTTGCCTCTTTTGCAAAGACCAGGGTCTCTCTGTCTCATGCCTTTTTTTTAATCAGTTTTTTCACTTGCATATTAATTTTTAGCTTCACATCTTTGCACACACACGCACACTCCTAATTATGAAAACCGCAAAATGTCATCCAACACCCTGTCGTGAATGTTTAAACACTAAACCAGTCACATTTCATTTTAAGTTATCTGCTGCATGGTAAGAGCTGATTCCGTGCATGTTCATCCATTCATGCGGAACATTTCTTTGGGCAGAGATGTTACCGTAGTCACACTCCATAACTGCTGTCTCATTTCTGTATACTGTACATGTGATGTCACCACCAAGACTGCAGGCTGTTGGTGGACAGATGGTGAACAACACAGTCTCATTTGTGCGTAATAAGTCATTACTAATTGTCTGCGGATTGGATCAATGTCCTATTCTGCTCCAGCTCAGCTCTATCACCACAGACTGGTAGATGGTAGCTAAGGAAAAGTCCTTTTTCATCTCATTATTAAGCAGTTTTGCTGGAACCGGTCACATTATGTCAATAAATGGTTACTTTTATAGAGAAAAATGGACCAATAGGAGATAGAAGGTTTTTAAGGCATTAAACGCATGCATGACAAAACATGAATAAACACACTATGCTATGCTCGTATTTTTCAGTTGGTGATGCCATCCACTTAAATCCTAAGGAGCTTATTGATTATTTTTATAAGATTTGTCACTCTCATTTTTCCCAACGGCAAAAACCCCGTGCAGCATTAACAGTACACAGAGCTGCAGTATTACTCTCTGTGGTGAGATTGACTCGGAGAATTGTCATAAGAAGTTTGGCCTTTTTGCTACTGACACCTCCCTGACTAAGGCGACTTGATGACCCAGTCCTCAGCTGTCAGTTCCACTGTGTGCATCACTGCCTTTTCACTGCAGCAGATACATGTCCGCCTGGGCTATGACTCAAAGTGGAGAGGCGTTTGTGTAGCTGAGGTTTTATATCAAAACTGCATGTAGAGATACTCAGTTGCCAGACTTATCTTTGGCAGTATAAGTGTGACTCAAGCAGATTAATGCATAGGGAGGGGTTTGTAGAGCACACAGGTATGTTTTGAGATGTTAGCAATTCAAATGTAAGTATTTCAAAACTGAACTGAACTCTTGCCATAGATCTTTACCTCAACATATCTGACTTTTGCTTTTGATGGGACCATACTGACCTTTGGTGTTTATTATTTGTTAACATTACAAACAAAAAGGTTATTATTTTCATGTTGGTTCATTCTAGGTCAAAGTGCATCTTTTATTTCATTCACTGACACCTGTATACTAGCTTTTTACAGTGAGCCGTAGCATTGCACAGCACTTGGAAAGTACTGAGTAGCTGTTAGTGGATTAATATCCTAATTTCATCAATGTCATGCACCACTAATATGATTATTATTTATGTATTGCTTAACTGGTTAAGCATCATGATTAGAAGCAACACAGACTTTTGTTTGTTAGTCGCCATTCATGGTCCCCGTAGAATAAATTCTAATGACTTTGGTGATCCTAAAACTTTTCCTCTGGCACCCTCATCAAAGTGTTCACTTATCAGGTGAAATATGACAACATCTACATGCACCTGATGGATTGGCACTAACATGTTGTTCAGACGTTAATGGTCCCCAGAGGATGAATCCTACAGACTTTGGTGATCCCCTGATTTTTCTTCTGGCGCCACCATGAGGTTGACTTTTGTATCTTTGAGTGAAATATATCATTTTAACTAGTTTGTTTAAACTTCAAACCCAGAGACCCCTAGAGAAAACAGTTATGTTACTCTGCTAATAAAAGGCTGGCTACCATTAAGCTGAACTAGTTTAGCTTTTTTGTAACGTCTAGCGTTAGATTTAGCTAATATAAAGTACAGTATGATATGCTTATGCTGTATATTATGGTTAAAGTACTTCAAATGACACATTCATACTATTTAAACTCCATAAAATGTCACCTGAAGCTGGCATTTCATGGATTTTATGTCACAAAGACATTGAATTTCACAGTGGATTAGAGAAACCGACTTTTCAGAATTGAAACTACTGTACTAAGCATTTTTATATCAAAGTGAAGCCACCTTGAAAAGCTTATTTTCCAAAATTGTAGCATTTTGACATTTTTTTTATTCCACCCAGAGCGAGCGAGCGTAGGCCAAGTTTGAGTCAAAATGGCTTTTCACATCACATCACCTGATTTACCTGAACAGTTGCTGTGGACAGCAACACTGAAAGTAGATTTAGGTTCATGCTAATAATCTCCCACCTTTACCTATTTTTTCCTCATGAAAACACACTGAAGATACTGTTGGTGACATGCTTTTATCCACATTTGCTTGAAGCGACGACAGAATAGAGCATAGTCGAGTTGTCAGCATGTGGCAACAGTAAACCAATCATTTGAGCATGCTTAAACAACACTGAAAGCAACAATGGAAGTCACATTTTCTATGTTTTTGGAAACAAATTAACTTCATGATTTATCATAACTTACAGTGTTGAGGACACTACTTTGAAAACGGTGGCTAGTTAAGCTAGAAGCTACTCTTCATTGGAAGTGGTTAAGGTAAAAGAACACTACAAACTACCATTACTACTTAGGTTATGGTTAGATAACTGGTTGGTATTAGGGTAAGGTTGGATTGGGGTAAGGTAAGAGGAAACACAAACTGATGTGGATGTAGCATTTTGTTCACACTAGCCCTAATACTGGAACCTTTGCATGATTTTGAAAATTAGCTACATTACCCAAATGCTAGTGGCAATCGTAGTTAAACTAGTAGATTCACTATTTGTACCATCGCTAGCCTGGTTAACACCAGACCCTTCTCAGTTGTAACTGAGAGTGGGGTAGGGGAAGGTTCACAGCTCATTTCCAAAGGGGCGTCACCAACGGACGCCACTCAAATGCCTCTGGGCGCAATTGGATAGACCTAAAACCAATCAGAGTGATGAAAGAGATGCCGCTTCAACGTCGCTGCGCTATTGTCATCGTGTAAAGCCCGCCTCAACGGTTGTGATTGGTGCCTCGATTTGGAAAAATTGGAAATGGGCTTGAATGGGCTCTTGGCCAGACGGACTTCCAGAGCAAATTTCAAATTTGCCGGAAGTTCGTCAGGGTTTTCCCAGGCTATACTGTTGCAATTCCCCAACACTGATTTATCAGTAATTTACCAAAAACGTATATTTCAAACTATAGGTCTGGTCTACTCTAAATTTGTTTTGTACACTGGCATTATCCAACCATAAAAGGATGGATGGATGTGGATGGATGGATAGATTTCGACCTAACCAGGCACACACATTGACCATATCCTGCGTGTTTATATTTGATTTTACGAGTCATTCAATGGTCAGCACTTACATATTTTACCATCTCCATCGGTACATCATTAACCTTTAAGCACTGTATGTTTTCAAATCACGTACAGTGTTGTTTTTTTCCTCCCTGCTGCTGATTTAAGAAATGAGCCTGTCTCTAATGGTTTTTCTCATTCAGCGAATCACTTTTATGTATTTTCAAAGGCAGCCTCTCCATCATCTCCCCTGCCCTGTGTATCAACAGCAGCCTCTCTGCAGCGGTGGGAGTCTATCACCCAGTTTCACAGGAAATTGAACACACGCTCCCATGTACTGAGTCAGGGTCAGACAACATCCAGAAGTGCACACGCATTTGCTTTCATGTGTACACACATGCATAAACACACTCAGACACACATACAAATGAAAAGTATTCCCAGACTTGCAGGGGAACTGCACTCTGTGTTCTGCACAGCGTCTCTCTGCTCAAACATCATTAAGTGAGTTTTGGTGTTATTATGGAGAAGATGCGGTGTATTAGATGGCCCGACAGATTGTGTCAGGGGCTGCAATCCTGCAGGATTGGATAATAAAAAGACACTTAATCTAGCTGGTTCCCTACAGTCCTTCTTTGCACACAAAATAAAAAATCCTGATGCCCCCTCTGAGATCTAACCGTCCTTGTCAAATTCTCCTCCTCCCTCTGTCCCACTCTAAAATATAGGAGCAATAATTACGACTTAATCTCCTCAATCTCGGCCATACATCCGCCAAAATATTTCCCATGGAGAGTCACAGAGTTATAGCTCAGCAACATAAAATGTGTTTATTACCTCCTGCAGTAATGTGCCATTAAAATAGGTGCCCGCACCAGTATGCATGACTGGGCGATGATCAGCTGATTTACGAGGGCATTGGCTTATCAGGAGGACCTGGGATGAGAGGCAGGAGAACGACAGGAGGGGGTCGAGTCAGCGCACTGTCCTTCGCCTGGCGAGCATCAGTCATGATAAACAGGGGCACGACAGACGCAACAACAGCCAATCCATCACCTTGTAGAAAGTCATAGAGACCGGGACAAGTCTACGTACTGTCTGTCCCACTCTACTCCTTCTCTGTTTCTGTCAGAGAGCAGCAGGAGGTTGGGCCCAGGATAATGAGAGGGGCATAATGCTTGCTCACTGCCTGTCATAGTTTGTCAACATTCAAGGCACTTTCGTAATGCTCTTTCTCTGTACAAAATAAATAATAAATTCGTATTTGTCTCCCACTCTTTCTGCCTTTACAGTGGAGAATAACCCATGCCAAACTAACCCCTGTCTCCATGGAGGGAGCTGCTTGCAGGAAGGTGATGGCTATAGCTGCTACTGTCCTCAGGGCTTCTCAGGAGAGAGCTGCGAGATCGGTGAGTCACTGGCCGGTCATGGCTGAGTGGGGAGACCTCAGAGGTCAGCAGCTGCGGGCAGATGCTGCGTCACTGTGGCATAAGAGAAAGAGAGACAGGCATATGTTGGCTTCACATTTACCAGATGTACTTGACTGTGCAGGGAATTCACGAGGAAAGCACCAACGAGTTTCCCTATGTGGGGATTTGTTTCCTTATTTGTTAGCACGGCTCTGAATTCAGTCCCAATGCACTCAACACCAAGAGGAGCTTTCCTGTCAGGTCCAGTAGCATTGTATCAGGCTTTCTTTTTTTTTCTCTTTTTAAAGATATTTTTTGGGCTTTTGTTTGTTTGTGTGTGTGTGTGTGTGTGTGTGTGTGTGTGTGTGTGTGTGTGTGTGTGTGTGTGTGTGTGTGTGTGTGTGTGTGTGTGTGTGTGTGTGTGTGTGTGTGTGTGTGGTTTTCACCTTCTGCCCCAGGAGTCGTTGGCAGCTTGTCTTTCTTCTCAGCTGTGTGGAGAATGTGGCTGTCAGAAAATGGCTGTGTGTGTGTGTGGACACATGGCCCACAGAGGAGCCATGATAAGGATCAGTGAGGGATGGAGCAGCTGATTAAAGTGCTGGGGGAAAACAGAAAAAAGAAAAGAAAAGAAAAAGTAGATGTGGTATTTGCAGAAGATATCAAAGTGAATTCAGCAACACAAACCTCACTCGGTTTGATTGAGCAGTAACACATCACAGTTGATCATCACAATTCTTTTTCCTGGACTTCCTGAATTAGAAAAGACCACCAAGCACATTGAACCTTTTGTTAGTCCGACTTCTCGAGCTCTGTGTGTTCCATAATTATGCGTACAAAGACAACAGGCCGAGCTGAGGCATTAAAAGTCATTACTTATGGAAAAAGGACATAGATCAAGGGTCAGAGGTCACGTTAGGCCTATTGTCCTGGGTCTGATTATCAATAACCTTTCATTCTTATACACAGAAAGAAGATATTATGCAGCATTTAGGTGTGCCAGTGCATTAACACCATTAGAGATCAATCAACGGTCTGGAGTTGGATCAATAATTAAATAAATAAATGATCACATTTTTGCCTTAATTTCGGAAGGAAAGAGCTTTCATAAAATATATATATATGTATATATATATATATTTTGTTTAGTGATTATTGCTGCGCTTTGGCTGTCTTCTCTCAGGAGTGTTGCCTTTCCCAGTGTTACTAAAGTGTTGTGATGTTGATTATGTTGCTAAACAGCTGCATATCTGAAGTTTTTAATAACAATTACGGCCATAGGTTAATTGCTTATTACAGCAAATGCTTGACCACAATTTTACCAACTTCACACGGCGCTGTTCTAGAGGAATTAGGCCTTAAGGCAGTGTGCCTTATATTCTGTGTTGCATTTAATATCCGCAGCTACCATCTCCTTCAGTTCATCATTTGTGGTTGACTATCATATTCGTTGTCCTTTGGTTCCAAACAACTTAGATACACCCACCACAGCCCCATTATAGCCTATAGAGTGGCATATAAACCTCTATCCACTGCACTGCCTCTGCTCTCTATGTGAAATGATTATTTAGTGGCACCACAGCTGCAACACACCTGCGAGGATGTCTCGAGAACATGGCTCGTAGCTGCAATTATTTGGTTAGAAGCGTTTTGGAGAGCTGCATTATTGATGGCCCGTGTTTCTACTCTGTATCGTTAATATTTATGAGAATGTGAGAGAGAGAGAGAGAAAAAAAAAAAGAGAGAGAGAGAGAGAGAGAGAGAGAGAGAGAGAGAGAAGCTGTGGACATCTCAGTGTTAACACTCCAGCTCCACTAGATCCTCATCTTTAGAAAGTCCTTCACTTCATCTATGTTCCAAGACACATAGATTACAGTCTGTAAAACACCATTATAAAAATCTAAGCTTTACGCTTTAGTAGTATACCAGGACTGTTTGGTGGTAAAGTCTGGATTCTTCAGCAGAATAAGTGATTAATGAGGCACAATACAGCCTGTCAGTTTGATGGCCATGTTTTGAGATACAATAATGAATAATATTTGGCTTCCCCACAGCTGGAATGAACATTTGTTCACATAAATGAAAAAATCAAAACAGAGATATAAACAAAATGCACCTCTTGGGGATTCTACTCTTCCACTGATTATGATGAGATACAATAGTCAAATATTTCAGTCTTAAAGGAGAATGCCGGCCGATTTTTACCTGAATCTTGATCGCTATATCTCCGAGTACTGTCCATAGGGAAAAAAAACGACCAAAATCGGTGCTAGCAAAGTGGAGTTGCTGCATCTAATGGCCAGAGCTCCCTGTTAGCTAAAATGCCAGTTGTGGGGGCCAGGCCCAGATTATCCATAAGGGCACTTGGGCCAGTGCCCAGGGGCACCAACCATTCACAACCAGTGGGAGGGGGCAACACATGACACAAGCTTTAACAATATTTTCCGTAAATTGTTATATTATTCACTTGAAATTGTTGAAAGACCATACATTACTCGTTTATGAAAACTAATTTCACAATAATAATAATAATAAATTATAAATAAATCAATATTACATAACCACTATCACTCCCCCTCCCCAATCTGTCAAAGTTGAGTTGGTCCACAGGTACGCGCAAATGTTTAATTTGGGGGATGTGGGGTGGGGTTTAACAATAAACAAAAGTGGCCAGTTTAACCCCCCAAAAATGTTTTCATAATGATGAATGTAAAATATTAACTGTTATAAAAAATGAGAAGTGGTTGGCTTTCTTGAATTAATGTAATCAGCAAGCAAAGAAAAACATTTTTCACACAAACCCCCCCACTTCTGGGTGAGACTTGGTTGCGCCCAACCCTTCAACGTGTTTTTCAAGCACATAGCACGGCCAGCAGCACTGCCGGTGCACTTCGTGAGTCTATTCAGATGGCAGAGAAGTGTAAAAGACCGGTCCACAGTCTGCGCTTCTTTTCCTAGAACTTGTATTTCTTTCAGAGGATTTTGTTCAATAAATCCATATTCTTCAATCTAATATTGATAGTCTTTTTTCCATAACTTATTCATTTTAGGTCATTTTAATGTCGTTAGCTGTGATGCTAAAGCAGTTTTAGCTTTCCCATGATGCTTTTTAAAGTTTTTGAACAATCAGAGGAGTTGCTTTCAGGGCCGTGAAATAAAGTCAGAAAAATAAATATTTGACCGACCCACAATGCTGCAATATATAGTATTGATTTTGGCTTTTTGAATTGATAGACATTTTGAATTGAGACATTTGAATATAGTGATCACTGCTCATATGCCTACATGTATTTAGTTGGACAAATTGGTAAATTACATTTGAGAAATCCCCTTGATTATGTCTGATATTTTTTGCCAGGAGGACAGCACGAGTAAAGGGGGTAGTGGACCGGCGTGGGGGGGGCTTTGAGGTATAGTGCCCAGGGGCACCACATTGTCTTAACGCGGACCTGGTCGGGGCATGTTCTAGAGAGTGCCTTTGTGCCTCTTAACAGACACAAAATGCAATTAAAATGTCTGTGCAACATGAACAGGGCCCTTACGTGACAACAACATGCGTTTTCAACTCAGACATTGTGAAAAAGTTTAAATTCAAAGTTTGTACTGTCACCTACCTTGTGTGATCCTGCCAGTAGCTAGCTCGGCCTGCTAGCTGCAGGCCCGACCGGCATCCTTGCTTCTGCTTTCTCTCTCATCGCCCCCCACAACTGTCATTTTAGCTAACCAATTTTGGTCGTTTTTTTTCCTATCGACAGTACTCGGAGATATCTAGCGATCAAGATTCAGGTAAAAATCGGCCGGAGTTCTCCTTTAATGTTTCCAATCCTTTTAGACAAAAGTGTAAAAATCTTTTAGTCTGTCCTGCTGCTCTGGATAAGTATTGAAAGGATAACTGTACATGTGGGAAACTTCAGTGAATCTGCATGTTTTGCCCCATTAGACCTCTACTCATCATTCATATTAGAACATAGAATTTGGTGACGTCATGTAGTTCCTGCGTGGGTGTCCAGAGCCTTTGGACTGAAGATCAGTCAAGCTGTGCAACACAGTCAAAGTATCACTTCAGATGTTTTTGTACATTCTACAAAATAGTTCAGATCAGACAGTATGCAAGAGCACATGGCGAAATTGACACCAAGTGTGTATAACCAGAACAAATGATGTATCTCTGTCTCATTACTTTGCTTACTAAAACTACACATTTACTGTACATATAGCACTAGCGTCAGAAAAGTGTTGCACTATGGTTAACTTACAAAACAAAAACACAAGCCCTTTTCAGACATTTTGAGATGTCACAGTAGAAAAAGCACAGGTGTAAGGAATTAAATGAATGATGGCTGAATTCCATTCAGCTGCTTCTGTATCAGGGTCCTGGTGTTGTACTGTACATGTGTACACCAAAATGTTATAAAGCCATTGTTTCTCCTGCTGTGAGAAAGGCCTACTCCCACATTTATCACAATAGAAGAAAACACGGCAAGGTTACACTTTTGATCTAATACAGAAGGGTGTGTGGAGAGGGAATGGTAGTATTGATAGAAAAAGAAATTATCAGCTAGCTGCATTGTGTGTAGGAAATAACTGTCCTCATCAGCAGATTGAGTTTGTTCAGTTAACAAAGTTAACAAAGACAACTTTATTTTTTTCTTTATATCAACATAGAGTGAAAGGGTGAGGGGCTCAGAATCATATAAAGTAAGGACATTTACAGTACGATGGCATCTGAGCAAACTAGAGCTGGGCGATATGGAGAAAATCAAATATCCTGATATTTTTGACCAAATATCTCGATAATCGATATTGTGGCGATATTGTAGGGTTGACAATTGGTGCTTTCACAAAATATGCACACAATGAGATTTTTGATAAATAATCATCAGTTATGTTGATATAATAACTAAAACAGTCTGGCGTGTTCGGAAAATTACATCACTCTACTGTAATGCAGCCTTTAAAACCAGGAAAAGACAACACTTGTGTCATATCAGGGTATTACGATATCCAAAATTTAAGACGATATCTAGCCTCATATATCGATATTTACATAATATCGATATGTTGCCCAGTCCTAGAACAAACCCAATTTGCTGATGAGGAACTTCATTTCCCACAATAAATGCAGCTAGCCATTTTTATTCTTTCAATATGACGAGTTGACCTCAACAAATTATTGCCTGACATTGATATGTTAATTAAGCTAATAAGGAGAGCGTTGTTTATGAATGGGACATCTTCATTCTTCATACCAACACATTTCCCTTTGTTACCTTCTATAACAGGGTTAATATGGGTTTTAAGTACAATATATTTAGTTTATTTAGATTAACGAACCCACAGATAGAATAATAAGTTGTTCTAAAGGTTAAGATGCGTCATATACGTTGTTTTACATTTATATTTTGTTTGTCTTGTTTTCCTTTGTGGTTTTTAAAAATGAAATGCCATTCTTGTTGACAGAAGCAGCCATTTTCTGTTTAGTTCAAATGTGGTTTGTTGTGGAGAAAACGCATTAACCTATCTCAGTCTATTGCTGAGGACGGGTCAACAAATCACTGTGATTCTACCTGGAGCAGGAGTTAGGCAAATCATTTCTGGTCGAATGCTGTTTGTTGTACAGAAAGAACTCCATCAGCCAGTCAGGTGAAAAGAAGAAAATGGGCATGAAAATCGTTTCGATGCTGTGAGACATTCATATGCATCTGGATTAACCAACAAATAGAAAGAGACACATAAATGCAGTGTTTTCTTCATGGCTTTTCGCAACAGAATCACAATAGCTGGTAGATGTGTGCTTTTTGGATTTCAAATGCAGAATGTGGGGTGAGGTCAAGACTGTAAATGATCCTCTTAATAGAAGGAAATTACTCTGATCGCACTATTCTCTCATTCTGTCTTTCGACCCCTGTCCCTCTTCCTCTCTATCCATCTTTCTCGTGGCCATGTGTGGAGTATCCTGCTCCATTTTCTCGATCGTTCCCATGTTGAATTAGAGGCGATAGCGGTGCTTGAGCTGCCTTCTCACTCCGCTTTCACTTCTTTTTCAGCCTTTTTGTTTTATTTCCCCTCAACTAGTCAAGCAAATCAGTCAGAAAGAACAAGCAGAGCGCTGTTGGGCATAACACAAGAGATGTGGGAAAAGGCATACACTGTCCAATCACTACCTCACAACACTACAGTAACATTCAGTCACATTCACAGGTGGTTTAAAGAACTCCCAGGTCAATTTCAGCAAAATAAATTGAATAGCAACATCCTCTATCTGTGTACACAGCAATGTCCTCGAGTTGGTTTTCTGCTCGACAGGGAGCACACCTGATGCTTATTCATTACTATTATTGTTGTACACCTCCCCCTACTCTCTGACCTCATTTCCAATCATTGTGATTAGATCTAGAGAGTTTTCTCTCCCACTTCCTTCCTCTCTCCCTCCCTGCTCTGTACATTTTTATCAAATGTGATTTGTATTTCTCTGACTATATCTTCACCCGTGTTGCTACTCTTTCACCCACCCTTCTTCTCATTCTCTCTTTCATTAATCCTCAGTAACTCCTTTCTCTACAATTTTCCTTGTCTCCATTCTATCACTCGTTTACTCATTTCTCTTTCCTGTTCAGCCCATCTCCCTTCCCTCCTCTCTTCCTCCCTCCTCACCCCTCCAACACGTTGCTCTTTGGCAAGACCTACGGTATAGTGCTGTATTGAAATTGCTCTGCAGTGCCGAGATTGGGGTGAAAACAAGCCTGTAGCCCCCCAGCATTTTTTACCAAATAACCCATTTCATTTCCTGCCACATTTTCTCACTCCCCCACAAACCCCTAAACTCTCCCACCCTTTCTCTCTCTGGCTCCGTGCTTCCGTATATTTCTCTCTCTTGCTCTGTGTTTTCCTGTCAAAGGCCAATACAATTATTCATACAGAAATGCCTCTGTACTCATGCATAAAATGTAACTTATTCAAGCTCACACGTTCACTCACCTGCATACTCAAACTGCCAATATGCTCACAAGGATGAGCACAAAATATATTCTCCTTTGTACTTTTTTTTTTTTCCATAACTCTTTTCCTCTCTCTCTCTCTCTCACACACACACACACACACACACACACACACACACTAGAGGATGGATACCCGAACCGGGCCGGGTTCGGACAGATATTTAGAAATGATGTTCGGGCTTGGTCACATCAGCGCGATAAGGCATTAAACATTTTAAATTTAAAAAAGCTTATTATGTAGGTGCGCACCTGTGTTAACGTGGTACTTGTTGCCCCGTGTGCACTGATGCGCTCATCTGTTGACATTTCCTCAATGCCTTCCTACAGTTGCTAAATAAAAGCGGGCTTTCCACACAAACAAACAAACATGTCATTAGTATGAGAAAAAAAACGAGATTTTAACTGTGTCGGGCTCGGACATAAATATCTTAATGCCTGTCGGTTCGGTTACTGCTTTGGACGCGGGCCAGGCTCGGACAGAAAAAGTGCGGCCCGATCCGCACTCTAACACACACACACACACACACACACACACACACACACAGACACAGACACAGACAAACACCTGTTTGGACCCCTATAAAATCAATATGTACCCAGGACTATATGAAGAGCTGATGCATAACTCAATGTTTAAAGAGGCCACAGAAACGCCCCCGCTGAGCTTCTGTATTCAACTAATTCATCCACTGAGACCCACTCCTCCCACATCAGCTCATATGATTGAGCTTGAAAGATTCATGAGGTTGCGGCTATTAATATCATCGGCCCCTAACCCACCTTACCGGTGTGTCCACAGATCTGAGCGATGAGGTCAAAAAGGATGGAATAGGAAGAACAGGCTGTGGCTGAAGATAATGGTGGTTGTATTGTAGATGTACACAGGCAGCTGCAATATTTGTCAGCAGATCCCCCAAAATCTGGTGGTTTGAGGTGAATTGAGGCAGAACGTGAAATTGGCATGCTTAGAGCTAGAGGAATTGTATGTGATAAAGCTGACTTACTGTATAGCCAAAAGTGTAGCAAAAGTGTGGGACGAAGAAAGAAAGAAAGCTGCAGATAGATAGTTTCTCAGTGAGTTGCAAGGGTATGAAGAGGAAGACAGATGGAGAGGGCCGGTGCTGCCATGCTGCTGCCCTCAGGAGATCCCATTCAGTCCTTCATTAATGATGGGATGGATTTATGTGTTTGGCTCCAAATCCTCCAAGTTCTAGTGCTTACGTCAATATGTTGTAGAGTTTCACGGCTATTTTTTTGGGCTTCTATTTTTCCTCCAAATGCAGATCCGGTGCTGGCCACGGGGTGAAATACTGCTCCATTAGAAAATGATGATTCATGTAATGATGAGCAGTTTGATTGCTCGCATATGATACAACAGCACAGACAAGGACAGGGTTGAATACTGGAAATGGAAATTCTGGTATTTCCTGGGAAAACTTAAAAAGATCAATTCCCTTTTCCCAGCAAAAATCTCCAGGAATTTGGATGTTTTATGTCTGTGTGCACCTTTGTGTTTTTTGTACTGAAGACTATACTGAAACAAGGTCACCTCCTCTCAACCTCATTAACACTATGCAAGCGTCTTACCATAAAATGTGGTTTTTCTAGTAATAACTGGATCTACTTTTCAACTGCAGTAGTTCCTTCCAGTTTCTTACTTCTTAAACGGCAGCTCAGAGTCCAGCTGTGTGGCCAAAACATTTTGTAGGATATATGTAGACGAAGCAAAGTGTAAACTCGGTAGACACAAACTATGCAGGCAGTTCAACAAGTGGCTCAAAGGAATAGCGTAACATTTTGTGAAAAATGCGCTTACTCACATTCTTTCCAAGAGTTAGATTTGAAGAAGTTCGATACCACTCTCATGTCAATATGGTAAATATAAAGCTACCGTCAGCAGCCAGTTAGCTTAGCACAAAGACTGGAATCAGGCAAAACCACTAGGCTGGCTATGTCCAAAGGTAACAAAATCCATCAGATTAACCAATTCATTAAAAGTATATCTCATTTGTCTAATGCATACAAAAACTGAATTGCAGAAACATTGTAGATTTTGAAAGTGTATTAAACTTAATTTGTAGTTAAATATTCTGGTTTTCTATAGGGCTGCGCGATATGAGGAAAATGTCAAATTGCGATTATTTTGACTGATGTTGCGATTGCGATATGATTCACGATATTGGAGGGAATGATACATTTTTTTGGATCATCATTCTCATTGAAACACAAATAGAAATGTACTATAGTCATGTAGTGTGATTTCTGCAAGAATCTGTACCTAACAAAGACGTTTTCTTCAATCTGTAGGATAGGATTTGTAGGCCCAGGATGTCTCTGCAGCCCCACAATACTTGGTTAGACTTGGAATGGTTAGACACATATTTTGCCTTTAACAAATGACTTCCGGTAACTTAAAAGCTCAAGTCGTCAGCGGTGTGTACGTACACACTTACCCCAATGCTGCCACAAGCAGTGCCTGATTGAAGTTTCTCGGCCTGCATCTTGACTCAGGCGGTGATACATATACATTTGCATTCACAAAAGCAGTCATTCATACAATAAGAGACACACAAAACTGGTCAATACACATACCTTACATGTAGTCATGAAAATGCACAAATTCATTCATGATCTAACACAGAAATTCAACAACAGATACATGGAAGCACACAGATACAACCTCAAGCATCTGCAGGTGTGCAGTTAAACCCTGTTCCCACTATATGGGGGATGAGTGGATGGCATAATTTCCCGGTTTTCAATCAGCATGGACACTCCTCCTCTCCAAACTGCTCAGGACAATGAGAAACAAAGGACATACTGGCTGCAGAGTTGAATGAGCTGGTGTGTGTGTGTGTGTGTGTGTGTGTGTGTGTGTGTGTGTGTGTGTGTGTGTGTGTGTGTGTGTGTGTGTGTGTGTGTGTGTGTGTGTGTCGCATGCAGTATTTCTCTGGTATAAACATACCTGCAGATTAATAATCTCTCTCTCTCTCTCTCTCTCTTTCTCTCACACACACCCACACACAGTTTGCACTCTCTCATACTCACACATTCACACACTTGCCACCTTGACTTGCCTCATCTTTACTACTCTTCTATGTAATTGAGTCGTCAACTGAAGTGTCGGGTACAGTGAATGAATATGCATGCGAGAGTCTGATATGGGTTTGGTTTAGCTCTCTGTGTGTGTGTGTGTGTGTGTGTGTGTGTGTGTGTGTGTGTGTGTGTGTGTGTGTGTGTGTGTGTGTGTGTGTGTGTGTGTGTGTGTGTGTGTGTGTGTGTGGGATGGATGAGCCAATGACTCTGTATACACTGGGTGACAGCTTCAGGAGCAAGTGAAGCATATAAAGGCTGGCCACGTAGAAAGCGGGACAAATTGATTTCCCATGAAGGCGGGGAGCTGGATTTTACACAGGCGGGTCTTATCAGTGTTCCAGAAACACTCAAGAACAACACACACATACAGACACACAAGCGTCTGCACACTGGGATACATACTTATATCATCAAATGTAAAAATGGATCACAAAATGCTACATCAATATGAGATTGCACACAAACAAATAAAAAACAACAACATGAGAACATGCACTCATGCAGCAATGCACACATATGTTCTGGTCAAATGACTTTAAAGGTACCCTGTGGAGTTTTGGACCACTAGTAGCACTAGCAGCGTTTTTATAAGTAGGTCCATGTTTTGTTTGCAACAGAATGAAAAAAATTTAATTTCTCATTGCAGGATTAATAAAGTATGTCTTAATCCTAATCAAGTAGGAAGTAACTGTAACCCAACATGACGTCATGACATTGCGTAAACATAAACGCCACTTTCCTAAAGCCAAATGGCGTGTTATCTGTACGCATTTTCAGCTTTCCACGTGTATGTCTACGATGTATACAGCAGATGTAAACATACCCACCACGTGGCGTCGCCACGTTGCGTGTTACCGCGAGAACGTGACATACTATCGCGAGAACAACGCCACGCGTGTGAAAAAAAAAGAAGAAGAAAAAATGGTTGGGTTTAGGGAAAGAACACAGGGAAAGGCTTTAGTAACACAAAAAAGCGACAAAAACACCGACAGAAACGACAAAAACACGCTTAGGAAAACAATAAATGGTTGGGTTTAGGAAAGAAACATTGGGGAAGGCTTATAAAAATAATAAAAAATAAACCCAGCTCTCCCGGGTGAAATTTCTGTGTTTTACCCATCCACCACCCCAACCACTCTCCTTATGTGGTCCCACGTCCCTTTATACTACTCTCTACGGCGGAAAAACACGCTGAAGAGCGATTATGCTGTCTTGATAACACGCCAAAATGGCATACAAATTGGCGTGTCATACATACGCCACTTCATGAGATCAGTCTGCGTAAACCTTAGTTTGCTTTCACACATGAACAGTTTGGTCCGTTTTAAACCGAACCCTGGAGCATTTGGTCGAATAGTCCGGTTGGTTTAGGGTGGTGTGAAAAGCTCATTCGAACTCTGGTGCGGACCAAACAACCGAACTCTGATCCACTTGAAAACAGGGGTCTCAGTGCACTAGAATTCAGTTACCTAACCGAACCATATGAAAAATGTAACAATGTTGTAACTTCACCCCGAAATTGCACAGAATTTACTGAACTAAAGATGTGAAAACCCCCTGAGAAACTTTTTTGCCATATGCGTCAGGTGAGCAGTTCTCATTAAAGTGAATAGGTGCCATTTTTGGGATCCGGTATCCAGTTATTTTTATACATCCATGAAACAATTATACAAATGCACTGCGAAGCTAATGTTAGCTAAGATTAGCTCAAGCAGCTACAGTGCAGAGCTTTCAACATCAAGTGTCAAAACATTGTTAGACATCACTTACCAGCAGTTTAACATAATAATCATAAGCAGCTAAATATACATAACACCGTGATTCTAATATTCTAATACCATTAATGTAATATTTTTATAAATATGAGCTTTTTTTCCGACTCACTGACTTAAGTAAAAAAGCAACTTTATTTCATCAGATTATGTTCAAGATAATTGTGATTTTGCTTGTTACAAACTTAAATTGACTAATATATTATATTCCACAAATATTATTACTGGAAAATAACTGCAGTGACAATCATAATTTTTCATCAAATCGATCAGCCCTAACCTAAACATAATCTAACTTTGACTATAAAGCAAGTCTTAAGTCTAAAACATCCTCTTTAAGAACCGGGAATGGTCAAATGTTCTTGCTTTTGCTGGATCTTCCTCCTCATTCCATCTGTTCATCTTTTATCAGGATGTGTAGATCCTCACAGATGTATGACCACATGTATATAGTCCATACATGTACACCCACGTGTACACAAACTGCACACACTATAGTGACCTTGTCCAACATAACAAAGGGGATTTTTATTTTCTATCTCCAGAGAGTGTGAAGAAAATAGCAGGAGACAAGAATGAGACAGAGAGAGATATAGCAAGAAGTCATGACAGAGAGGCAGAGCAAAGATGATTGAGAGAGTAAAGTACTTGACCAGGCCTGCCCGAGTATGATTGACTGTCAAACACAAATTAGCTGAAAAATCTTCCTTAAGATTTACCAGAGGCCATTTGTTTGGTTCATGAGCCTTTTCTTTTCAGAAATAGATTTAAAGATTCAACATCAGAGCACCCTCTGCTCAGAAACACATCCTTATATAATTTCACTGTCAGTGATTAATTGATTCTGACAGCAGTAAGAAAAAAATAGATAATTTCACTCTACTATTTCCTCTTTAAGTATGTCAGAAATAGCGACAGGAGGCAGAGAATAGCCTGTCATTCACCCCTCTAGGGAACTGCTCTACTTTAAGAGTAGAGTTATTGTATTTTTTAAGTGTGTACGCTCACAGAAGTAAGGACCAAGAGAGAAGGAAAGGAAGAAGGAAGCAGTGAAAGGAAGATAATAGGTAGGATGGAAGGTAAAAGGGAAGGAAAGGAGGAAGAAAGCAATGAAGAAACGTAGTCTGAGGGAGGGTGCAAAAGGAAGGATGAAAGGATGCCAAAAAAAGGAAGTGAAGAAATGAGAAATGGAATAAGGGAAGGAAGAGAATGAGGAAGACAGAGTAACAGTGACTACGTTTACATGCACATAATATTCCGGGTTTTGCCCTAATTCCGAAAAAGACAATATTCCAACTAAGCTGTTTACATGGCTAATGAAAGTATTCCACTAATATTCCCGTTTACATGTAGCCGTGCAAAACAGGATTTTTTCAAAGTTTCAAAGGAGCAGCGGAATATTTGGAGCGTGCGAACACGGTGTCCCTCTTTCATTCCTTCAACCAGCTTCTTGAAAAGGTCAGCGTAGTGATGTTTGCGCATATCAAAAAACCTGTTGATATCCAAGTCTTTGATAATGTTTAAAAGTAGCTGTTTCTCCTTCTTATCAGGTCTGCAGCCTTGCAAACTGTTGGCTGGTTGGATTATTTACAGTAACCATAGCAACACACAGAGCTGACCATAAGACGTAAACAGGCAAGAGGCCGTAAACTGCGGTAAAACCCCCGATTGAGACGCATATTCTGAATGTCCAAAGAATGCCTCTAAAACCTAAATAATACCGGAATACCCCACGTCTTAATCGGACAATGCTATATTCGGAATATCCAACAGGAATATGCTGTTTACTAGTCTGGCTATCACCAGATCAAGCTCAATCTTTCAAGACTGAACATTAGTCTGGGGAGTCTGCTCTGTATTTTCTACTGCACAAGAGGCGTGATCAACGGGCATAGTTCAAATTACTCTGTACGCAATTGGATAGTCCTTCAACCAATCACACCAACGATCTGATGACGTAGAAGCGACAGCGGCATCAACGGGTTGCTACGCTTCGGTGGCCGTCATGTTGAACGTAAACAAAAAGCTGCTTGCCTTTGCTTCTCTATCGTCATGGTGTTAAACCCGCCAGTAGCGCGCCAGATGGATAAGCCAGTTTGTGATTGGTTCCCGCAAATTTGTAACGGAAGCAGGACAGATAAACGTCCAGGTTTCCGGCCCTGCAGCTCAGCAGGGCGAAATCAAATCGCCGGCAGATCGGGCTGGGTTTACCCAGTCTAGCTGTTTACATGACATGTATCAAATTCGGAATATTGTCATATTCGAAATAATAGTGGAATACTGGTGTGCATGTAAACGTACTGAGTGAGGGAGAGGATGAAGGAGGGAAAGAAAAGTAATAGCATAAGCGATCCATTTTAAGAGGTAGACGTGTAGCTCCTTTTAAGCTGAGGTGAGCTGTGTTAATGATCCCACCCTGGGCATGTCGGGCAGATAAAGTTGTCAAGGAACAGGCCAAACCCCACACGATCCAGAGGGCCGCTGCCGCTGCTACCACCAGGAGCCCTAAAGGGACACCTGTAAACCCTCCTGACTCAAAGGAAATTAGCCTGGTGAGACCCACAGGGGTAAAGGAGGATAAACTTGCCATTTAGAGATCTCCAGAGGGAGCGAGAGAAAATAGAAGGTGAAGAGACTCGGAAGTGACTAATGAAAAGAAAGTATGGATGGCAGTGAGGAAAGGAGGAAATGACTCTGGAGGAAGAGAAATGAAGAAGAGAAAGTCAAAAAAAGAAGAGCACATCTACAACTGCTGCTGCTGATTCTCTGGCTCTATTCTTTATTTCCTGGTATTTCAAAGTCCTCCTCTCCTTCTGCACGGAGACAGAAATAGAGAGCGAGGCTTTATGATACTGGTGGCACTGTGGCAGCTTGCTTGGCTTCTCCTGTCCCTGGCTTCTTTTTCCTGGCCAATGGCCCCTTCCCACACGAAATATAAACAGGCACTGAAGATGGAGCCAGTGCATACAAAACACACACACACACACACATAGCGTCAGTGAGTGAAGTCAGACTGTCAGAACTGAGGGCTAGCAGAGCGATGTGAGATGTTGTGACACTTTACCTCATTACATTTTCCCAGGCTGTTATGAATGTTGCAGAAGCGCTGTCAACCAAAGCGAGGACCTGTCAGAAACACACTATTGACACACACACACACACACACACACACACACGCCTCTGACGCACGCATACTGACATATCAACCTTGCAACATGTGAATTAAGATGACTCTTTTTTGTATTTCATGTCGCCTTGTGATTTTTGGAAACGTCTACAAGGCAGGTTTAAGGCTCACTTCAGATCTCGTAAACCCAGACAATTTGGATCGTTGCCTGCGCGCCGCTCTCAGCACAATCGTCGGAGCTTCAAGATGTAATTGTGTCTGGGGCTAGTGGGGAGGTAGCATATCCCCGCTCATTCTAACATCTCAGCCAAGGAAAAGGGATGAAACATTTTCTCTATCTTCACCAGAAACCCCAGGATGAAGGACTTTTCTCCAAATGCTGGATCCTCTTGATAGGTTGATCAGCGTTGCAATGAGTTCTCTGGAGAGCAGCACAGAGCCTTGGGCTGTACCAGAGCTGCTGTGTAGTCTGTCTGTTTCCTCTTCTCTCTGCTGATCCTGATCCCTTTGTAATCCATCCGCACCCAAACACAGGGACTCGGGACACTACGGTATACTGCTAGCACAGACACACACACACAGACAAACGCATCCACACAAGACTCAAACTACTTTACTAACCATTCTCTGCTATTTGCTAAACAGAAATATCACATTTAATTTAACGAAAAGGTTTGATAAAAGTGGAAATCCTGCGTTGTGAAATGGTATCATTTTGTAGGATTTATTTCCTTTTTATGGCCACTTTATAGAAACTGAATTCAACTCACGTTCACGGATCAAGTATCTCTGAGATTAGGACGAACATGGAGGGACCTTCTGCGAGGCCCAACACGCAGTATCTTCTCTAAAGATATAATAATCCTTTAATTCTATAATAACAGCACAGTAATTCTTTAGTTATTGTTGGCTAGAAACTCAAACAACATATGGAAGGTACTTGTAAGGGAAAAGCTTAAAATTAACACCTGTTAGACTTTATTCCCAAACCTCTTATGCTTGGACTGCTCTAGCATCTTTTTTTTCTGAGATAGCAGAAGAAACTAATTGTGGGACAAGGCAGTTACACACAAGAACTCCTGTACTATTAAACATCTGCTACAAGGGAAGGGTATATTATGGTGTGTTACACATTTATATAATAAACATTTGATGCTCATTAACGCTGCTGTACACACCAGCATTATAGTTATTGACACAACATGTTCCATTAAGTGGGCATACTGTTTGGACGAACGGCGGTTCAATAGAAAGGTATCCGTCTATGTAGAAGGGCATGGAAATGTCAATGCCCCTCAGCTAGCTAAAGGAAGTCAATCATCCAGGGTCCCGCACAATGAAGGATGACAAACACAAAGAGCCTTTCAGCAAAAACCTTTGTGTGACAAACATTTCCATTTCAAAGCCTCCATTTTACATGATGTCATGTCAATTTATTTTTACATAATGTCTGCTGTGGTTCAGTGGCAACTAGGCGAATGTAGAAAGAGTGACCAGATCTGTCACTGCTGTTGGTTGATAAGGTGGCAGACTGCTACCCTGTGTGTTTGCTAGAGTTTGTTTTTGTAAAGGTGTCACAGATGGAGCAATTGGAAGTTTGCTTGCATGAATGTGCATTTTCTACTATGTAGCTGACAAAAAGTCTTCCCCTGCCGCATTAATGTAGTCCCTTCATGCCCTCCATAGCACCCTGTCAGATGTGAATTCTCCAGGTGGCATTTACTGGTTCAAAGGTTCTCTGTGTAATTGATCAGACTGCTGTTTGATCTGTACGGCTGGCATTTACTCTACAGAGAAAAATGTGCTTTTCCGACTCTGTTGGGACAAACTGGCTGGCTTTCAAATGCCCTTGCTTGCCACCTACAGAAGTTTGGCGCGGATGGATCATATAGAGCGAATAATGAGATTTCCTTTGCTTGTGTATCTGTACACGTGTACTTGCATGAGGAATCAACACAACACAATCCACACATTGTTGCTGTCCTGGTTATCTTTTCGCTTAATGAAGCACTTTTTCTCAGGGTTATTCACAATTTGCCAAAGCAATTACGCCTAAGACATTTTCAGAAACAGGACTCTCGCTCCTTCAGAAATTTCCACCAAATATTAAATGGCTCTAAAAATAAATAAATAAAAAGTTCCACTTAGTACTGAATTTCACTACTCCCAGCACTCTTACAGTCATTAGGTTGACAGGCAATGGCTGCGATCTTGACCTTCGATATGAATGTTTGTAGTAGTTTTGGCTTTTTAACTGGGTAGCCGGCATCTTCACTTTCTCTTAAAACCACATTCAGAATGAACCTTTTAAGACTTGTGCAGAGGAAATTGTAGCTATTTTTGTGTCAGAGCCAACAAATGCCAAGTAAAAAAAAATCCCAAATGCTTCTCGCTTTGACATTCTTTTTATTTGATGTTGTGGGTGAATATGTATGAGTGTGTGGAGCAGAGAAAAGGACATTTGCAAAACAACTTACTGCTACGGAATCAAAAAGATGACCAAAAGAAGTCAGACGGGATTTATTTCATGCATTCACAGATAAGAATACAGACATTTCAGACTGTGGTTGTCATCAGTGAACTAGAAAAGGCTTTCTTTGTGCAACTAAATACCTAAGTAACATTGTGTTCCTGGTATCCATATATTGACTTCTGACCTAATTTCACCGACCCAATATCCATGCATTATCTGAAACTGGTTATCCTATTCAGGGTCACAGGGTGTGGAGCCGATCCCTTTGGGCAAGAGACACCCTGGACAGGTCACCAGACTATTTCTGGGCTGACACATAAGCTCCTTTCATACATGCACTGCAACCCTGAAAATATCTAGTATGTATGTAAGAACACAAATAGCTGAATCATATGGACTGGGCATAAGCCCTGCTAGCTCCCTAGTACATAGTCGGATTGAGGCTGTGTGTGAATACAGCAGGTCATTGTCCGGGGAATTCACAGCAAGTGAGTGGGCGTGTTGATGACATTTCTATCATGCAGCTCGCACAAAATTGGTGAAAAAGAAAGGTACAGGGAGCATCTTGTAATTTTCACTGACGGGTCGAAGGATCCATCAGCTGATGCAACAGGAGCAGCTATGGTAGTCCAGGGGCTGAATATCGAGTTTCGCAAAAGAACATCCAATACCTGACTGTGTATACTGTAAAGGTGTATGCTATTTTGATGGCAGTTCAGTGGATTGAACAGATTCAACCTTGTAAAATATTAATATATAGAGACTCATTGTTAAAATGAGACACATAGAGATAAACATAACATTATCTAAATCTAAAGGAAAAAGTATAGTATTGTTGTGAAAAGAAATAAACCAGGAATGGCAACAGTACGGAAAAAAAGGAGAAAGCAATTGATTCTGATTACAGTACTTCACATTCAAGGGGTAGGAGGGAAGGAGGGAACAGGTCAAGTTGACCAGTTCGAGCAGTGCCAGCACCCAGAGATGATACAACATATACTTGTGGCATGTAGGAGATATGGGCCAAAAAGAGAAGTGATGTTAACTGAAATGAGGAAAATTGAAAAGTATCCTAGAAGGTGTGGAGGGAGAGGAAAAGGAGGAAAATTGTTGTTTAACTTCTTGAGAGACTCTGGACTAATAAAAATGATCTGATGTGAAGATGATACAGTAATGGGTGAGCTCCAGAAGGAGGCAACAATGCAACATTGACGAAGAAGAACGGTGATTTACACGAAGATGGCAACAAAAATGTCTAACTGGAGAGCCGACGAGATTCCGAAACCTTGGTTGGTAAGAGCCGACGACCAAATCATCAGACAAATTCAAGGAACAGCAAGAGACTCAGTTACGTATGACCAAATCACTAATCGGCTACCTGACCGCTGTGTAATCTGCATCAGTTTCTAAAGTTTCCGGATTCCGACGTCTCTCCAGTGCAGACTGATCTCATAAAGTGGCGTATGTATGACATGCCAATTCGTATGCCGTTTTGGCGTGTTATCAAGACGCATAATCGCTTTTTAGTGTGTTTATCAATTGCCATTGCCAGTGGCACTGACCCACATTACGTGTAAATTTTTGACGGTTTTTTTTAAGCCTTCCTAAACCCAACCGTTTATTGTTGTCCTAAGTGTGTGATGTTGGTCACCGTCGCGTTTTTGTCGTTTTTTTGTGTTACTAAAGCCTTTCCCAATGTTCTTTTCCTAAACCCAACATTTTTTTGTGTGTGTGTGACGTTCTCGCGGCAGTACGGCACGTTCTCGTGACATCGGCTGTATACAGCGTAGACATACAAGTGGATAGCTCAAAAAATATACAGATAACACGCCATTTGGCTTTAGGAAAGTGGCGTGTATGTTTACGCAAAGTCATGATGCCATGTTGCTCCAGCAAGACATTTTCGTTGGAGTCTTCGGGTATATCACCCTTCTTCTTCACCCTTGGATGTTGTCATGTCCTGCCTTCTGCTAGCTGTACCCAGGCACCAGCCATCGCTAAAAACCAAACATGTGTTTTCAGTAAGTTAGGCCCCGTCTACACGTACCAAAACGATCTTTTTTTACCCGTCTTCCCTGGATTCGTTTCAAGAATAGTTGCGTCCACACGAATCCACTTGTAAATGACTCAATACGCTACTTCATATGCCAGACCTATAGGCGGCGCTGTTTCTGCTACAGAAATTCACCAAAAAACGGAGAAGAAGAGCATAGTCACTTCCACTTCCCATCATAACATGACTAGCTAGATTATCATTTTCTCTTAATACATCCGTGGACTATAATAACTTTCACCACTGCTCATTTTATAAAAGCGCTGCACAGAAAATGTGTCTTTGTTTACGTTGTATAATGTGCTGTTGGATTGCTTTTTATTTTGCATGATTGCAGCGCGCTAGCAGCGAGCTAACGTACGCGTTAACGTTCGCTAGCTCTAACATCGGCAGTCAAACGAACATCAATGATCCCTGAATGATGTCTTTTTAATAATCTATACGTTTTTCTTGCAGTAGCCTTTCTACAATAAGCCATGGTAAAAGTTCCTATAATCCGTTCAGGGAGTTGATAAGCAGACAGATTAGCTAGCTAGTTGATAAGTAATCTACTTCCACTTTATAAACAGATAGCCATAGCAGCTAACGTTAACGTTACTTCGCTGCTGGGGCGGTCAGCTACTTTAGCGATGTTTAACGTTGGCTACATAACGTTAGCAATATATCTTGTGTTGAATCCAGAGGGAAGGGTCAGGGAGCAGAGACACAGTATTTAGATGAAGTGAGCTGGTTTGACCATGGAGATGGGACATGCTCGCTTAGCTTCACCGCAGTTGTGTGCGTCAGCGGCCGTGGGAGAGGGTGTAAAAGAGGGGTGTGGCGATGACATCATCAATACGGATTTGTATTCACCATCCATACGAAGCCAAACGAGAGCCGTTTTCGGATTTTTTCACCCTGAGACCAGGTTTCAAAAAAGTGCGTTTGCAGGATTCGTCTGGACGGTCGGCCCAAACGATGCAAAACATGTGCGTTTGCACAAAAAAACGTTTCAGTGTGGACGGCCCCTAAGAATGCGTCTGACAAAAAGACATTCACAGCTATGGGCAGAACTCCTGCATGTCTTTGGACTGTGGGAGGAGGCCGGATAAGCCAGGGAAAACCCCACATTAACACAGGGAGAAGATTCAAACTCCCCACAGAGGGGCCCAAGTCTACCAGCGGGTTTGAACCCAAACCCTTTTGCTGTGGGGCGCCAGTACTAACCACTGCACCTATTCTCATTTATGTCACTTGAGCACTGAAATGCAAGAATAGTTGGTGTTCAATTGTAGACTTTATAATCTTCATAATCCAGTCATGTCAGAATTTCTTGATCTTTACTTGTAACTTCAATGAAAAACTCTTGATTTTATCGAGCTTAGGCTCAGACAAAATCTCATCACGTCTCATGCTACTCGAGGAGGAATTTGTGGTTTAAGAAATTACCAAAAGGCTTCAAATCCATTGAGTGGTGCTTCTATGTTGTGTCTAAAGTGGGCTTCTAATTAATCCATAGACCCCTCAGGATTCTCTAATAGTTACTTAGAAAGTGTGATTTAAAGTGAATATTTTTTTTTATCTGGAGATAAAGAAGCCTCATAAATCTTTTGGACAATCAGCCACTATTAGTCCGGATCCTGCCTCATTATTTTAACAATGGCTGTTGTCTCCACTTCCTCATTGGTAAAATAGACTGTATATAATGTGTAGTTTGTGATGTTATTATCTTTTAGAGTTTGTCCTTTTCAAATATCAGTTCACCACAACCAGCAGAAAGTTACAGTGTGGAACATTCCCTCTCTTCCAGGTATACAGTATCACCATGCGGTACTTTTTATGGCAGAGTTACTAGACCACTAAAATAATATACCATGTTTTAATACACGCCAGTCCTTGGCTGAAATATTGATTCTTCTGTCCAAGCCTTTATTACCATCTGAGTGGACTCTCTCTTTCTCTCTCTCTCTGCTGGACTCTTCCTGGCCAAAGCCACAATGATTCTTAACCATTAAATTGCTGATTGCAGAGCTGTTTACTTTTTATGTGGCCTGAGCATTTACAAACGTTGTGGCCGGAGCGTAAATTGAAAGCATAAATCTCACTGTTGTAAAGTAGAAAAAGACCCTCCAGAGGTGGCAAACTCAGAAACGTCCTTTCCTGTAGCGTCAGGGAGGACAGGACGGTGATGGAGTTGATCTTGGGCTGGGCATAGCTCTGATCGAGTACACAGGTAATAGAAATGTTATCTGATCTATTGAACTGACAAATAATCCCAAAGGGGAAATGGGGAAAGGCTGACCCAGGGCCTTCTCTCGCAGGATTTTTGTTTGCTTCCCGTCTCTTTCTGTCTCTCTGTCTCTTTCCTGTCCCTTTTCAATTATTCATACCCTGGTTTCGACACATGCCTGCAGTAAGCCTCCAGATATTCTGTCAACCGACACCACCCCCGGTTTGTCTGGCTGCTCTCTCACTATCCTCCCCCATATTCTTCTATCTCTATTTCCCCATCCTCCGTCCTCACACTTGCCAGCTATCCTTAGATACACCCAGAGAGGCGGGGATAAACAACAAGAGCGGGTTACATATTTATCCTGCAATCAAACATTCCCACCCAAACTGTGTTTTTCAATCAGCGATGAACCACATTTAATCCTCCTCAGCCATTAGGTTAGTCACGTCAACTTTTCACATGCATTTTGCGGCCTCTCCTGACAGATTCAAATGACTTAAAGAAAAGCTCGTCTAGACTTCGTAT
Organism: Perca fluviatilis; assembly: GCF_010015445.1. Taxonomy (NCBI): domain Eukaryota; kingdom Metazoa; phylum Chordata; class Actinopteri; order Perciformes; family Percidae; genus Perca; species Perca fluviatilis. The sequence goes on from NC_053120.1 coordinate 27,782,683, forward strand.
AGTGTTTGCTGCACCTAGCAATTACTACGGTGGCTGGCACCTGTTCGTCCCTCCATCCATTTCTCTGCCAGAAGATAAGTGGAGCACTGCTCTCCTAGACTCCCTGGAGACTCTACTAGTGCCCAGGCCTGATTTTGTTGTACTGGGGAGCCAGCCAGATAGTCATACACACACACATACATATGCAGTCTCACACACACACACGCTGCCACCTGCTTAAGTTGGATGGTTCTCTCATTAAGCCAGTTTGGCAGAGTGTACATTGAGTGGGCTTTGAGTGGACCGGCCTGCTGCGCTCTGGCCCTCAACGCTCCGTTTGAGTAGAGGTGAGGTAGACAGCGACATACAATAAGGAACAATGTGTTGTCACGGCCATATGGTACACGGTGGTAACAATATCATTTTATCAGTTATTTAGATTTAGCATGAACATGTAAGTCCCCCTCCTCTCAAAAATGTTTAGCTTGTTTTTACTTCACTTGGATGTGTGAGCGATGTATGCGAAGAGTTTGACACATTTATCTGCTGAGTAGAGAAAGTTTGTCTGTTCTCTTAGGGTTGAGTTTGAGATGTGTTGCTTACACAGCAACACATGCTCACACAGTTTGAGATGTGTACGTGTGAGCATGATTTTGGTTTAAATGCCAACCGTGGTACAGTATGCAACTTAAACAAGTGTGATGTGGAAACTTGAAACCTCCAGTGCACATACACTGAGAATGGACTTTTCAGTAATGTAGGCGTTGAGTCCAGTAGTAAATGAAATGAGCAATGTTTGCATATTCATAGATTCTTAATTTAAAGGTACAACATGTAACATTTCTGCATTAAAATGTCTAAAAATGACTATACCTATGTCATATATTGTGTTGAGTTGTGTACTTACACTATCCTAAATGTTTCCAACAACGTTCAAACCCAGAGAAATCTGTTATTTTATTTTAATGACACGGGACATTTAAGTGGCATCATAAAACCTTTGACCCCTCTAGTTACTCTAACTTCCGTCAAAACACGGCCACCCAGATGATACGTTCGTGAGTAATCGTAAATCATACAATGTCACAGAAAAAATAATAAAAAATAAAATAAAAATAATTGCATTCTGCCATAAAGCATGATTTTGTCATTGATTACATGCCACTTACAACACAGTAATACAGCAGAGATCTTATTTATTGATACATTTCAATATCGATTGATCCAACTTAACGTGCTATGTTAGAGTTAGCTCATGCTAATGCTCGGTGGGGAACGTTAACATTATAAGGTTACAACATCGTTTAACACGTTCATGAAGTTATTTTAAGTATAATTGTTTTAAACAGCACTGGGCTAACCCACGATTACATTCACCAGCTAACGTTAGCGTTAACGTTAGCTAGCTGTATAGATAGAAGGCAAATCGAATGTTAATTTAGCCAGCTATCCCACCCTGTTGTTTCTGCCTCACTCCCAGCCGCTAAGGCCGGTTACACACTGCCTGCGTGGCGTGAGCGTGGCGTGAGCGTGTATGAAGGTAAATATGGTGCAAAACGTGAGAGCTTGTAGAATACAATGTGAGAACTTGCAGAACAAAAAAATTTAACTTGTATGTTAAAATTGCACTTGTAAAATAAAAATTTGCACTTGTAAAATAAGAATTTTCACCTTGTAAAATAAAATTTGCCACTTGTAAAAATGTGTCAAATAATATTATAAATATATTGCACTTGTAAAAATTATTCACATTTGAAGTCACAAAAGAAAAAAACATGAGAGCTTGTAAAAAAATCTGAACTTGTAAATTGAAATTTGCACTTGTAGAAAAAATATTCACAAATGTGTAGATTGATATTTGCATGAACACAATGACAGCTGCGCAAACTTGTAATGCAACATTTACTCATGTACTTTTTTTACTCAGGTTGATTTTCCATCACAACCACAACTCAGTGATTACAACCTCTCGAATCTGTCACTGTATGCGCCTTCCGATCACAAAGAGGCGAATCTGCGCTCGACTTTTGCAACACTTGTTGCGATACATTTGGTGCAAAACTAATTTGTACCTGTGGACTTAGGCTGTGGAGCTCTGATCCAACAGAACGGGAAAGCAGGGTTTCTATCGCCAGATGAGGGACAACTCTGTCCGGCTTATTTAGCTATGTCGCATGGAAGCCTGGTTGAATAGCAAGCTAGCGTTAGCTAACTAACCAACCAGCCTGATTCTAAATAAATACCTTTTAATTATCTTAACACTTTTTAACAGTCAAACTGAAACACTGGCGGTGAGCTCCAGGTCCTGCAGACGGACCGTCACCAGCGGGTATCGGCCAGCGGAGCAACATCGCTATTATTGCCAGAAAGCTGCGCCGCGACCTCGACCTGCAGTCGGAGCTCCAGCGGGAAACCCTGCTTTCCCCGTTCTGTTGGATCAGAGCTCCACAGCCTAAGTCCACAGGTACAAATTAGTTTTGCACCAAATGTATCGCAACAAGTGTTGCAAAAGTCGAGGCGCAGATTCGCCTCTTTGTGATGCGAGACGACACACAGTGACAGATTCGAGAGGTTGTAATCACTGAGTTGTGGTTGTGATGGAAAATCAACCTGAGTAAAAAAAAGTACATGAGTAAATGTTGCATTACAAGTTTGCAGCTGTCATTGTGTTCATGCAAATATCAATCTACACATTTGTGAATATTTTTTCTACAAGTGCAAATTTCAATTTACAAGTTCAGATTTTTTTTACAAGCTCTCATGTTTTTTTTCTTTTTGTGACTTCAAATGTGAATAATTTTTACAAGTGCAAATTTTTATTTTACAAGTGCAAATTTTTATTTTACAAGTGCACATTTTTATTTTACAAGTGCAAATTTTTATTTTACAAGTGCAAATTTTTATTTTACAAGTGCAAATTTTTATTTTACAAGTGCAAATTTTAACATACAAGTTAAATTTTTTTGTTCTGCAAGTTCTCACATTGTATTCTACAAGCTCTCACGTTTTGCACCATATTTACCTTCATAAGCGTGGCGTTTCTGTTGCATGTTAGCTGCATGGATTTTTCTGTCTTTACACACCAGAAACGTGTCTGACGCGCTGCTGCTGCTGCTAGCTTTGTCTGGACACATGTACACTATGTTTCCCATTGATAAAATGAAATACCATGTTAAACATAAATATATACTGATTTGATTACAGCAAAGACAACGGCGGCAGTATTGACGGCAAAATAGGCTACAGAATATTTCGTTCTGTATTGACAGGTGCAATATTATGATTTTATTATAATATTATATTATAATAAATTATAATTATAATCGATTATTATAATTGATTTTTTTTTTTTAATTACATTTATATCTGCATTTATATCAAAACCTAGAGACTTTCAAACATCAACATGTCATTTATTAATATGTATTTGTGTCTAAATGACATATAAACATCTTTTCCTACTCTATTTTGTCTGGAAACGCTTCCAACACGCTTGCGTGTCGTGTGAAAAATAGGCGCCGGTTCTATATCTAGCAGGTACGCGCCTGAGACGTGCGTGTCATGCAGGCAGTGTGTAAGCTCTAACCTGTTAACATGGGAGCCGAAATAGAAACGGACACGCCACGCAGCTGACACGCTTGCATGACGCATCCAGTGTGTAACCGGCCTAGGGGACTTAAGTCGGGATGAAAGCAGACAACAGCCCGGGGGACACGACACATCCACAGTTAACCAGCAGCCAGCCACTATTATAAACTTAAAGCAATCCAAACCCAGCCAGCACAAACTCCAGCGCCGGGTGATAACGATGCTAACAGCAGTAACAGAAAGTTGTGTGTTCCGTCGGGAAAACAGACCATATTGCCCCAGGTGTCCGAGTCTGACTGGCCGTGGTGTTGTGCTGAAATTCTCCCCCCTTTTGCGTTTAGCGGTCTTCTTTACACTTACGTTTGACCCACAAATGGTGACTGTCCTGTGGACAAAAAGTGAAGGTTGGGAAGAGTCCAAAAGCAACAACCGGCAGCCATCCTATTGATGTAGGCATATCATCGGCCGGTATCTCCGGGGCTACGGCTCGGCACTGGAGATACTTGGCACCCAGCCCCACCCGCGATGTAGCTAAGTCTCTCAGAGGTGTTGAGTAATGTTACAACAAACCCTTTTCCCCCAGGTGCTGAAAACATACCAAAAAGTGACACTGAGGTGAAATATATTGTGGTATTGTGGTTTTAGCTGCTGGCTAATGTTAGCCTGCTAGCTCACTAACTGGTCAACTAGCTAGCTAACATTAGCTACCAATACAAATTGAATCAAGAAAACGTAATTATGGGGGGGAAACTGCAGCTATTTTATCAGAATGACATGAATAAACGTTACTAAACGTAACAAGGATAAAACTGTAATGGATAAACCTATCCGTGAACAGATATATTTTAATCGGCAATTGTATTAAACTACAACTCCCATAATGCCACTGCACGACATCATCAAAAGTCCGTGTTTACATCCATTGTTTTGATTGAGAGACCGGCAGAAAATTACATATTGTACGTTTAATATAAACTTTTGTTGCTGAAAAACCATATCACGCTATATATTAAAGTCTTAAAACATGTCTGGAACAAATCTTTAATTCTCAACCTTATAGCTTTCCTCAGAGCTTTTTACGACATCTCCAATATGGCCACCTATTGTAATGTGATTGAAGTTCCATACTTGGGTCACGTTATGACATCTCAGTGACAACAGAGCATCCATCCACTGATCAGGATGCTGTTTAAAACAAGCCAAAACAAGCTTGTATGTGGACCTTTGAGTTAAGATTGTTACAGATGTGTTTTAATTGTAGCCCAACCAATCATATTTACGGTTTAAGAAATCTCATAAATCAAATCAACCACTCGTCTTTTTTTGTACATAAACACAAAACATAAATGAACATTTTTGACGATGATCCTTGAGTTTTGTCAAATTGTGACCATGGTGTACGGCATTTAATTATTAGTGCTCCCTGGTCAACAAACTATGTATTAAAGACACCTTTTCCAAATGATCTTAAACACATATTTGGCATATCTGTATTGCAATTTCTTGTCTTTACAAAGACCGCATTAGTGAAGCTTATGCCAAAATCTGATGCTACTGTTTGTTCCGCAACTGCTAATCGCATGTTGCCTGAGCTCCAGTTATTAAGTACACAAAGGCCAGCCATTTGATTGGTTGCAAGTGAAAATGCCCATCTCATACAATTAAGTTACCTTGGGTTGGCCTGCAAGTATTACTTTGGTGTATATTGACCACCTTTGAGAATTTCTTCAGGCATCTGTAAACTTGACAAGGTGAAGGTCAGTCTACGTCAGCTGCCAATGTCTTGAGTACCACTATGTTGGTTCCCATGACAATGCCCACCTGCCTACAGTAGCCCCTCTAATAGCTGGTGTTCAGAGCTGTACTTTGTTGACCCCCAGTGATCCTAAAATCCAGGAGGTTCCTCCGCTCCTTAACCCAGTGCTGCAGTGCTTAATGAAGCCAGATGTTAGATCATATTAGGCCCAGTAGCTGTTTTGGTTGTTGTTTTTGAACAGCTGTACCTGCTCATTTGTTGGTTCACAGTGTAGAGGGATTCCAGTGTCTATCATTCATCATACATCCTATTTTAATTCTATGGAGTTCCTCAGAGGTTCATTCAGGGGTCTCTATTCATCTAGCCCTATTTAATATGGATTGTTTTGGGTCAAATCATTCTGTTTCGTCCAGCAGTACTTGTTATTTTCACCAGATATACTTAAAATGAAATTATATGTTTGTGTGTACTTTTATTTTATTTATATATATATATATATATAATTTCTTCTAAAAAATTGGACCTGCTCTGTATTTTATATTTATGTCATCACACCTGGACTCCTGCAGGCTGTTTAATTGCCATAGACAAGTTTCAATGACTTGGTTGAAGCTTGAAATTGAAACTTAAAATTGAATGCCTGGTAAGATTATAAATACTGCTGTTTGTCCTTTAATGTCAACATCACACCATTTAACAGTATTAACCCAGCGTGGCCTCTCTTCACTGCCAAGGAGCTCAGAGACTGGGGCCCCTTGTTTGATGGAGGTTAACTGTCACAATTGACCAATAATCCTGAAGAGTGATGTTTTCACTCAGTGGTGATTGTTGGGTCTCAGTGGTGAATTGCAACTTAAAAAAAAAAAACTTGAAAACTTTCAATCATGTTCAACACACGATTGAAGAAAAAGCACAAGCAGCCACAGCACGGCCAACACACTGACACTAGAAACCTTTTATAAATTGCATATATAATGACAGAATTTGTATCGTTTGTTGGTCGCGGCGGTGTCTGTTAGCAGTTAGCTCGCTCGTTAGCCGCTGAACCGCAGCAGAATGCAGGCAGAGCGAGCAGCCGCCAGCTGTTGATCCGTGCAGGACTTCACCATGAGCGGACTGTTTAGAGACCATGTGACCGGCAGGTAACGTTAACTGGTCCCTATACGCAAACAATGTCATATCATAAATGATAGGGGAACCCAGCAACGGCGATTATGGGATTTTCCTCCATTTTCATAGAACTAATTTCTTGGTAGGAACAAAAGTTTACATCGTATATTTCTCTGGGATCAGCCAGCGCGAAGGATGTCTATATTCCGATTGGTTGTTGCCGTTGGTTGGACCGCGTCATAGCTCATTACCATAAAGTTGACCAAAGTTCAACTTTCTGATTGACGCTCTGGACGCTCAAAACGCCCAAAACGCGACGCCGACAGATTTGACGCTCCTTGCAGCTGAGAGAAGCCAGCTTCCATTGAAAATGAATGACTTCCGGTATCTTTAGAAGCTCAAGTCGGCAGCAGTGTGTACGTACGGTTATGCATCCCTGTGTTTTGGACCTATTTGTAACAAGAGCTTTTCTTGCAAATATGGTATGGTCATGAATATTTAGATGAGCTGCGCGCTGATTAGTTGAGTGAATCCCCCATACACACACATTAGAGACGCACGCTGATTGGTTGAGCGAATCCCCCATACACACACATTAGAGAAGCGACAGAATCTCATATTCCAAACACTGCCATGTTTCATTACCAAATTCACTTATGAGACTTTTTTATGCGAGAAATCAACTATATAAAGCTCAAATATGGGCCGTTTTACGAAAATGTATGGCTAATTGCAAATTTGGTAAGACGTGTCGGACTTTAGGAGCTCCACACAGTCTGATGAGAAAGCGGCAGCCTGCTGGGCTCCATACCCAGGGCAAAGTCACCCTTTGTGGATACTGCACTACCAGAGCTCCGTGGCTGGCTGCCGGCATAACTATAATATATTTACAGTTTGAATTTCGTCACGCCACTTATATAACATCTACCCCAATGTCTTACAAAGCTAACGTTGTGTTCGTTTTCAATGTAAGGCATTTTTATGAACGTCACTCTTTTTGTTAGGAGGAGCAGCTAGCTAGCTATATGTCCCATTCAATACAGTGGGAAAAGATCGCTGCTAGCTAGCTACACTTTCGGTATAACTATAGTAGCTATATTTACAGTTTGAATTTCGTCACGGCACTTATATCACAGCTATCCCAAGGTCTTACAAAGCTAACAATGGTGTCAGATTTCAATTTAATGAATTTCTGTGAACACTAGCTCGGGGTTTCGTTAGCTGCGACTGTCCCTTCAATTCTATGTGTACAGATTGCGGCTAGTTAGCTTAATTTTCGGCGTAATTCGAGTATATTTACAGTTCGTCACGCCACTTATACAACATCTACCTAAAGGTCTTATAAAGCTAACAACGGTGTCCGATTTCAAGTTAATGAATATTTGTGAACATTAAGGGTTTCGTTAGCTGCAACTGTCCCTTCAATCCTAGCTATGTGTAGCTACAAATCACCTGATAGTAAGCTTCATTTTCGGTGTAATTCGAGTATATTTACAGTTTGAATTTCGTCACGCCACTTATATAACCTCTACCCCAAGGTCTCAACAATGGTGTCCGATTTCAATTTTATAAATTTTTGTGAATTTCAGAGGAATTCTAAGAGGAGGCTAGCTAGCTCTCATTGATAGAGCCAGCTAGCTCCATCCAGCCGCAGGCTCTATCAATGAGACTCGCGGACAAGAGGTGTTTATTTCACCGATCGTTTAACTTGATAACGCAACACATTATAATTACACACATTATAAGATTAACTGGAACCTGTGGTAAGAGATTGCTGGCGTAACAAGCTCACTGACCACGCTCTCACTCACACACACGGGGCATTTAGCAGGAAGAGGGGAGCTGCAGGCCCTGGAGCTCTGTCTAATTGCAATTAGACATCAATTTTCGTAAAACGGCCCATATTTGACCTCTACATAGTTGATTTCTCGCATAAAAAGGTTTCAGATGTGAATTTTGTAATGGAATAGCAGAGATCTGCGCGATCTAGATTCAGAAGACTACCTGATCTCAGGTCAGTTGTGTAGCTTATGTAAATGTTGGGGCGTGACCGTTCTCTTAATACACCCATGGGCGTGACAAAGGTACAGGTCTTGGGATGCTTACGTAAGCTTTCCGCTTTGTTGAGATTCGCCCGTTTTCAGCGGCAGTTTCAAAATATGAGATTTTCATTGTAAAGGGGTGTCAATGGGATTTTGAGCTTCTATGTATGTCCTATTTACCCACCGAACTGTCGTTTTCAACTATGACAGGGTAAAACCAGTTTTGCATTCTATCACCCCTTTAAAGATCTCAAATAACGTTTGTTTTAATTTTTCACTTTTAATGTTACACTGTAAGAAAGGCTCATGATGTACAGTACATAGCTTACGTGGCTGGCACAGGACACCTAATGCAGTTCATTATTATTATGAATCATCCCTGCCTTTTCATTTGGTTACCTCTGGCTTTATCAATAATATTGCAGTCTGTCAACAACTGTTTACTTTGTGACTGATGGTATTTATTAGAGTGCGGATCGGGCTGCATTTTTCTGTCCGAGCCCGACAGGCATTAAGATATTTATGTCCGAGCCCGACCTGAGCCCGACACAGTTAAAATCTCATTTAATAGCCTAATATGCACGTGTTTCGTTGTCACAGCTACATAAACAAATTTCTGCACACAGGAAGACGGATGTTAGGGTAATATTTTAAATGTATTTTAATCACAAAAACGAACCTTTGCATCAAGTGAAACAGGCCCATTGGCTACCCACATAACCCGAACATCAGTTCTAAATATCTGTCCGAACCCGTCGGGTCCCGTCGGGCTCGGGTTGGGTATCCATCCTTACTGATGTCAATCTAGAGGTAAGTATCTCCAAACTATTAGATCCTATAAGAAGAGCTCTTGGTCAAAAATTAAAAAAACAATAAAAAAACAACAACACAAGGTTAAAGGTAATTTAGTATTGAACTTTTTTTTTTAAGTTGGGGGACTTACAAGAGACAGATTAAAAACAACAAAAATTTAAATTGAAGCATCAGAGGCTGACTTTTTATAACTCGCTTTTAATATGGGTCAAGCTCCATTCACGTTGGATTCAACAGCATGTTTCATCAGACCCTCCCTGTCTCTGTCCAGCCGCAGCAGCAATTATCTAGCCAGTGGGTGCACTATTGCCGTTATAAGCTTGCGGCTAGCAGTGCTACCCCCCCACCATTGCGGCTCAACCACCACCAATTTTTTTTCAATATTTCAAGTACAGCACCTTTAAAGCTAAACAATAATCAATGATTGGGCTGTGTGTGACTTTCTTCCTATCTCTCTCTGTTATTCCATTTCTCTATAATTAATTTTTTCACCCCATATAGATGGATATACAACGATACACTAAACCAGCACAAAAGCCATCTCATTCTAACTGCTCTGGCTAGGTCTTTACCTGCTTCATCAAATTCAGCCTTTAATATCAGCCAGCCCAAAGCGGGGGAACCAGCAATGAAGCTGTCATGCTGTTTTATCCAAACAGACTCTTCCACCCCAAACGCTGTCTGCCTGCAAAGCCCCTGTAATCCAACCCTGAAACTTGCCAACTTCCCAAAGTCGTAGCATTGCATCACCTCTCCACTTGTTTTCATTACCTCTCCTTCATTCTCTATGTTTTTGAGCATCTCTCTATCCCGACACCTTTCCTCACCCTTCAGACTTTCTCCTGCCTCCCCCAGTCTCCGTTCACTTCCAACCCCATGACCTCTTGCCCCAGGGACTCACTTGGTTGTTGTGATAGCGGTGGATTGTGGGATACCAGCTGCAGTTTTAATGATTTTGCCCCCAGGCCCAGATCAGCCAGAGAAATACAGTTACCACCTTTTCAACAGAATGAGAACTCTCACCTCAGTGACACCTCTGTGAAATGTGTGTGTGTGTGTGTGTGTGTGTGTGTGTGTGTGTGTGTGTGTGTGTGTGTGTGTGTGTGTGTGTGTGTGTGTGTGTGTGTGTGTGTGTGTTTGTGTGTGTGTGTGTGTGTGTGTGTGTGTTTGAATTTGCATGTGAGTGTGTACATTGTGCACAAGCATTTAGCCTTGTTTTTGACATAGCACATTAAATATGCTGTATGACTTGATGCATTGTTTTGGTCATTTTTGCACATATCAAAATTTTATTTTTTTATATTGATTTACACAGTTTTTTGTAGTTACTAGCTAGCGGCTTTGTGCATCAATGTGGGCAGTGTTGTTGTGGAACATCGGAAGCTCACCCATCTGAATGTCTTCCTCCCTCTAATCTCCACGTCTCTCTCTCTCCTTCTACCTTACACCTCACGCCGTACTCTCCCTCGCTCCTGCAGAACTGCAGCACGTCCTGCAAACACATTGCAATTAGCATCATGCGCTTCAGTGCATCTCAAACCGCTCTCTGATGGAGTTCAATCAATTCAATTTAATTATAACTTTCCCAGAAACACCTCTAATCTCTCCAAAAGTTTGATCTCTCGGGGTTTGTGCAGTAAAACGCTGTGGCAGGTTGCTTAAAAAGTAGGCGTCTGGAAAGTGCTGTGTGTGCGTGTGTGTGTGTGTGTGTGTTTGCATCTACATAATCTGGCCCCCTGTCTTTCTCTCTCTCTCTCTCTCTCTCTCTCTCTCTCTAGACATTGACGACTGCCAGTCCAATCCATGCCAGAATGGAGGAACCTGCATCGATGAGATCAACTCCTTTGTGTGTCTTTGTCTGCCCAGCTACGGAGGAGCTACTTGTGAGAAAGGTAACGATGTGGATGAAAAACTCTCACTGCTTTCTCATTTCACCCGACAAAGGGGTGTGTGTTTTGTGGAAGCAGAGAGCGGAGGAGGAGGAAGAAGAGGATGGGGAGAAGTAGATAGATGGAGGATGGAGGAAATGACTGAGAGTAGTAGGAGGAAAAATGGATAAATAAGGAACACAAGGCAGTGATAGCAGAGAATGTTGAGACAAAGAATGAAGATAAAGAGGGGGAAGGGATGGGAAAGGTGCATGAGGCACAGCAGAGTAAAATTATGCTAGAAGAGCAGGATGTGGGGACAGAGGTGAAGAGAAAACAACAAGGTTGAGGAAGATGGAGTTAATGAGAATGTGGAAGTGGGAGGAAGAGGATTTTGGATGTCGACAAAGAGGTGGGTGATGGAGAGGGAAGCCCTTTGGAATAATGTATCAGGTTTATACAGGACACCTCGTCCAGCTGGTGTTCTCTCTCATTAGTGGAATTCCCCTGTGAGAAGGGGGGCCACAGAGGAGGCTGTTCACAAACTGCACGTTACATTAAAACATGGCCGACATGTCCGTGGAAAACAACATTGAGGAAAACCAACAGCTGTTGTATACATTAGGGTTGATAATTTGGGTTTTTGACCATTTCAATGAAAAATAAAATACCTAGATTTCTTTTAAAGGAGTTGATTCGTTCAAAACTATTTGTACCTGGATTTTATGTCCCCAAAGTAAACAAGGGTTGTGACATTGGCAGTTGGCAGAAATAGAGAGAAGTGCACAATATGCTTCCTATTGTGTGCCGAAATATCTGATTAAATGGTTAAAGACTATTGCTGAAAAAAGTATTTTTAAAATTTATTTAAGACTTATTGAATTTTTTGAAATCAGATTTTCTTTTTTTGCTTTTTTTGTTTTTCATAATAAAAATGAATACTGATATCACTGATACAGGATATAAAGACACATTTATATACTAATGGTGAATGCAGGCATACAATGGAAATTACAGTGCCTTGCGAAAGTATTCGGCCCCCTTGAACGTTTCGACCTTTTGCCACATTTCAGGCCTCAAACATAAAGATATAAAACTGTAATTTTTTGTGAAGAATCAACAACAAGTGGGTCCCAATTATGAAGTGGAACGAAATTCATTGGCTATTTCAAACTTTTTTAACAAATAAAAAACTGAAAAAGTGGGCGTGCAAAATTATTCAGCCCCTTTACTTTCAGTGCAGCAAACTCTCCTCAGAAGTTCAGTGAGGATCTCTGAATGATCCAATGTTGACCTAAATGACTAATGATGATAAATAGAATCCAGCTGTGTGTAATCAAGTTCCTCTATAAATGCACCTGCTCTGTGATAGTCTCAGAGGTCTGTTTAAAGCGCAGAGAGCATCATGAAGAACAAGGAACACACCAGGCAGGTCCGAGATGCTGTTGTGGAGAAGTTTAAAGCCGGATTTGGATACAAAAAGATTTCCCAAGCTTTAAACATCCCAAGGAGCACTGTGCAAGCGATAATATTGAAATGGAAGGAGTATCAGACCACTACAAATCTACGAAGACCCGGCCGTCCCTCTAAACTTTCAGCTCATACAATGAGAAGACTGATCAGAGATGCAGCCAAGAGGCCCATGATCACTCTGGATGAACTGCAGAGATCTACAGCTGAGGTGGGAGACTCTGTCCATAGGACAACAATCAGTCGTATACTGCACAAATCTGGCCTTTATGGAAGAGTGGCAAGAAGAAAGCCATTTCTTAAAGATATCCATAAAAGTGTCGTTTAAAGTTTGCCAAAAGCCACCTGGGAGACACACCAAACATGTGGAAGAAGGTGCTGTGGTCAGATGAAACCAAAATCGAACTTTTTGGCAACAATGCAAAACGTTATGTTTGGCGTAAAAGCAACACAGCTCATCACCCTGAACACACCATCCCCACTGTCAAACATGGTGGTGGCAGCATCATGGTTTGGGTCTGTTTTTCTTCAGTAGGGACAGGGAAGATGGTTAAAATTGATGGGAAGATGGATGGAGCCAAATACAGGACCATTCTGGAAGAAAACCTGATGGAGTCTGCAAAAGACCTGAGACTGGGACGGAGATTTGTCTTCCAACAAGACAATGATCCAAAACATAAAGCAAAATCTACAATGGAATGGTTCACAAATAAACATATCCAGGTGTTAGAATGGCCAAGTCAAAGTCCAGACCTGAATCCATCGAGAATCTGTGGAAAGAACTGAAAACTGCTGTTCACAAACGCTCTCCATCCAACCTCACTGAGCTCGAGCTGTTTTGCAAGGAGGAATGGGCAAAAATGTCAGTCTCTCGATGTGCAAAACTGATAGAGACATACCCCAAGCGACTTACAGCTGTAATCGCAGCAAAAGGTGGCGCTACAAAGTATTAACTTAAGGGGGCTGAATAATTTTGCACGCCCAATATTTCAGTTTTTTATTTGTTTAAAAGGTTTGAAATATCCAATAAATTTCGTTCCACTTCATGATTGTGTCCCACTTGTTGTTGATTCTTCACAAAAAATTACAGTTTTATATCTTTATGTTTGAGGCCTGAAATGTGGCAAAAGGTCGAAAAGTTCAAGGGGGCCGAATACTTTCGCAAGGCACTGTAAATAAATGTGTGAGTTTGGAGTTTCCTTTATAACCAGTCCTTCCAGAAAAATTCGGAGTTTTTTTGTGATTGTTGCGGGCAAAAATCCTTGATTATGTTGCACGTTTTCTTAAAAAATGCGATGGAATATGCGGGATATTTATGCAATTTTATGCGATGAAATTGCGGGAACTTGCAAAAATTGCGGGAACTTGCAAAAACTGCGGTTTGATGAAAAAGAGAAAAAAAGTGATTCCCCCAACACCTGCTTTTCGATGATGTTCACGTGGCGTAATTACGTCACTTCATAAAGTTCCCATGGCAACAGGGGAAAATGGCTGCTCTTGTGTGAAGTAAACGCAACATTTTTCAACTTTCTGCTAAGATATATGTGACTTTTTTTTATGATTATGAAATCATGCAAGCCCCGCATATTTTGCGCGGAAATCGGCAATTTATGAAAGTGCGGCGTATTTGAAAAAATGCGGCCCCGCATAAATATGCAGACTTTGGCTTTGAATTATGCGATCGCATAATCGCGTTTTTCTGGAGGGACTGTATAACTAGCAATGCATTGACTGAATACTGCAAATCATTCATCTCTTAAAACACAAGATTTAAAATAGTACAAAAAAACATGAGAATGAAAATAAAGATAGTTGGAGAGACAGAGAGACCGTGAGGTTTTAGCAAAGGATACATTTTTAGGAGAAGTGTGAGAGAACGGGAGAATTTCTGGACTGCTCTGAATTGCATTAAACCAAGCCAGATTCCACGGGTGTAGCGTGACCTTTGAGCTAAACTTTTAGAAGAGTTGTGACTTTGAATGCCTGTCTTTTTTATGTGTCTGGCTTCCTGTGTTTCTCTCTGCTTTTTACTGCTCTGCTGTGGTCTGATGTGGCTCAGGGCAGAGCAATCGATAGAGAGAGGAGAGAGAGCGAAGCCAGACAGAAGCAGCAGACCAAAGCAGGACATTTTGAATGCTGTAGAAACTGCAGTAGGTTTGGCAGGCTCTAACAGAGCTTCCAAATTATTCTTTTCATGGCTGCCTCTTTAATATGCATGCCTCTACTGTGGTGCAGATCATACATACACAAGAAAAAAAAGTTTTTTTTTAAAACCCACAGAGGCTTTTTGTTTGTGGTGCTGTGTTTGACTGTGTTTTAAACTTCACCTTAAATGTGCAGCTACTTTAAGTCAAGGCAGATCATTAGAGTGTCTATCGATCGAGTCTCACAAGGTTTGATTTTGACAGCCTTCAGTATTGCCTGTTAATCCTAAAATGTGTGTTTTTCCCTCCGCTCCTTCCCAAACACACACACCCATCTCCAGTGTGAGCCTCTCATTTGACACACAGCGCGTACTTTTCCTCTCCTGCTGCGCTGCTGCCTTAATGCCTGATTGGGAACAGCAGGTCTGATTATGTAGATCTAAAGTCTCTGTCTGCCTGTCACTTTTATCCCTCGCTGCTCCGCACTCGCAGAAAAACAGGATTCAGCTGTGAAAAGTGCAATTCGCAACAGGCGTCGCTCTGCCATTTCGTCGTGATCTCACTTTGATATCCAGAAGGGGGTCTGAACGCTGGAAATCAAATCATTTGTTCCACCGAGGCTTCCATCCATTTAAATGTCATCCAATTGGTCCCTGTCTCACTAAAGTGGTCCGGTTCTCTCCATCTCATTTACTGTGTCTTCTTGAATGTGTGTGTGTGTGTGTGTGTGTGTGTGTGTGTGTGTGTGTGTGTGTGTGTGTGTGTGTGTGTGTGTGTGTGTGTGTGTGTGTGTGTGTGTGTGTGTGTGTTTGTGCATGTCCAGATGTGTGCTTTGACTCGTAAGCTAACAGATAGATGGGTAGATCCGGTCCGCTGCAGGCGCCCTCTGGCCTGTTACCATGGTGATCCCATCTGAGAGTCAATAATTGTACGTTGACAGGGCTGAAGTCCTTCAGCAAATGTCCTGAGAGATAGAAGAAAATGGCTTGTTATTCTACAAATTTTACAGTTGTATTTACATTACACAAGTTTTTGTTTTTGTTGTTGATCAGGTTGGTTTATAGCAGTTTTTTGTCTGTAACACACTTTGAAACTCGAGAGCTTTACAAGTTGATGATGTTCTTTTTGTCTTAAATTAAGTTTTCAGCATTTTTCATATTATTTAGTAATTGTCACTGTAGTTGTAGCTGTGCGAAACAACCAAATCCCTCCTCTTGCAGTTATTTTTTCATCAGTTCTGTATCAGTAATGAATGTTGCCATTGTGATTAGAGTAACGGAGACATCAGCCAGTTGTTTCACTCTCTTCTTATCCCAGCACTAAGACTGATTGTTGAGTGCGTCCTGCTGTTTTTTTTTGGTTCGCTGCCTAATCAGTGGAGGCAGAAAGCGAGTCTCTCTAAGCCTGACTGACTGAAGTGAAAAGTGACGGAGAAAGCATTAGCTGGTTTCTTCTCATCAACTCTTTCCCCCCAGTCTTTGTATTCATCGTTCACTCTGCGATTTGCTTCCTTCGGTCGTTCTAGGGAGAAAAAGGACATAATGTGCAATGTGTGAGAGTGTGGATGTGTTACTTTGCTATTCCACTACTGTACACACCGCCGTTTCATGTTGCCTTCCTCTCCCTACCCCTCTGCTGTCACTCCCTGCTCTACTTGCATCTTTTTGTGCCTCTCATCTCTGGTGCACCGCGGGAGGTTTCGTCACTCCGTGTGAGTGTTTGTATGTGTGTCGCTGTGTGAGTGTGTCTGTACAGCCTGCATCTGCTGTTTTGCGGTGAATGTGTGCGTGTGGAAGTTTGTGTGATGCTCAGTCAGAGATCTTTCAGCTAACAAACCTTCACACAGCAACACATTCAAATTTGTTTTTTACTTGCGACGACCCTCATTGGCATAATGCATTCTCTAGCCATCACAACTATACATGTCTTACCCATAAAGTCTTCACCCTTTCAAAAGCCTTATGAAGATGTGAGGAGCTGCCACAAAATGTCCTCACTTTCCCAAAAAGTCTTCACTGCTCAAGGTCTAAAACCCACTTTTGTCTTGTCTACAAATATAGAAGCACAAAAGTGCACACACAAACACTTAATTTCCCATTTGCTCTGTGTCGTATCTACTTTTGTGGCTTACTGATACATTATGTGCCCCCACACACAAAAACACACACACACACACACACAAACAAAATTCAGTCTACCTACCCTTGAACCCTTCCAATTATCAAAAGATTTGTTTCCCTTTGTTTATTCAACAGCAGCTTAGATGGCAGTCGAACACTTCCGACTCCAAGCAGTAAACTGCAGTGCTGTGAAATAACTTGTAGTTACAAAACAACACGCCTAATAAAACAATAATCCTCTCTCTCTCTTCCTGTGTTTTCTAACAGAACTAATAATCTACAAATTAGAAACAGAAAGCTTGCGTTGAAAGGATTGTGTAGCTAATTAATCCCAAAGTATTTGGCTGCTGCTTGGTTATTTGTGAGGAATGTGTTTGCTCTCACAGGCAAGGCCAGCACTTCATCTTCAGCTCCAAAGCCTCTGTTCCTTGCCCTGCTTCCACGCGTCAAATCATTAACATTTTATTAATGTTTGTTTGGCTTTTGGGGGGAAAAAAATGCTACATCCCCCAGTAGGCTGCACAGCTGTTACTGGCAAGTGTGACTCGACAACTACTGGTTGAGCAGCATACAGAGGAAAACGCGCAGGCGAGCATGGCGATGAGTTTAGCCTAGAAGTTTGTTGGGGGGGGTTTGCAGCCTTCAGAAAGTGCGGAGAGACCATTATACATCACAACTACTTTTGAAACCAATACAAATCCAGTAGAAGTCACAGTGTTCCAGGCAGGATGGCTCACTCATTCTGCTGGTATGAGCTACTGCTGCTGGCATACACACCTTAAAACACACTCACAATACATATTGCATGCACGCACTGACACATAAGTAAGTCTTTTGACAGGAAAACAAAAACTAGACAGCTTTACAGGAAACCTAAAGAAAAGGGGAGCACAACTTCCTCCCCCCCTCCCCCCAAAAGAGGATGTCGGGTGAATCTGAGGCAGACACATAGGAAGACTTTTGAGTACGTTGACGCCAACAGCAACACCAGTGCTGCAGATTGGAAGCAGGAAGCAGACGATGTAGTGTAGCCTACACACTGAGACTAATGAGGAGGAGAGCAAACTGAGCTGACTAACAGCGGTGGCAAGTGCTTCAAAAAGTTCCACATGCAGTCACTCCATCACTGTGCTCTTTTTTTTCTGACCTCATGTTCTACCTTTTCTCTCACGTGTGCATGTTTTCTTACAGTGAAGGTAATTTACCTGTAATTTAGAGTCACTAGGGGTAAATGCATGATTGAATTGAATCTTGATGATTGAATATCCTCTGGTTTTAACAGCTCATCCCAAGGAACTACTTCCACAATTCACAGTTTACGTCCAATGCCAATGTTCGGTGCTTATACATGATGTGTAGTGTATCTTTTATGTAGGGCATGTACCGATTACACCACAGGCATATCTGACAGGAGAATGGAGTTGGCATCCCCTCACAGACCTGCAATCAACCACTTTTTTACCAACCATAACCACAACATTTAACCAACCTTACCTAAGTGTTTTACATTGCCTAACCCTAACCACGTCTCAAACATTTGCCTTAACCACTATTTTTTTTCAACCTTAAAGGGGAAATGGGCTGATTTTACAATTAAAAAGTTTTTAAGGAAGACTTCGATAGCGACCCGTAATGGAGTAGACCCATGGAGTCCCTGTGAAGTCCCGTGGCTCCCGAATATTTTTTCTTTGATACCGACTCATTAAAAGTTCGGTAACACTTTATTTGAAGGTATCGACATAATCCTGACTTGACACTGTCATAACTATGACATGACACTGTCATGAACGTGTCATAAACGTTATAAACAAGTCATAAACGTTTATGACTTCTGTCATTAATTGTCATTCGGTTTTTGTCATGACAAGTTGACATTGTTTGGGTTGTCTTGATTATGACAACTTGACATTAATCAAAGTGACATTACCAGAAGTTGTCTTGGTCATGATAAGTTGACATTAAATTAGTTTGGGAAGTTGTCATGACAAATCCATCCTCTGGTAATGTCATCCTGGTTAATATTCAAGTTGTCATTACAAAGACATCCCCAAACTAATTTAATGTCAACTTGTCATGACCAAGACAACTTCTGGTAATGACACTTTGATTAATGTCAACTTGTCATAATCAAGACAACCCAAACAAAGTCAACTTGTCATGACAAAAACCGAATGACAATTAATGACGTGTATGACTTGTTTATAATGTTTATGACAAGTTCATGACAGTGTCATGTCACGATTATGTCGATACCTTCAAGTAAAGTGTTACCAAAAGGGATTAATCGTGATTTGATTACATACCTTGAAACTATTTTCACTATATGTAGCTATGCGTGTGTAGGTATATATGTAGATATGCATGTGTGTATGCATGTGTATGGGGTTGTTGGTATTCCTTACCATAGAACTCTGGTGAAACATGGAGTGAAGAACTTCCCATGTTTGACTGTATATAGTTAACTATGCCCTATTGGTAAAAAAAAAAAAAACTTTGAAAGGCAACATTTGGATAATTGAAGAATGGAAAGTCTCAAAATATGTTGTGTGACTTTATCAGTAGTACAGCTGTAACTTTGTGAGACGATATGTAAGAATGTATTTGCCAAAAAAAAAAAAAGGAACAATATACAGCCGTATAATAAATACGAGTGACCATTTAAAAGCAACAAAAAACAGTGTGACAACGGCAAGAAGTCACAAGATGGCGAAGGAGACCCCACTCACTCTGCAAACAATAAGGTGTGAGCTACAGCTGCCCCGCCAAGCTTCCCTGGAAGATTTTAAGGCTGAAATTGCCAACCTCCATCATGATCTGAGCAGAGACATAAAAGCGCTGAGGACAGAGAAACGTTTTTAGGGAGTACTACTGCATATTTGTAAAAAGTAGAGGTGGGGGGGGAGAATCGATACAGCATAGTATCTCAATATTTTCAGTGGTGATACTGTATCGATACACGGACGTTAAGTATCGATCTTTTATTATATAAATTGCACATGACAATTTAACTTTTTGGTACTACAATGATCAAATCAATTTCCTTTTCAGTCCACTAGGTGGTGCAGTTGAGGTTTTGTTTCTGGTGATGTCAGCAAGAGAAATTTATCTTTTTAGATAAAACACACATTGACAAAGTTTTGAAGGCATAATTTGAAGTTGGAAAAAAGGTAAATTGCAATATATCAGTAAACTGCAATATATCGCAGAATATCGCAATATGTTTAAAATCGCAATAATATTGTATCGTGACATAAGTATCGTGATAACATCGTATCGTGGGGCCTCTGGTGATTCCCACCCCTAGTAAAAAGCCTTTTGTGGCTCCAAAGTCAAGTCTGATAATTGTCCTCAAGTGGTGTCACTTGAGTTAGCGTCAGTTGGGGCTAAGATTAAAAGTTTGAAAATGAAAAGAATCTAGCGGAGTTAGAAAGAAGTGAGTTTACCAGAACACTGCGGCCCGCTCCCCATCTCGGATTGATCTCGCCTAGCGGCTGGAGTTTAAATTAGCTGCTACTAGCATAACACACCCGAATTTCCAAACTGTTGGTGGCCGTGTTGTATTGTGGATAATGTAGGCGCCAGGTTTTGAATAGGAGGAAGAATGCGTAATATAAAAAAAGATACATCTCTGGTTCTACTGCATCGATTGTTATACTTTTCTTTTTAGGATTAGCTTCAGGGTCCAACAATGTTATGGGAGTGCAATGCTAAATCAGTGGAGTACTCTTTTAACCATATTCTAGTTGACATACGTAGTGTAGAACGTGAGAATTTTGGCATTGAATTGAAAACAAAAAATTCTAAATCTATTGCATTGAAAATGTTCCAGAACCTGTCCTGTACTCACAGTCTTATCTGGTGATAAGGTTGGGTTTCAAGTCAGTAGGGGCTCAGATATAGTGATAGAACAAAGAGAGGTTAGGATATCATAATCACATTTAACACAGTTTTGAAATAATACACTTCAGGTAATTGTGCATTTCTGAAAGTAGATATACTAAATGATGTTAACCATATTTAAGCGTCTGTCCTTTTGTATGGTACTGTTGCTTGAAATACGGCTACAAGTTTCTATTGATCCTGGTTCAGACCAGGTTTTGACCGATTTCAGTCACTTCACCCTTATCATGCTATTGCTTCTACTACAGAGGTGTTCACTGGTCAATTAGATATGTCACTCCTGTCTTATCTCCTGTCCACGCTCTGTTGTTAAGCCACAGGACACAGAGCAGTGAGGCTGTGATCTACAAGCGGCAGTTTGATGTTCGATAGTCCCTAGTTATTTGTTTGTTATGTTATTTTCTTTTTTTTTATATCATTGTTTGTGGAGCGGGTGCTTTTGTGACTCAGCATCTTCTTTCAGACTTGACAGAGAGGCTGAGGAGGAAGGTGTCTGAGTTCGCCGACTTTGCTGTGGTGCTTCTCTGCTCTTTCCCCGACTGTGCTGCCGCCGTCTAAACTGCCGACTCAGCAGAAGCTCTGCTCAAGAAGAATTTTTGTGCATCCTCGGGGTCTTTAGAGGCTAATAATGCTAATGAAGATTCATGTGTTATAATACCATGTTGAGAGGGACACGTGCCAAGACTGAGAAGAGAGGGCCCTGGAGCCTTTTGGTTTGCCTTGCTCACAGCGGTCTTCTGAAGAGAGAAACAGAGACACACACACACACACACACACACACACACACACACACACACACACACACACAGGCAGGTACACAAAGAAAAATATATCCCGGAAGTTTTGCTTTAGCCCGGCAGAGGCTTTTCAAATGGAATAACAGCTAGGCATCACTCTCACTCCATATGTTATGTGTTCGACACTTAGCGCTTCTCCCTCCTAACAGGAGCGCTGGAGAGATCATGGGGGTAATTTATTCTCATTTTAGGTACTTAATTAGACAATGTTCCTGAAGCAACTGTCATTCTCCTCTCCTGAGTGGAAGGAAGTTCAGGCAGAAAAGAAAGCAACCCAGAAGAAAAGAGAGAGGAAGCATCAGAGCAGGTGTTACAATAGATGAAAAGAGATAGAGGGAGAGGAGAGTCTGTGTTCCTCTGCTGGGCATTAATGAAGGTTTCTGAGCGGCGTGAAACACTACTTTGAGCTGTGCTCGAGGTTTAGCACAGTTCTTTACCAACTCTTTTTTTTTTTTAAGATTATTTTCTGGGGCATTTTTAGGCCTTTATTTTCATAGGACAGATGAAGACATAAAAGGGGAGAGAGAGGGGGAATGACATGCAGCAAAGGGCCACAGGTCGGAGTCGAACCCGTGGCCACTGCGTCGAGGAGCGAACCTCCACATATGTGCGCCCGCTCCAACATTTGAGCTAACCCGGCCACTTTACCTCCTCTTTTTGATATACACAAGAAAATTGCAAAAGTACGCTGATGGCCAAGTTACGAAGCCTGGCTCGTACTATGGTGCTTTCTTATGTCTTATTTAGACAGCAACGGCATTTTTGGGGCTTAAAAACGCAAAAAAGTGAAACCACCCTCCTGAGTGGAAATCTTAAAAACGTTCCACCACACAAATGTGTGTGTTCGCCGCGTATGTGTGTGTGCCGCGTGTGTGTGTGTGTGTGTGTGTGTGTGTGTCTGTGTGTGCATTGTTTGGAGCAATAACTCCACCTCCTCGTCTGTCCAGACAAAAAATTGTCAGCTTTTGTTGTTCACTTCGCGCTACTAGGGAGAGGAGAGGGAGAGAGGAGGAGGAGAGGGAGACAAGTAGAAGGAAGGTTCTACGCAGGCACGCGGACTTGGTGGATCACATTTCACACACTTTTTGCGTCACCATATGCACGCAGATCCCCCCCCCTCCATAACGCTCGTCTAAACGCGGAAATAAAAAGTGAGAACGCAACGCCACTTTTGCGTTTTCTCTTCAGATCGTTTCCGTCTAAACATAGACAACATTACTGTCATCCCACAGTTATTTCCACTACAGGACGTTTTCCAGCAACCTTTTTCAGAACTCAGGAACTTAACCTGCATTTCAACCACAGGAACCTTGTTCCAGTTTTTTGTCCCTGCCTACCAAAGTTTTTACTCCTGTGTGGTATTAAACTGTATGACTCTCAACATTCATTCAGACCAGCAAACTAAGAGTGGCCGCATGTCGCAAGAATCAATGTGTTTAAAAACATTTTTTTTAAACGCATAAAAAACTAGTGAAACTTTTATTTGCTAATTGTTTTAATGGCATCATGTATCATATGCCTAGCTGGCAGTTAAAAGCACACAACATGTAAATAACACAATTTCTAAATTACTGATAATCACATTTCTACCTGCTTCCCCACAGCGTTAAACTGACGCATCCCGCAACAGTCTGTCCTCTGAGCATGCAGAGAAGAAACTGATATTAACTTGTCCATCAAACTCCCAGGAAGACAGCCAAGAAGTCAACCCCAAAACTCTCAAAATTACAGAGCATTACTGGGATTAGTAACTGTAATGTAATAACTGAATGTCTCGATACTGGTTACTGAAAAAAGTAATCGCATTACTGTAACGAGCAAGTTGTTGTCATGCCTGAGAAATGTGTTCACCTGTGTGCAGGCCTGGAATTTCACCATTTTAGGTGCAAGGCCACTTTGCCTTTGCTGTCACTTTTTTGAGAGCACAAATCGTGATAAAAAAAAAAAAAAAGCCAATAAACCACAGCACGTTTTTATTCCATCCAGGAATGCTGTGTGGACTAGCCAGACCCTCCTCCGCAGCGCTGTGGAGGAAGGTCTGGCAAAGCGAGACTAGCTGCACACTGATAGGCCATTACCTGCCCACTCTTTTTTTTTTCTTTAGAATAATATTGATTCAGACAATGGAAATACACAAATCTGTTCATTGGGTGTGCTGTCCTCACTGTGTCCGTTGGAATGAACTGGATTTTGCCTATTTACTGTAAGGGCCCGTGCTGCCCTCACTTTTACCTCGGCCTCCTCCATCAGCATCAATGTGCAAAGACACGTCTACGGGCTAACTATGCATACTGGCATCAGTCATTCATGTTGCGCTCTGTAGCTGTTTTACTGTAAAATCCATTACTCCTAATTGTGAGAATCAAACTATTAAGATGTTCCATTAATCAACGCTGCACTCGTATCAACCATTAGTAATTCCACAGCTGCCCTCACATTCTCACCTTTTGTCGCTGGCTATCAGCAGATTCCCTCTCATCTTGCTCTCTCTGTTTCTCTCTCTCTCTCTCTCTCACTTACGTCCTCTCTCTCTGGACTGCTGTCATCTGCCCTCTTGCAAATGGCAGGCTGAGCTGTCAGCCTTCAAAGAGTCACACAGGGAGGAGGCATAATGGCAGCACACACACACACACACACACACACACACACACACACACACACACACACACATGCAAACACACATCCGTTTCATCATTCAGGGGATCTGAAAAAGCCGAGCAGTAGAAATATCACTTGGTGATGTGGATAAACGAGCCAATCAGTCATCTGGAAGTGTATGGCCTTTTATTTCCTAACTGCCGTTCACTAAAGTCTGTGGGAATATTAATCGCTGAAACATACCCCCTGCCTCTCTCTCCGCCTGACAGAGGGAAAAACGGGAGAAAGAAGACGACTTGAGTAATGTCTAAATATTTGAAGAGGTTGATGTGATGTTGGGCTTTGAGCCTAACTGTCAGCGAGTGGGAGAAGAAATCAGCAGAGACTGGGTTGAAGATCTGAGGGGGAGAAAACATGCCTGTTTACTTTTTATCTCTGCTTTTCTCTCTCTCTCTCTCTCTCTCTCTCTCTCTCTCTCTCTGTCTCTTTCAATTTCTGTGACTCTATAACTTCCTTATTCTGTCTCTCTCTCTTTTCTGTCCTCCCACTCTGCATCTTACAGTGTTTGATACACTTAAGTTTTTTGTCTTCCTTGGATGTCAAATTATTGTATATGCTTATGTAAATCCCAAAAAAATCACACAAAGTCTGCATTTGTGTGTGTTTAGTTTGTAGTTTCTGGTTGTTGTTTTTTAAGATTTTGGGGCATTTTTAAGCCTTTATTTCCACCAGACAGATGAAGACATGAAAGGGGGAAGAGAGGGGGGGAATGACATGCAGCAAAGGGCTAGTTCCTGTTTTTAAAGGCCTCAATGTGGCCAGCACCGGCCTTATACACATACGTACAGACTCAATGCAGCAGTCAATGTGTGATTCAGTGAAGTATGTTTCATTTATAGATGTGCGTATTTGGGGGGCCTATTTTTGTCTCTACTCTGACTCTCCCGTCCCTGTTGCTGTAAATAATACCCATCGCCCACCTTCATCAGCCAAACTGGACCCACTCCCAATGCTAATACAATGTACCAGCTGCCATTGGCCGTTGGCAAACATTTTGAGCAGGTAGCTTCCAGGTCAGATGAAGGAGTGAATAAGTTAGCCATCAGCAGAGAAAATTACATCAGCAGTGGATGATTTATAGTTCCCATAAGACCAGAGATAACAGTAGTAACATGGTTCTAATGCTAATCTACGGCTCTCCATTCGGACAGATACGGTCTGTGCTACAGGGAGGAGTATGGCTGCAAAATGCTGACTCTAACGCAGCCAGTCTCCTGTGAAGCTGTGAGACATTTCCAACATAAGACAAAACTTTACATAAATGTCCAGTTTGTTCATTTAATATTAGTAGAATTTAGAAAATTACTAAAATCTTAATCAGGGTCCTGAAACTTTCTGCATATTGGAACAGACATTGGGAAACAACCTGCACTGGTCACCAGTCCATTAGTGTGGTAACATTTACAGCACATTTCCATATTGTCTAACTAGCAAAATCTATGCATCTATGCAAAATCTACATAATGCTAAATGAATTAGTTTGGGAAATAATCATTGTATTAATAAAGCAGAACTCTAACTGTGGATTTAACAAGGCTCAGTAAAAGACACAGACAGCTTGGTTTATGGATAGTTAAAGTGGTTCCTGAATAGTGACAGGCTATTTATGTTCTTCCATAGGCCTAAAATTATACTGTATGTTATGAACTTTACTTACAATGTAATAGAAGATCTTTTACACATAACAGATAAGAATATCAATGTCAACATTGATATTCTTACCTGGTATGTACCTGCTATGTGTGTCATTGATATTCTTGAGAATCTATTTGTCCCAGTCCTAACCTTAAAGGCACAAAAAAGGCCTTTTTTTAATCCATAATCTCCAGCAATTTAAAATCCTTTTTAGGATAACAAGAGTTTCCTAGTGTCAGCTGAGATCATGTGTAAAAGGGTTTTCACTCATTTTCAAGCAATGGAAAAGTTGAAATCAAACCATCTTTACTAAACTGTTCTTTCTATCAAGTGATTGAGTTGACCCAGGTATATTCTCGCATTGCCAGACCTCTCTCCACAGCGCTGTCAGTGCTGGAGCAAGAACTGGCTGCACCGCTTATATATCCTTGGATAGAGGGGGGAAAAAAAACACTCTGGTTTGTTTGTATTTCTTTAAAGCAATCCCAATCGTCCCCCGGGTGCAGCGACGGTGCCCTTGCAAAATGGATAGCTGAGATACAGTAGGGGAAAGGGAGGGACCTCGATGTCAGGCTTTATCCCAGCTATGTACAGCCGTTAACTAAACCAAGCATAATAGACAGATACTGTCTCGTATTCAGAAGTATGAGTATGTTAGCATTCCCTTTGTGCATTGTGAAAGGAAATCTACTACAAATGAAGAGGGTATGCACACAAAGGTCCAAACGAGAAGTTAAAACCAGGTTCATCTTGCGATTAAGGCAACAGGGCTAACCAAGGAGCCGCTGAGCCACCCAGAGGAGGCGGGAAAGGTTGAAATGGCTAATTGGCTTTCATTTCTTTAGCGTGTTTCGAGATCATCAGATTCAATCCCCAGACAACCAGGAGAAACTTGAGCAGGCAAAGTAATGAAGCAATTCTCCACATTTACAATAATTGTCAGAGCTGACATCACTGCTCAGAAGACACAATTAGATTCAGTAAGTAGTAAGTAGTTCAGTAAGAGGGACTCAGCACTAAACTTTTGTTTTGGACGAAGAAAGAAAATAATTGTCTGGCACAGAGAAAGAACATGAGAACTCCTCATCAAGCGCTCGTTACTTCAGGGACCCAACATGCATCTGCTAAAAGGAGTACTTTAGTAATACTACAGTAGTAAAGTAAAACTCTAAGGTGGTGATTCACTACTGTAGTTTGTGTGTATGACAGATTTTGGTCTGCTAATGTTTGTAAGTACTTTGTAAATTGGGTTTAGTCATATGACTGACATAGAGTTATGTTCTCAGAATGTCTGTGGTGTGATGAAGCTCATGTCATATGTAGAGAAACGAGAGAGATGTATTTGTGAATATTAGTTCATCCATGTCTTGTGCATGCAGGAGCCTCTTATCGCAGTTGTTGTGAGTAAGCCATTAGTCATCGAGCCCAGTCACCTGGGCTCACCCAACACAATTTGCTTGACTAGGGCTCAGTATGGTTTGGCATTTTGTAATACTAATGTGAAAGTACATTAACCAAGTTTCGGTACAGGTACTTTTTGGATACCTTACTTTTTCAAATCTAAAAAATGTCTTAACAAACCACACTTTGCCTGTATAAAACACTCTATTTGAATTAAGTATCTGATCAAACAACTAGTAAAGCATTCAGTACTTGGCAGTTTTCAGACACATTTCAGTCCTCAGTTTTACCAAAAACTAAAAATGTGAGGTTTGTGACTTAACCACACTGTGACTCACTGTTACAGTGGGAACAGGCTTCTTTTGTATATAGGACTCCACTTCCTCCAGACCTACTTTACGGGACTGAATGAATGCATATTAGACAGGCCAGCGGATGGATGATGGATTTCAAACAGTGCTGAATTGCAACAGAGCATCAGAGAGTGATAAAACCTGGACAGTCTCTTCCATAAATCTTCCAGATACAGTATATGCAAACAATCTCTTCATTCTTCATTGCTCTCTCTCTCTCACACAAAGAAACTACCTTCTGAGCACAAGATGCAAGTATATTTTAACTGTTGCGTGTTGGACATGTGTTGGTGATACTCAACACCATTGCTCACTGTCAGTTAGTGCTTTTGTTACTTTTACACTTACTGGAGGCATTTGTGTACAGCTTTTGAGTGAGCGATTGCATTGAGCTGCCAAAAACAAAATATAGAAATGTGTTTTAATTGGCAAATACATTGATCTGAAGCAGAGTGAGTACAGTGAGTTTGCAAAACCTCGCTTTGAGAGAGGAAATGTAGCTTCACCTGAGGAGGCGGTCCTGCTGTGACCCAGTGCCTTGCCTGTTGTGGAATGGTGTATTTGCACTCAAATAGCCTTGAACAACTTAGTGAATGAAGGAAAGCCTAACAATATGAAAAGCACTTCCTCAATGCAGTATAAGGGTTTTCAAGGCCCTTATTTTATATTATAAGGGCTTTCATAATGGACTTCTCTCAACCCTCTTCTTTTCACGGCAAAAACTGCATCTCGCTGCATACTAAACAGGGCCCCATACGGCCCAATTTGCACCACGCAATTTACTGATGTCGCTTCACATTTGTTGGAGGAAAAGCTGAGGCCTTTTCCCTGATCCCCACACTGCAGGGATGGAGGGAGGAAGGGGGTGAGGATGAGGGGGAAACCGGAGGTGGCTTAGCTGACAGATCGAGCCTGAACCACATCCACTCCTACATTTCCACATATTCCGGTTAACACACATTTGCACGCCCACAGCTGTGCACACATAGACAATCCAGCATGGAAGCGAAAGCAACACACACACACACACACATCAAATTTGAAATGTACAGCTCACAGTCACACTGCTAACCCCCAGACAGATGAGGGCCGATAGATGAGAGAGATGAAGGGAGAGAAGGAGCGAGGGAGAATCGGTGTGCTGACAGGGCTGTGACAGGGCTTAATTACCAAGTGAGCGCTGTGCACTGGAAGCAATTTCTAAGGATTGTTGTCATTTGAATAGATTAAAACACCCTTTCACTGGTCTAAGCTGGCTCACCGCCGGCTTGCCTCTGCTGTGGATTAAAAGTCCAAGTCAAATCAAAGAGAAGAAGACACAAAGAGGGATGGAGATGGAGAGGGGTGTCACAGAGGGCACTTAGAGCAAGATAGTACTGAAAAAGGAAAGCAAGGGGGAAAGGGGAAGAGGGGGAGGCAATATATACAGTAGATCTTGTTTGCTGCTAGAGCAGAGGAAATTGCTGTGTGGATACAAAAATAAATACGACAAAATGATAGTCATATCCCTCTTCTTAGTCCTGAATCCTCCTACTCCTTTCCTGTGCAATGCTGTTATTCTTTTGCATCTGTCTGCTGTGGGTGTTTAACGATTAAAAATCAACACACTTCCCATATGGATTTCCCATTGACTAATCGCTTTCTTTTTCAATTACATCCCTCTTCTTTTTCTCAATCCCCCTGTACACCTGCAGACACTGAGGGCTGCGAGCACACGTGGAGGAAGTTCCACGGCCACTGCTACCGGTACTTCAGCCGGAGACACACCTGGGAGGACGCCGAGAAGGACTGCAGGGAGCACAGCGGCCACCTGGCTAGCATCCACAGCCTGGCCGAGCAGAACTTCATCAGAGGTGGGCGGAGGTTAAGGAGAAAGCCAGGACAAAGACTTGGCACAAACAGTGTAGCCTGTGTAAATGTTTGTGAAAAGATTACACTGCAGGAAATCTTAAATTAGACAGATAAGTCCTATTCGTTTTCTGTAATGTTATTAAACTGCTAGTTGGAGCATCTTTCACATCTTGATGGGCATGACAATCTTCTTAAAATCAATCAAATCTCCTAGTTGACCACATGCTCACAATGACAATCCTTACACATTGGCAGATTTGTTTCCCCTTTAAAAAGTATGTTAGACAACCCCCTTCCCCAAAAGAGGTAAAAAATAACCATTCAGGGGGCTCAAAACATGTACGGAAAACCAGAACTGTGTCTACTTGTGCTTCATCAGGTTGAAGAACACAACAGCGCCGTGAAAAACAAAGATGTGATTTAGCTTTAAACGTTGGAGCTTCTGGCTTGAACAAGTTCTCTTTCTCTAACAGATTTGTTGTTGAGATGTACATGATTCCTAAAAAAACATCCCGAAACACGTGAGATGTTTTGAACATGCAGAAAGTTT
The DNA here is from genome assembly GCF_010015445.1 of Perca fluviatilis. Lineage (NCBI taxonomy): Eukaryota > Metazoa > Chordata > Actinopteri > Perciformes > Percidae > Perca > Perca fluviatilis. Next base: position 27,812,718 of record NC_053120.1, read on the forward strand.
TGAACAATACAGGAGAATAATAATTTTACATAAAGACTATTGCACCATAAATTGTTGCATAAAAATTCACCAGAATGCAGGAAATGTAGTGTTTGACGCTCAAAATGTTATGGCGGACGACCCCCAGCCTCCCCATTGCAATGTGTGTGTCCCCCCGATGTTGGAACTAAACCTATGCCCTTGTGCTAACACGTTGTTGTTTAGCAGCACATTGTTGTTTACTATTTTTGCCATCTTTGTTTAGCGTTTTAGCATGCTAACATTTGATAACTACCACTAAACACAAATTACAACTGAGGCTGATGGGAATGTAATTCATAATTCTTTCAGGTATTAAATTATTGGACAAATAACATTTTGACCTGATGATGGATAAAAAGTCAGGGGATCGCCAAAGTGATTACAGTTCATCCTGTGGGGAACATGACTATGTCATGGTACCAATTTTTTACAGAGATCTTTGAATTTGCCACAGTTTTGACTTGCACCTCTGACTAGCTTTTTCTCTATAGCAACAGCAGCTAAGGCTCATGGGTATTGCAGCATCTAGAGCCCTCCACCATACCAAAGTGACAAAAAAAGGAACATGATTTCTCAGAATGTTAAATAATCTGAACTGATCACCAGATCATGAACCTATAAAACCGTTAAAGCCTAGGTGTTTCTATTTCGAGGAAAGCGTAGGGTGTAAGAGAAAACTTTCAAATTGAAATTTAAAGTCATTAAAAAAACACTTATGGAACCAGCGGCTGTTCCCAACTCTATAACTCAAGAAATATCTGGCGACTCTCACAGCCACCAATCACATTTAAACAAGTCACCACTCAGTTTAAATAATGGCAATTAGATGGCCTTAATAATTCAACCATCTCTCTGCTGTCTGCCTGCCTGCTACACACTGCTTTTACTAGCAGTTGATGGATATCTACCCTTCTACCTTATTATTACCATACTTGGCCATGGCAGCTCTTGCCTTATGTGTATTCCATAACTCAGTGATAAATGTCTGCCTGGTTCTGCTCTGAACAGTCCTTGAAGGGGTTTATTGCGCTCCCCGCTGAAAAATCCCCTCAGGAGCCGAGTCTGTTCAGCCAAATAAATGTTTATCACCATTTGTTGCGATGAAAAGGTGCAATAGGCTCTGATCTAAGTGTCTGTGACAGAACATTTAATATACTATCATATTCTTTCTTCGGATGTCATTTGTCTTGAAACTTCCCACAGCGGGATAGGTAACTGCATTTGTAAATTGGAAATGCAAGTGTCAATATTTACTGGATTAAATAGGACCAGTATAAAGACAAAAATGGCACTTGATTTAATTAAGATTTTTGTGTGAAAAAGATTTTTGTCACATGCCATGGGCAGATTTTTCTACTGTACCCTTGTATTTCGAAAAAGACAACTGAAATAGATTCAATGGTTGCCATATGTAGCAAAGTCCACCCACCTACTGGATTATATTGCAAATGCTATTGATTTTATCTCATAAGCCTTCATCTCCTCACTCTCAGCCTTTCGCCACGTCTTATGATCCCCTGTAATACTGGATCCACCTTCTGTCTAGGACAGATGCCAGGACAGTGCCATCCATCTTGCACCCATCTTTCTTTCACACACACACAGTTACCAAAAAGTGTGTTTAATTGCCTCGAAAATGGACGTCTCCACCCCTGCAATAAGGGGATCAGAGCCATTAGAAAGATTAATGGGCCTGGTAATGATGTTAAGCAGATACACCATGATTGAAATTCCATTACATATGTGCATGCGCATGCATGTGCCTATACAACTGTGCACACAAACAACAACACACAAATGAGATTAACCCAAACCACATTAGCAGTATTTCCTTTCACACAAACCAAAAACTCATCACCAGTGCATCAGAGACAGAAACAGTATACCTTGCTATTAATGTTGGTCTCTCAGCTGTGCCTGCTGCTGTTCAGCTCCAGGACTGAGTCAGGCTGTATCTGTTGCACAAAGAAAAATAACCTTCAGCATAATATGTAACATTAATGAGCACTTTACTGATTTTACATCTACAGTCCTGTAAAGATTAGTTTACCAGTCATGGGGGAGTACTCAACCTGAACAAAAGATCATGTTTTCTGTGACTCTGGAGGAGGCTGATGTAATCTGGGGTTATTGTCTTGGCTTTTATAAGATAATGCCTATGTTACCAACTGGGGGTGTGGAATCTAAAAGTTGTGGGCATTCACTACGCACAGTTGGACTAATGTAAAATTTCAAAAAGCATTTTGGGAAGTGTAGGAGCATTTTTGGAGCTTAATTCTTATTTTAACGCTAACCTCTATGACCCAACCTATTCTACGTAATGGATCATTTTATTGAATATGTGTTAGCACCATGAGTGCATACATTTCTAATGCATTAAAGGGAATTAAACCCCTATTTTCCAGACTTTTGTACCCACAGAGAAATGCAGTGTACAGTATATACAATAAAATGGTTGGACACAGTATTGTGAAATCTATTGCAATACCAAACAATAACTGTGTTTCCATTCACTTATTTTAAAGGCATTTTCAATTTGCACATACAAAAAACAAAACAGGAAGTGCTTTAAATTCGAGAAACAAAAAAGTTGTAATATCGGATTTAAAAAAATGTCAACTTGGCTGAGTTGAAAAACAATTTTGGTGTATCGATAATAACAAAATGTGCTCAACTCCTAATATTCACCCAACAGTAGTGGATGGAAATGCATTTGCATTTTCTTTTGCCGATTATTTAGAAATTTGGTTAAAATTCGGGCTACATTTGGATGGAAACCTGACTAATATCTCTGTGAAAGACACTTTCTTTTTGTTGAGACTGTGCCAGAGAGATGTTAACTCACATTTATAAAAAGTTTCCAGACCCATACGTTTTCTGTTTGTATTAGATTTGTATTATGTTTTTAGCTGCTATTACTTGGTCTGTTGTTTGTGTACTGGATGTCCATGATTGTTTTCTTTCTCTGTATTAATTTCCTCTGTTACCTCCTACTCAGGTCTAAGCCATGACAACACCTGGATTGGGTTAAATGATCGCACAGTGGAGGACGACTTTCAGTGGACTGACAAGATGGACCTGGTGAGGAACTAGCTGTGTCTGCTTCGTCACTTAGTCAGCTGTCGAGCCCAGTGGAGTTTACGGCCCTAGAGAAACTATGTACATTTGGATGCTCAGTATCATCAGTACATCTGGAAACATCAGCTTTATCTACTGATAATGACAGCATATCTTCAGCATGCACAGGATGCACTTTTTTGTGCCATTAAGAGTTGTATTCTAATCTTCCATCGTTACATACAGAAACATCACAACGTCAAAAGGAGAACATGAAAGATAATGTTCTGCGCATAATTGATTTTTGTGAAAAAGTAGACGTTTGATCAGTGACTAGTGTCTCATGCCAAGAAAAGTAAGTTTAATTCAAGTTTTAAAAAGACACACATCTGTTTGTCTAACTGTGTGTCTGTTTTCTGTGCATGTGTATGCAGCAATATGAGAACTGGCGTGAAAACCAGCCGGACAACTTCTTCGCTGGAGGAGAAGACTGCGTGGTTATGATTGCTCATGAGAATGGCAAATGGAATGACGTGCCCTGCAACTACAACCTGCCCTACGTCTGCAAGAAGGGGACAGGTGAGAACCACGAGGCGAGGAGAGGAGAGGAGAGGAGAGGAGAGGAGAGGAGAGGGTGGCATACGCTACAACTTCAGCAGGTGATTAAGATGACTTACAGAGAGGTAAGGAGGCAGAAAATAACAGGATGTAAAATAGGAACAGTGGAAGAAAAAGGAAAAAGGAAGAGGCTTGCTAGGAGACATCGGATTTAAAGAGTGAGACGGTGAGATATCGGACAGAAGAAGGCAGAGTGAGATGGAGAAAAATGGAGAAAAAAGCTCACTGTGCTGTCAGATCTTCAGTCGGAAATCCTATAAAGAATCATAGAAAGTGAAGAAAGATGACAAAATATTCTTAAAAAAGTTTCATGTGAAGCAAGCAAGTGTTGTTTCTGACAGCACATGTACCTTCAGGGGAACATCCTGGCTATGTCATACTTAACATCAAACTCATCTCTGTGCAGCGGACGAGATTAGCACCGAAACTCTTCAATCAGTCCGTGTACTTCAGATTCACACTCATTACTGCTCACCAGCGCTCGTTCTTCCATCTCTCATCATCCGCCAGCACGACTTTAAAAAGTTCTCCACGTACTTCTCATACCACATTTCCATTTCCTCTGGCAAATGTTCTGTTGTACTAAGGTGAAGTGAGGCACAATGTACTTTCTGCTTTATGTTCGGGAAACTTAAACTCAGCAAAACGAGGTGAGCAAACGTATTGGTTTGTTAAGTTCCTACATAGGCCAATACCTCCGCTTCCCGTCCCCTGTTGCAGCTGCCCCTTCTTGGCGCTCGAGTTAAGCCACCACATGCTCCACTGAGAGCCTATTAAAACCTATTTTTTGCCACACATTTGCATACAGGTCAGGCTTATGGCCGATAAGAAGAGGCAGGTTAAGAGAAATACTGGGACACAAGAAGCCACTGGTGGCGGTTCGGTTTTAGCTGTAGGCGTGTGGATGTAAAAATCCTTCACTCACAAGTTTAAGAGTAAAAGCTAAATATCATAGATCACAGATGACTGCCGTACAGAAACAGAGGTGCACACACATTTTTTGAGACATGGTTTGGATTGATTTATTGCACATCATTGGTCATGATGTGCAATATGTTATCAGAAGCAATGTGTGTAATTAAGAATATTGTACTTTTAGCCACGTATTTGCAAAATATTTGAATATTTAATAGGATGGGATTTTATTGCATTTATCAGGGGTTCAAAAACCAAGAAAAAGTTTGGATTCATTTTATTTACAATGTATTTTTACCCAGCGAGTTCGCTACGTACCACATTCAAAAGCAACGATTTATTCCAGATATAATATCACTACTCTGAGCGTACACTTCATCAAACATGTGATCACTTGAGAGCTGCTCTTAAAGGTTACTCTTACACTTGCTCGGTATTTGTTGTTATTCTTCTCTTTCAGCAAAGAACTTTTTGACTACAAACTCTTTAAAGCATTCTTATATATTACATATTATATTATATTGTGCTCATTTTCAGGTTCATAATTGTATTGAGAGGTTATATTAGAATAGGTTTACATGGTTTAATTTTCCAAAACCACCATATTTTTGTTGAACTGCACATTGCTGCAGCTCCTCTTTTCGCCCTGTGTGTTGAGCTCTCTGTTTTAGCTACAGAGTGAGGCATCTGACTTCTATCCCATCTTTGTTTAGAGTCGCACATGCGCAGTAGCTAGGTAAGGACTACTAGCCAGTCAGAAGCAGAGTATGAGGGCGTGCCACGCTAGCAGCTAGCAGCTAGGCGAGCATTATAATGTAACGTTCATCACGGAAGTAAAGGCTGGACTACAATAGAGCAGTTTGGAGCAGTTTGTGAACAGTGTTTTCTGTTGGAGATGGTAAGTCCCATTGGGGTGGACTGTGGGCTTTTTCACTTTGTAAACCTATAACGTGCACAAAAAAGATATATAACACAATAAAGGAAAGTGGAAAAGCATAATATGAGCACTTTAAATGTAATTCTTACTTTGATAAATGTGGGATTATCCAAATAATACCATCTTGCTCTGTGCATAGATGTTGACAGTAGATGACGGTAATAGTCAGCTATTAAAAGTAATCTTTTACTGGGTAGGTTTAAAGTATTTGGGGAAGGAGAGACATTTTTGACATTTCGGTTCATTGCCAACATTGTTGTCATCTTAACCCCAAAGCTATGGGGTTGCCCCTACTGGGTGTGTTTGACCTATACTTGTAGAACTAATGAAATAGCTTCCCTAATCGTCCCTCTTTACCACTGAATATTAGATGAGCCTTAACATAAAAGCCCTTAAGGCCTTACTGATGGTCATTATGTTATTTTAAGCAAATCATTGTGCTTTAACAGATGGTTTGTCATCAGAGGCCAGAAGCGTAGAGAGTGTACTTCTAAAGCCCCAGGCACAGCACGTCTCCTGAAACACCACGTTCTATCCTTGCATGAAAGGAAAGGTATTTCCCTCACCAGCAAGGTGTTGCACCACCTTTGATGCACACTGTCACAAGTCCCCAGCGTCTAGCCCACCTCTGACCTTAATCAGTCAGTTGCAATCACCAGCGTCTTTTCATCTTCTCCCCGCCTCCCCGCCAGCCTCTTTTTTCACTCTCAGTAACCCCATGTAATGTCTTGTCTTATAAGTGGAGTTTGTCAGCTCCATGCTGAGTATTCTCTGCCCCGCTTTCTACTGCTCACAGCTCATGGGATCTGTTTGTCTGTTCATCAGCAAGCCCTGGGCTTGATGGAGCGATAACAGCAGCATGTGAGCCCAGTCAGGGTGATGTGTCATGCAGATGGTGACGATAGTTTTGGCATATAACTGAAACAAGGTGAGACTGTCATCTGATGAGAAGATGTTCAGATAAAAGAGAGCCAGCCTCATCACACATATTACTTTTACAACCCATTCACACAAGCCCATAATGTTGAATCACACATCATATATTGAACCTTGTGAAACCTGCTGATTTCCTACAAAAAGTCTTTACCTTGAGCTACCTAGCCAGCTTAATATCTGCATAAAGATGCAGAAAATGTAGATTAACAGCTGTGGTTTTGTCTTCACATGTTTTCAGATATTTAAAACATCATGTTAACTCTATACTGTAAGCCATTCAGAATACAGAATCTTCCCAAATAAGAAAATATAAAGGGAGAGCTTTTTATCTGGGGTGGCCTTTAACCTGTTACATTGATGAACAATACATTTTGTAGATTTAAATAGAGTAGTTGGTACATTTAGAAGCAGTATTTCATTGCTGGATCATCCTTGTATAAGGAAGGATGAATACAAAAACTAGATTTAATGTGATGCAATAGCACAAGTTTTACACTTACATTTGAATTCAAGTAACGAGAGAGTCGCGTATTCTTCTTCCTCTGAGTTCTTCCAGTGAGGACGAGAGGGAAATTGCCCACAACAGAACATGTAAGTATTATGAAATTGTTCCATTATTTTGGATGGGTATGTACGGAGACAGGAAATCTAATTCTGCATGACATACTCAGCGCGCTCTCAGAGTGCTTTGGGAGATGATAGGCTGCCGTCAGTGCCTTTAGCAGTTGATGTGTCCGCTGGTGTGTAATGTAATCATTGCTAGATACACACAGTGTCGAGTAAAACTGCCATTGGTGTAATGTACTTTGAAAGAAAGGGGGAAAACAATTTGTATTTCTATATGCATTACCCAACCAGCTAGCGTGCATGTTTGCAGTTGTGTGTGTGCGCATGGAGCTTTAGCTGGTGTAGTGTGCACAATCCCACAATGCACAAGCAAGTGACATTGTAGTTCAGAAGGGACTGAGGGAAAAGACCAGTTCACCTGTGTGTGAGGAAGCCACAGGGGAGTGTTTGTGCTGAAATAGTGCACACACTCCCCCTGTGTTTAATTGAGGCACAACTCATTTACAGGATATATATTAGGGCTGTCAATCGATCATAATCCCGATTATTCGCATGATAGTTAACTCGTGATTGATTGCAAATTAATCACGCATTTCTTAACTGTTATAAATGTACTTTTAAAAGCTCAAGTGGTATTTGAGACTTGACGTACTTTAGTCTTCTCGAGAAAACCATCTGGAAGGGCTTTGAAACTGAACCTGCCATTTAAAAGACCCTTTCCACTATCCATTTCTGCGCTAGGAGGTTAAGTAAGTAAAAAAGCCTGTTATTTAGAACAGGAAGTCTCTCTTTAGATTAAGGGCACGGCTCTTAAAAGAGTTTTTTTTTTTTTGTGTGTGATTCAGGATCAGGTTTAACCTTCTGAAGCCGTACAGGGTGCGGCCCTGCCTCTTCAAAGCCTACACCACATCCACGGCAGAAACTGCCTTCCTCTTGGCGTGCTCGGTGTTAGGTGACGGCATTACGGATCACGTTTCGGAGCGGACCGAGGCCCAAATGACAGAACGCGCGTGCGTTAATCGAGCGTCAAAAACTGTGTGCTATTAAAAGGAATTTGCGTTAACTCGTTATTACAGTATCACGTTAATTTTGACAGCCCTAATATATATATATATATATATATGTTAGTATATAGGCTATATTCCCTATATAATATGAATCCTTATGTTGATTTGTGATTTAGTGCTGAAGATGAATCTGTCCGGTCACAAACAGGAAGAGAAGGAAGGAGGGGATGAAGGTCCGTTTCACCAACCCCACCTGAGCAGCCACAGACCTCCCCACGGGGACCCTGTCTTAACATTTTGTAGACATGGCTGCTACAGATAGTTACGTCCTCCTCAGGGAGGTGTGTGCAGGGACACAGCAGTAAGTCCACGAGCCAGAAGACCTCCAAGGAGCTGCTCTCTCTCTCTCTCTCACCGCACTACACTGCTCACTGGCTCGCATAAATCTTTGACAAAACATTCTCTGTAGAGATTTTGATTCATTACATAGATCCAGAAACGCCGACCAATCCGAGCAGACTGGGCTTTTTGGGAGGGGGGGGGGGGCCTGTCTTAATGAGACAGGCGCTAAAATGGAGCGTTTCAGGTACAGTATATTCAGACAGACAGTCTAAGAAAAATAATGTTTTTAAAATATAAGTATGAATCTGAAAATGAGCACAATATAGGACCTTTAATGTTAATGGTGACACCTGAGCTTTTTTTTGTTTATCCATCCATCCATCTTCGTCCGCTTATCTGGGGTTGGGTCGCGGGGGGCAGCAGCTCCAGCAGGGGACCCCAAACTTCCCTTTCCCGAGCCACATTAACCAGCTCCGACTGGGGGATCCCGAGGCGTTCCCAGGCCAGGTTGGAGATATAATCCCTCCACCTAGTCCTGGGGCTTCCCCGAGGCCTCCTCCCAGCTGGACGTGCCTGGAACACCTCCCTAGGGAGGCGCCCAGGGGGCATCCTTACCAGATCCCCAAACCACCTCAACTGGCTCCTTTCGACGCAAAGGAGCAGCGGCTCTACTCCGAGCTCCTCACGGATGACTGAGCTTCTCACCCTATCTCTGAGGGAGACGCCAGCCACCCCCCTGAGGAAACCCATTTCAGCCCCTTGTACCCTGGATCTCGTTCTTTTTTTTGTTTAAACCCATTTCAAATGTGTGCTGTGAAAGGAGCGTTAGTTTGCTCTGTGATTTCAATAAAGTTTGTAGAAATCTTCAATATCATTTTTGTCTTTCTCTCTTTTCCTATATTTTACAACATAATACAACTTGTTGCAGTTTTATCCCTTGTTTGCAGATATACTTCAGAAGGTGAAGACACGCCATAGTATATGGCATATTGAATTCTAAGTATTTTGTACTCCATGGTACTGTACAGTGATCCAAAACATCACCATTTTCTGCCTTTCTATCTGCCAGGTGGTCTGGGCTGTCAGTGGCACCTCAGAGAACATCCACACAAACAACTCCTGCAGTTTGTCATTTAATAAACAAGAATCCACATCTACTGTTTCCATGTGAGACTTTGCTCCCAGAAGTATTTCAGTGAGAATGCACACACACACACACACACACTTTCACGTCTCTCTGATTCATTCTAACAGTGCTGCCAGTAGGTGTGCGGATGCTTTGAGGCCATGGAGGAGTGCTGAGAGGAACCAGCATCTAACTGTCTGCAGCTCTCCCCATGCCACCAACTCCCACTGACTCCTGCAGCACAGACACAGGCACACAGCCACAGGAAATACCTCTAGAAACATGCTGCTTTCAAGTATACAGCTAAAGCACACACACGCCTGCATGGGGCAGGAGTAACTTCTTAGCTTCTAATGTCGGCTACACTAAAGTTAAAATCAGATGCTGGAAATGATAACACCTATGCCATATGTACGTACATGCAGTAATGTGCATTCTTCATTCTAGATTTTCCATTTGGATACATACCGTACTGTGCTAAGAAAACTCTTTCATTTTCCATCTCTTCACCCACACTTCTACCTTTTAAACTTCTACCTTTGTTCTTTTTCCAAGTTATAATCCAGACACTTTAAATGAACGTAATTTTTGCTTCTTTCTTTCAAAGACGGCATATTTTAATGGTTTGCTTTCTCTCAGCTTTGCAAATCACAGACTTAGCAACCTTACTCCACTCTCGCCAGCTATATTATTTGACAGATTTCACATTACATGTGATCCATTATTGATATAAAACTATTGATTATTGCTGCATTAACTATACCCACAGTCTTGAGTGTATTGGGTACTTAGTCTGAATTTTCAAAACCGGCCTGTACACAGAAAGCAACTCACAGAAGGAGAGGGTGTAGATATTACAGTATATACATAGTTTCTATAATCTCATCATGTAAGAAAAAATGCTTGTTCTGACACAGTGTGTGTGTGACTCATCTTCTGTCAGACACATGCAGATACCAGGAGTGGCAGAATGTTTAGTCTCAAACAATCAGTTTTTTAACAAAAATCCACACTCAACGGTTTAAGTCACTGCTTAAAAGATTGAGTGGAGTTGGAGCGTTGGAGTATTTTGAAAAGTAAATTTTTCTAAGAGATCTAGTTCCTCTCTCGGTAGCAGCCCCACTATTCAGGTTTTATTCTACAAAAGGCCTTTTCTGTCTTAAAGCGTCTCCCATAAAATCACGGCTCCATATCCTTTTTCTGAGTTTAGTGACATTTTCTTTTATCCATACTTCAATACATTCTGACCTTGCTTGCCTTGCTGTGAGAAATCATTCAACAGTGTACATGGGTTAGGGCTAATGGAAAACTACCTTTTAGCCTTCCATTTGTGTTGAGTGTGTGATCGTCTCTAGTGAGAAGAAAAGTGCTTTTAGCCCCTTCCATCCACAAGACATTACACTGTAAATGTGGCATTAAACCTTTCATCAGAGTTAATGACATTTCTTTCCCTTATTAAGAATTTAAGAGGTATTAGGACAAGGACGAGGGAATGAACAGGATTTGTCAACATTTTCTGATGGCTGATTACGTCCTCTCATTACCGCTTTTAGAACGGAAGTTTGTAAATCACATTCAAGGGTGGAATCAATGGTACTGTAGTTACTGGTGTTGGCAAAATAGGTATGTTTGATTGTGGCAGCGTGGATGTTTTTTTTTTCACCTCAAACAAACTTTCACAACCTTAGTCAGCTCCTATAGTAGTTTTCTCTCTGAAAGGAGCTCAGGCTGTGACTTGTTTTAGATCTGATACACATTTAGAAAAAAAAAAAATTATTATTATTTCCGTGTAAATATCATCCGACACAGAATCCAGCGTCTTTTGTGTGAATAATTTTTTCAGCAGGAACTAATAGGGAAAGGACATTATAGCCACTTTTCAGACCGGAGGGAATTTCGCAGTTCCTAGAAGATTAACATTCCTAGAACCCTTTTTTTCTCCTGTTCCGACTGGACCAATTTGGGGATTATTAAGTTCCTCTTGCCACAGTTCCTGTAACTCTTTCAGCTCCTACTTCAGGGCAGGGTCTTTTCCCTTTTCCGCATAGTGGTGGTTAGATGGCTGTGATTATAATAACAAAAAAGTCAGTTCATATGGTCACTTGGCCAGTGTGAATGCAAATGGAAAAAACGTTTTTTTTAGAGTAGTTAGTAGAACTGTTTAGAAGTGGACTGTTTCTAGAACTACGTTCCTGTAACTCCTTGGTCGGAAAGAGGCTTTTGTTGAGGGGCAGATCTGCCATGTAGGGACTCCGCTGCCTCCACCACGAGAGAGACTGACACCCTCTGACAGGAGACTTAAAATACCTGTGAAGTTGTTTGAGGCTTGTCCATCCTGTCAGTCTCTGACCGGAGTGTCAGTCCTCTTTCCATCTCAGCTTATGTAAACATTTTTCGGATTCTACTTCGTTCTGTCTGAATCACTCACTGTTTGACAGCCGCCCACTCACTCAGAGACTTGGACAGACCGGCTGTCCTGCAGACGCTAAATCCACATTTTCATGTTAGTGCTGTAAGTGGTTTTCTAAGAGATGTGTGCCTTCAAATCAGAAGTCAGGATAAACACTGAATGCAGAAACCAGTAGAGACATTTAATTAACTGTTTAAATCATGCTCTTATGAAAGATGGTCGATTATTAATATATTCTGTGCCGTCTCTTTTCTTTCCCCTCCAGTGCTTTGCGGAGCCCCACCCACGGTGGATAATGCCTTCCTGATTGGTCGGAAGCGTTCCCACTATGACATCCACTCTGTCGCACGCTACCAGTGCGCCGACGGCTTCCTGCAGCGCCACGTGCCCACTGCTAAGTGTCGTGCCAACGGCAAATGGGACCGGCCTAAAATCATCTGCATAAAATGTGAGTTTTACACAACAGTGTTTTCACACAGAGTGGGAGGGCAGACAACAAGACTTAAAGCAGTATTTCCATTTGTTAGGTCATTTTCACATTTACATTTTATTATTTTTAGCATGCCAGTATAGGTCCGTAAGACGAACCACCTTCATTAACTGTCCTCAGGATGTTCTGTCACCATGCGCATTCAGGCTCGCCATCCCTGCTCTCATTATTAATAATTGCAAGCAAAAAGATTACTGTAGTTGCCGTATGAACGAAACCCCCTGGGCTTACTTAGAAGTAGTAGGGTCTCCTTTGAACTGCTTTACACTTTCTTTCTTTTTTAAACTTTTCAAAACAAATGATTTGCAACCGTTTGAACGTTTTATTAAATACAAGGGATGTGTGCTAAAAACAAAAAATGTTCAACCGGACTGAAATATGACATTTCTAGTGCAGCAAGTATTTCCATATTCATTCTCATGGAGCTTTTGAGTGAAATGATCACTTTTGAAGCCACCTCTTATTTTAGCGAAGTTTAGCATCTAAAATCAGTCTGTCATTGTGCAGCGTTCACACATCTGATCTCCTTTGAGCCTTAAAATAAACTTTCTTATTTATTATTATCTACAATCATTTTAAAAGGACTCACTCCGACTAATACTGAGTTGACAGAATAAATGTCCCAACATTTCAGCGTAATAATCTTGCTTCTTCAGAGGAGATGTGTATAAATATTCAGCAGACTGTCCCTTGTATTTCATTTCACTCTGCTCACCATGTGACAGTAATGATGAAATACTGAAATAATGTAGCTTCTGGTGAAAGGGACAAATAATTATTTTCCTTTCTTTTTCTTTATCTTTACACAGAGTTGTTTTTTTTATGGCCCAGAGTTATGATGTCGTTATCATTCATTGCAGATGACATGTCTTTGTTGGCAAAATCCAGAAAGGGACAGAGCAACCTAATTTAGCAGTACACCCCAGGAGCGAGCTTATACTGAGGCTGTGAGTGGGTGGCTAGCTTAGTGTGCTCTTGCTACGGGCACCCAGTCTACTGAATGTCAGATAAAACAGATTCCCTCAGTGTGGTGGAAACAGCTAACCCTTCTGCAGAGAGCTGCTTTTTTTAAAATCCCTTTTCCCTCATCTCTTACCTGCTCTTACCTCCCTGCGAACGCTTCTGATGCTCGTCAGTGATTTATCTCCCTCTTACATCGTTTTTTTCCCACTCTTTCTGACTCACTTCTCCAATAAATCACCTGGCCTTTCCTAGCTCACCTATCTCTTCCTATCTCACTGTCTCCCTATCCCGCTCTGTTTGCTCCGCCAGCCCGACGAGCCCACCGCTACCGGCGCCACCACCACCAGGGCAGGAGGGAGCGCAGGAAGCACAAGAGGCACGGCCACAGAGAGAGAGGGCACCACGGAGGAGAGCGGGGCCACAACCACGCCCACGTCTGAACCAAAAAAACAACAACAACAACAACAAAAAAACACCACGTCCTTTCCTTTCTCTCCTCTGCTGCCAACAGCGGTTTGCCTGTCTCCCTGTCGTCCCTTCCTCTCGCCCCCTCTCCCCAAACACTACTTCCCACCTTGCAGCTCAGAACTCTCCGCCCAAGCCCACTCTCTGCACTGCACTGCCCTGCCCTACGCTCCACTCCCTGGCTCCCCGAGTCAGCCTGTATCATAGTCAACTGCGAGGCCTGCCAAGGTGCTGCCAGGCGTCGCCGGGACGATAACAGATCCCTTTGTACTCTTTTTTTTCTTTCCTTTCTCTGTTTTCCTTTCTCGTCTTAACTCCCACCTGTCCTCTAACTCGACCCAGTTACTCTCCCTCCGAGCTCAACGATGACCTGAAACATGGGGCTACGCTGACCTGTTTTTGAATGGGGCAGGGGAAAAAAAGAAACACACCTTTGAGATCCACACCGAACATTCTTCGGAGGGAAGCAGTTTAGTACAAACTATAAATAGGGACGACATCACTGAAAACGCCGTATCAAAATCAGACGATTTGAGGAAGACATCCGTGTTGTTGACTTTGAGCCTTCTGTCTGTTGAACACATATTATTTTTTACAAATACTCAGTATTTATTTCTTCACTCTGCTGCTTCTGGTTTGCTCTTTGTGAGACATTGTACTTGACTCAAGGCGAGTCATTCTGAAACAGTTTAAATTGATTTTTCTGTCAATCCGAGGCAGTTGTAATTGAATAATTTGATTGTTAGCGTATCGTATCTTGTCGTCAGTGTGGGACAGTTACTTTAGATCAGATGCGAAACCCCCAGAGGAAAATGGACAACACATCTTAATTCAGTTTCATCACACAACATTCACTCATCAGTCACTTTTCGGGAGTGTCAAAACAATCTCAAACAGCTCTTTTTGTGTCAGACATCCATCCCTGTCATTTTCCAGGGTTAATCGGAGCCTTTGATGTCAGTTTTGTCTCAACTCAGCTCAGCAATCCCACGTTTGCTTTGCCTCTTTTTACAGTACGCGTGGCTGTAAGAATGTGTGCTGGGCCTTAATGAAGGCGATGCAGCACGGCGAAGTTCCTCTCACTCATTAACAGAGTTTTTACGTCTTGGGTTTGATGAGGAGAAATGATGCGGTCAGCCTGGCACAGACAGATGCAGAGAGAGACGGAGCACGTTGTATCTACCCAGTAGCAACCTCATGTGTCACAGCAAGCACAAGATATGACAAATACACAAAAAACATGTCATTAAAAAGAAATCTCCAAATTTGACTTTCAGCCTTTCAAAACTTTTTCCTAAAACAAAACTGATTCTGCAATTAACTTAATACTTGTTTTCATGCTTTTGCGTTGTGTTAGGATTGTTTTCTAGGAAGATAGTCATTATATTGAAATACGACAGATCCCTGTATTAGTATAAAGAGTAAAAATGTAATTCTTGCAGAAAACAACAGCATTGGTGTTTTGTTCAATAATGACCTTTATAATAAATAATACAAATAAAAGAATGCTCTCATTAGCATTAGCATCCCAATAGCAAAAATGGAAGTAATACATTTGCCATTGCCAAATCGGTCGTTTGACTTTGTCGCTCATATATGAGGACATGTTGTTCTTAAAACAAGATTTGTGTTACCCCAATGGTTGATTTTCTTTTTTTTTTTTATAATAATAATGTTAAGACTTTAACCTGCAATAATTGATTTCTTTGCCCACTTTGTACCCCCCAACATTGGCAGTTGTTAGCTGTTATGGCTAACATGTTAGCAAACAGATGCCTATTATTTACACATCCAGCAGATATGGAGCAAAATTAGCATTCACTATATTCACTACTATATATATATATATATATTCACTCATCAGTTAAATATCTGGCCCTTTAGCAAGCTAAATGCTCCAGCGTGTTCACCAGCTATTTGCTAACTGTGCAGGGCAGGTAGCATACATTCAGTTCATCACAATTTATTTGGCTGAAAACAACTGCTGAAGGGAGCGATGAGAGCGAATGAAAAGATTAAAGTTAGGGGCCGTAAAACCAAAATAATAAGAGGAGAGAGGCCAGGGTGAGTTGGGGAACAGGCATGAAAACTAGCAGAGACTAATGTTGATGAATGAAAGGTGTGTACACAGGGAATCAGGATGAATATAAGGCAGAAGACACGTAGATGCTGAGTTCTCTCGTTTGTGTGTGTGTGTGTGTGTGTGTGTGCGTGTGTGTGTGTGTGTGTGTGTGTGCGTGTTTATGATTGAGGATGTTGACAGTGGCTGAGGTCCCAGAGGATGATGATAGAGAGGGTCAGCAGAGATTAAAGCTTCCCATTTCTGGGGCAGACCGAGTCTCACAGCTGCTCACACCTGTGTTCGCTCCTCCCGCTTGTCCTGCTTTAAAGAGGGGATTGAGACGGATAGAACGAGCGCTTTGCTCTCTTTTCCTTCCATTTTACTGCCGGGTAAATTGGTGTTTTTTTAAAGCCAGCACTTGAGGTTGGAGCTTCTGGGATTATGTCCACTGACTCCAGCACTTGTATCCTTTATGTTTCCCCCTCTTGTTCTTGATTTTTCCTTCACCACCTCTCGCTTCAGTGCTTTTCGTTTATCTTCCTCACTCGACATTCTTTTTTTTCCGCTTTCGCTGTTTTTTTAACAATTTAAAAGTAGTTAAGCACCTAAATTCACTTCAACCAGATCTTTTTTCAGGCTGTTTTTTTAGCAGCCTTTCACCCATATTATTAAAAAAAAAAGAACGCTAAAGCATGATCAGGTTATATAAAGTCACATGAGGTAAGAAAATCAATCCTGTGCACATTAATTCCCTGCCATTGTTGTCTCTTCTCACCTTGGCAATGACAACACTCCTCTCTGCACGGAGAAGAAAAGTGAACCTACACCTCTGTATCAGTTTAATTAATCTGCTGCATGCCTAATTAACAAGTTGCATTATCTGCAGAGCAGCGGAGCCGCGATGACAAGGGAAGGGTTAGGTTGACGGACAGCCAGTGAAAGGTTTAGGGTGACGGACAGGAGACCCAGAGAACTGTCACAGCCGTCACACCCCTGTCTCTTCTTAGTTGTCAGGCTGCAACGGGAAAATGGATCGAGCATGGGTGGTTGAGTGAAAGGGCAGACAGAAGCCCCTCTCACAGTAATTCAGATCAGAGTTGATGCCCAGAGACAGTGTAATTATAAGCTGTGTAAATGTTCAGCTGTGTGACAGGAGTTGAAAACTTTCTAAAAAGTTAAATTTGGGCCGGAGAACAGAGAGCGAGGAGACATGATTTGACAAAATTGAATTAACGATGACAAGTAAATGAAATTACATTCCAGCGGATCTATGTTGAGGTGAGGAAAAGATAATCTGTTTAAGTCATGTTTAATCTGCTTTTCTGTCTTCTTCGCCTCTGCAGAGATTTTTAGGCCTACCACAAACACGCCGATTTGTGTTCAACTTCTGTTCGTGCGTGCGCGTGCGTATGTGTGTGTGTGTGTGTGTGTGTGTGTGTGGGTGTTTTGTCTCTATAAGGGGACAGCTTGTTTTTGGTCCGTCCTCTAGGAAGTTTTTCACTCTCGCTGTTTTCTGAAGGTGCCAGACTTTCTGACAGCTTCTCTCCGACACTCTCACGTAACGCTTTTAGTATTAAATTCATGCAAAAACAAACACACTTTCACACACATACTTTTCTTCTTCACATTTCAAACACATTGACCCTCGCTTTCAGAAGAGTCTTGTCTCTCTTCGCTCTTGACTCCCTCTTTTCATCTCCTCGGCTCACACCCGCCTCTCCGTCCCCCGCTTGTCTTTCTAGTGGA
The DNA here is from genome assembly GCF_010015445.1 of Perca fluviatilis. Classification (NCBI taxonomy): domain Eukaryota; kingdom Metazoa; phylum Chordata; class Actinopteri; order Perciformes; family Percidae; genus Perca; species Perca fluviatilis. The sequence goes on from NC_053120.1 coordinate 27,830,380, forward strand.
AGCCCCGAGGGTGGGCAGACAGACAGGGACCAAGCCTTTTAATTGTGTCCTAATTGTGAAAGAGTGACTTCACAGAGGTTACTGCCAGCTGTATCTTGTCTCAGCAGCCTGAGAGGGGGAGCAGCACGCAAACAATTGAACGTCTTCAAAGCCAGCAGGCCTCTCCTCAGGCTCAGCTACCTATCCTAAATGTGACACGTGACAATGAGTCATTCCCCTCACTCCCAGCTGAAGTCCTCAGCGGAGTTCGGCAGAGATGAGATGTGAGTGGGAGTGAGGGGAGTGAATCTTTACACCTCCGTGTGCTCTTACTTTAGCTGTGCAATTTGGTTGCACTCTGTCTACAAAAAAAAAAGCACAACTTGTTTAGATTAGTTGTGTACGTTGTGAAGAAAGTGTGTGTCTGGTTGAATCAGTGGGACAGAAGTGATCCAAACGAGTCATTGGCAATTGACGTCGGGTGCGCTCGTGTCTCAAAGGCAACAGCAAGTGTTCAGAAACACAACAACATCATATTTTCCTTTCACATAAAAAAAACAAACATAAAACAACAACAAAAATGAAGGTGAGAGGAAAAAAATGATTGAAAGGGGCTTATAGAAGGCTGACCTAATATCCAAATAATAAAACAACAACAAAAAGCTAATTAAACCTCAAAGTTAAAAGCAAGTACCTTCAAAGCATATAAATGAATACAGGCATTACAGGGTAGGCATTTAATAATAAAAACACAAGAGCAGCAATTGACATTTCTCAAAGCCCCCTTAGTTACTGTTGCTATGTCTTCTATGTGAAAGGTGTCTTAAATATGCAGTTGATAGCTACGTACATGATATCATGCAAGCAAAGACAAAGGCTAAAGCTACAGATTAAACATGTCCCAGTCAAAAAGTTAGCATCCACGCCAGTTGATGATAAGATGCTCTTAGCCTTTGTACTTTGAAGAAAAATGTCAGACTCTTATTTAATTCAAACATGACCCTGTTTGGCTTACATAGCCTACTTGGATTTGCATTTTTAAACAGTGTGTTTGACTTTTAACATTACCAAAGAAATGGCTTCAGGACTATTGTTTATTGTGAACGTAAAGCTAGAGTTCCTGGAGTGTTAACTTCCCTAAATCCAAATAGAGCAGGACAGAGCCGCCTAACGTTAGCCTACACTCTGATATAGCATCCAGGACTGGCTCCCACACTGAAATACTAGAGTGATGGATGTGCTTGTCGGACTCTTAAAAACTTTTAAATACTTTTACGTAACTTGTAACCACACAAAATAATGTGGAATGAAATGCCCCTGTCCTTGGAGGTAACGCTAGGTTACAAGTAGTAGTAAGCTGAACATGCTTAACAAATGCATCTTATGTTCATTGCAGAGCAGTATTGTCAAGAGAAATAAGTGACATTTGACTGTGTGTGGGAGCGTGTGTGACTGTGCGTGGGCCTATTTGCAAACAGTGTGAAAGAAAATTGTACTGTAACAACTGTTTGTGACATGATGCATTAAAATGCAGTGCTCATCAGCAATGACAACCTGATAAGAGCGGTAGAGGCTGTTGGGTTCAGTCGCACACAGACAGACTATTGATTCCATGATTAGGCAGTCTGTCTTGGTTTCCAATTAAGTCCGTCGATGGCATTGACGGCACAATAGCGCCGACTGACCGCTGGATGTTTTCTAAATGACATGGAAAACGGACTGTCATGGCTCACTGCTGCTTCTGCATTTGTACCATTATCTTCTTCTCATCAGACCTTTCAAAACTCTTTTTTCCCAGCTGTTCTGCATCCGATGCACAAGTGCACCCCTAGTGGTGTTTGTATGGCATTGCGTCTCTGTCTGATATTGAGTTGAGACAATTCATCATCGCCGAGAAACCGGCTGCGTTCAGTTGGGAAGGATGAATGGAAAAATGTTACAGTGAGAGAATGAGAAATCAAAGAGACAAGCGAAGAGCAGAAATCAATGACAAGCACTCTTTCTCCTCTGTGATGTAAATACTCTGAGGTTTTTTCTTCTCTTTTTTTTTTTTTTTGGAATCCATTTAGACTCTGGGTGTGTTTTGCTTAGCCTTTCTGGACCATATTCATACAGCCTCAGTGGATCCCAAACCCATCTCCCTCTTTCTGTTGTTCCCCTTCTGCTCACACACATTGCTGTTTTGAACTGCTGCATTCAGACAAACAGAGACGCTCCGGTCAACACACACTGATACTTTACCCTACAGGGAAATATCACTTCTTTTGGCTCCGTTCCCTGCACAACACTTCAGTTTGCAGCTACCTGTGTTCATGTCGGCTGTGACTCTAGATACATATAACTGCAACTGAGCCTGTCTACGGCTGTGTGAATGTGGTCCACAAGTATTTATCCATATTTATTGATGTGTGTTCTTATGAATTTCAGTCATGTCATTGTATTATATTCTTTACAAGACAAATGACCATTAAAGGAAACCCTTGTTTGGATCCGTTAACTGTCTTTGCTGGAGTGATTATTTGTGTTCATTTAGTTTATTTGAAGCCAGTATGTGTAGAATTTTGTACGTGATTAAACCTTCCTTTAAATGATACTGATGGCACACGGTTGTTTATTTGGATGAAAAATGAGACAATGGAGGGGGAAGCAGCATGTGTTTCTGATTGCCACAGTGACTTTTCATACTACCCATAGGGGTCGCCAAAGTTAGATATTTTTTAGAATGATTTTATTATTATACATTGCTACACAGTGCTTTAGCAGAGGACATGCAGGACAGTACTTTAAAATATACAGTAAAAAGAAAAAGCAGCTAGCCTGGCTCTGTGCAAAGGTAACAAAATACATCTAATGTAGCAGCACCTCTAAAGCTCATTAAATATCACTTTATATCTTGTTTGTTTGATCCGTACAACAACAACAAAACGGGAAAACAACAATTTGCGACAATTTGCCAGTCAAGAAATAGCCGGGACCATGTAACCTCCCATAAAACAGTGAATTGTCATGTTTACACTGGTTTTTGTACAGATTAAACACACGAGACATAACGTATTAATTAGCGCACTTTAAAGGTCCCATGGCATGAAAATGTCACTTTATGAGGTTTTTTAACATTAATATGAGTTCCCCCAGCCTGTCTATGGTCCCCCAGTGGCTAGAAATGGTGATAGGTGTAAACCGAGCCCAGGGTATCCTGCTCTGCCTTTGAGAAAATGAAAAAGCTCAGATGGGCCAATCTGGAATCTGGTTACCTCTCCTTTCTCTGCTTTGCCCACCCAGAGAATTTGGCCCACCCATGAGAGAGAGAGAGACATCATGGCTTGCAAACAAGCGAAGCATGGCAGTTGGTCAAGGCCACACTCCCACCCTCCACCTTGCCCCCCCCCCCTCTCTCATCCGCAGTAGCTACAGACACAGAAATGGCACATACTAAGGAAAGCTCATTGTGAGACTGGCTCTAGTTGCTGGAATACTGCACCAAGGCTGAATTTCGGGAAAGAGACTTCAGATACAGTATTAGGGGACCACTAAGGTCTATATAAAAGCATCCAAAAAGCAGCATGTCATAGGACCTTTAAAATTTGAAATGATTAGGTGCTGGAAAAGAAACACAGCGAACTAGCCAAAAGCATTATTCCTCAGTCCAGCACATCTATAGAATGATTGTTTTGAGTTTGTTACTCTTAACCTGCAAATTCAGTTTTCCCTCCGCCGTTCAAAAGTGTCCTCTCTCGCTATCTTCGCGTTCCTCCACACATGAGGTTCAGTTTTGCTCTAAGCTGCTGATTCTGTAGTCGGAGAACAATCTGCGCCTCTCTGACCTCCGTGTGTTAAGGAGATGCATTTCCAAATCTCTTTGGATTAGGTAAAACATTTCTCCACAGCCAAGATTTCAATATCGCAAATAACATTTTGCTCACATTGTTTTGTTTTTTTTTATATTTAAAATCTGCTGCAGAGAGTTTAAGCAACAGAGGAGGTCTCCAAGGGCACAAGTGAAAAAGAGTAGGAGGCAGAGAAGGAGAGGGAGGAGGAGGCAGAATGAGTGAGAGGGATCAAAGGTAAGAGAAAGGAGGGAAGAGGGCAGAGGGAGAAAGAAAGAAAAAGAGATTCTGTTTTGGCAGCAAATAGTTTGTGAATACGCCTGCTGTGGTACTGTCTAACCTCAGAGACCTTCACTTGAACTTCCCCTGATGAACTGAATATGAGTGTCCTCTCTTATCAATGGGTGGTTTCATTGCCTCACAGCGCTCTCCTGTAAAAAAAACACAATCTCCTCTCTCTCTCTCTCTCTCTCTCTCTCTCTCTCTCTCTCTCTCTCTCTCTCCCTGCTTCGCTCTCTCCTTCTCTCGTTCCTCTCATCTCCTTTGATATGTGACTCGCTCATTTCATCATTATTATTCCGAAACATCGGAAGAAGCCAAACTGCCTTGTTCTGTTTTCTGTCGACAATCAATCACGCTGAATATCACATCTCTTTTACATTCTCTCCCTCTGTTCTGGATGACTGGTGTTTTTTCGCTCAGCTCGGTGAGTTCCAAGGACAGTGCTCATTAAGGCTGCTTACCGGGGAGTTTCTCTTAGATTTACAACTGCAAATGACCCTCAGCTCTCCTCTGTTGCTGTGCAGAAGTTCCAAATGTGTTACAGCCACTTGGAGCAACGCTCCAAACAATCACTGACATTGTGTCCTAAGCCCTGCACTGTTTGGGGCCCGAGGACCAGCATGCACTTGTGCCCCCTTGAGTGGAGTTGCCGTGAAGCTTACATAAGCATACCCATGGATCTTTCTTGCAAAACTTTCTAATGATAACCAATGAAACGGCTTAAAAGCATAGTCCAGATTTGTCCTGATTCTTGTAACTTTGAGATAAACAGATGACTTAGAGGCACGAAAAGACTGCTCATCATAACATTGTTCTTGGGTCGATATCAGGCTCATCTGGCAGGCATGACCAATCGATGGGGATCTCTGGTATTATCCTGCATTATCTCCTAATGACGCTGCCAGAGTTCAAGAAGATTATGAAAAGCAAACAAGGGGTTTAGCATCATCTTACGCCAGACAGTCCCTTACTTAACCCTGACATCGCCCTGCCTGTTTTCCTTCCAGAATTACTGTGTGTCTTTATCTCCCACATAAACATAAGAGGCATGCGGGCGAGAGCACACTTGTTTTTCTCTGTCTCCACACACACACACACACACACACACACACACACACACACACACACCAAGCCGCTTATCCAAATCAAAAAAAGATGAATGTGCATCTTAACCCTGTTTATCTTCCTCATCTTTATTGCAGCCAGGTTGTTGAATAGCTTCACCCATGAATCTGCATTCACGCCCGTCCTAATGACGGCTGCAGATGGCGCCGCCTCGGCTCACTGACAGCTTCTTTTACAGGCGTCTGTGCGTGTGCGTGTGCTTGTGCATGCGTGTGTGTGTTCAGCCCGAGCCAGGTCTTTCATACACCATCAATCTCACATTCTGCTCTACCAGCTGTGTGTACACTGTGCAGTGTTTTGTAACATGACTATCTGGAAATCTAGCTTTGAAAAGCTGCCTTTAGCACATCCCTCAACAGTGGTGGGAAGTCAATAAGTACATTTACTCAGGTACTTGTACTTTGAGTATTTCCTTCTTTCACAACATTATACTTCCACCCAGCCACATTTTAGAGTGACGTTGTACTTTTTACTCCACTACATTTATCTAACAGCTATTATTTATTGATTTACCAGGGACAGTGAACATTAATCAACATTTCAGTTTCGGACCTGAATGTAAATGTGCCAGAGTTAGCTCATTATTTTTAATCTGTAGTCCCTGGGAAGGTATTTACATATTAGTGGCCTAATGTTATCAATGCAATGCTTCAGCAAGCACTACAGTACAGCACAAAACAATACAATACAATACATTACAAAAGTAGCAGATATATGTAAAATCAATGGGAGTATGTAAAGGCAGGGCCAGAGATGAGGTAGTATGATTACTCATGATTGCAAGTTTGGTTTGCTTTCAGCCATCTCTTAAGTTAATGTTTAAAGGCGAGGTAGTTACTGCTCTCTCTTAATTCAATAGGAAGACTATTCCAGCAGTGGGTGGCTGTGACAGGAAAGACTGTTTGTTTTGCCCAAACTTGCTACGTCTGTATTGTATAACACAGTCCCCTCGGGTAGTTGCCCATTCATTCTGCATTATGAACATTGCAATTATGACAGTGTGGAAGGTGCAATCCAATGTAAAACCTCAAAGATGGGGCAAGTGTTTTTAGTGTCTTTAGCCCTATTCGCACGGGATAAGTATTATCTAGGGACCTCGTGTGAATTATAAATTACCCACCCACGTCTGATTTTCATCTGGCACATTCGAACGGGATAAGCGAAGTCGGTGATTTTACTCGAATTTACTGACATTAAGCAACAGTAGAAACATGGGTGTGGGTAGCTCTGCTACGTGTTTGTGTGTGGTCAGATCTCGAGAGATACGCGCGCCACACATCTCAACCGGAGTAGTCAGTCATCGTCCGAGCACGGACCTCTCCTTTTTCTCACTTTTTCTCCGGGTGGTGTCAAGCAGGGTCCGGTTAGATGGATAAAACAAAACATTTCACCAGGTTAAAATCTATTAGCTCAAGCTTTACGCTTGATTTATTTGTAACATTAACCTCTAATTATGAAGTGAGCTCCCTCGCTTGACTGTGCATTATTTTTGATAAGCTATTGCTTGGAGATGTCTTGTCGTTATCTCTAGATGTATGATACAAACATAAAAAATATACTTACCGCATGCTGCTATACATGTCATCCATCGCCATCTAATCATTCTTTTTGTCTTCGCACTTGGTGGTGATTTTCATCTTTCTCTTTCTGCAAATTGTATATCATGTATAGCGACATGACCCAGCACCAAAAACACTGTCGAAACACTCCAACGCACCCTCCATTCTTCGCAACGAATGGATAAAGAGGCAAAGAAGGAAATAGGTACCTTGAAAAACAAAAAGCCCCGCCAAATCCTGGACAAATCAGAGATGCCGATTCGCACGGGACTAATATTATCACAGGACCTCCGTTTTCGGCGAAATATGGTAGGTCATTTGCGGGGGAATTATTACTTTACAAATTACAGACATGACTGATTCGCACGGGATTAAGATCACAGACAACCTCCGCAATTATTACAAATGACCAGAGGTCACCAGGTAACACTTATCCCGTGCGAATTGGGCTTTTGTTTGTAAAGAGACTCAATTTGTCTCAGATTTGTCATGCTTATGTGGCAGAAGATCATAGCATGCATAAAGAGGCTGGCTGCCTCTGTTGTTAGCTATGGTCATATATGCCTAAAGTTAGCAAGGTGGAATTTGACAGTACTGTCAAGGACACCTTTTTGACATTATTTTTTAATGACTAGATCTAAATCTAGAATGATTTTGAAAATAGACACCACCGCCCAGACTGTTTTTTTTAACATCGCCTCTTGGTCAGGACCCCTTGGCGGCACGTTTTTAGAGCTCTCGGTAGCCCTTTGGTGTCATTTTTCAACATGCAGGGTATGGTTAGGTTCAGGGAACAAAACTACTTGGTTAGGTTTAGGAAAATATCATGGTTTGGGTTAAAATAAGCACATTGGTTAACTTACGTACGTGACGTTAGTCAAATATAAGTCAACGTTGAAAACACAATTAAACACAGTTCACGTTTTTCATAATCATCCAACCGGACAAACTCATGAGAAATTTAGGACATATTATTAAAAAGCGTAGCAACTTGAAATTGATCGTTGATAAAGTACATGTTACCGATTATACTTGTGTAATTTTACTTGAGTAACATTTTGAATGCACGTCTATTACTTATAAATTTGCAATGATTGTGGTATTAACACTTGACTTTAAAGTGATGGTTCGGAGTAATTCACCCTAGGGTCCTTTGCACCATGACCTCGAGCCAAACACCCCCCCAGAAGCTTTTTTCACCTGGGTCTAACATTGGGAGAGTTAGCTAGAGTAGCGTTGTCAGCTGAATAGCTTAGCGCAGGGGCTAACGGACCCACGTTTGTATCTCGTAAATGACCCCACTAATAATGCCCGAAATGATACCAAACGTCTACACTAGTACATATAGGTTATGTACTCATAAAACGATGGATTGGAAAGTTTGTAAGTACACCAGAAGTTTATGTAAATAACACTTGCCTGCTGGCTTCTGCTCTCTGCTGTTGTTGTTGCTGCTCTAAGACGAGTGCTTAGGGCCATCTACAAATTACATCACCGAAAAGAGATGCAACAAAAATATTTTTTAATTTCATTTTTTTTTTTAAGTAAGTGCTGTAGTATAACTAGCAGGAGACAAGTAATAATTGAGGTAAGTTTGGAGACATTACCTTATTTAATCTTTAAATTAATAAATATTTTTGTTGGAACTCTTTTCGGTGTAATAATTGTAGACCGGCCCTAAGCACTCGTCTAACTGCAGGCTAGCAGCAGCGCAGCAGCAACAGAGAGCTGAAGAGAGCAGGCAAGTGTTCATAAACTTCGTGTGCACTACAAACTTTCCAATCCATCGTTTTATGAGAGCATAACCTATTTGTACTACTTGTAGACGTTTGGTATCATTTCGGGCATTATTAGTGGGGTAACTTACGAGATACAAACGTGGGTCCATTAGCCCCGCGCTAAGCTATTCAGCTGATAACGCTACTCTAGCTAACTCTCCCAATGTTCGACCCAGGTGAAAAAAGCTTCTGGGGGGGTGTTTGGATCGAGGTCATGGTGCAAAGGACCCTAGGGTGAATTACTCCGAACCATCACTTTAAGGATCTGACTACTTGTCTCTTCACAACTAGATTTCCACACCTTGAAAGCAGGAAGGCGAAAAAAGCCTTCTTTATTTTGCTCTCGACATTTCCAGAACTCTTCTGCGGCCCAGTCCAGACTACCAACTGTTCTCTGGACAGGTTATCTAACAGCAGTGCGATTCAGTAGGCCTAATGCGCTAGATGTGGGATTTAGCCGCTTAAGCAGGCAGCGTTACCGTATCCATGCACAGAAACACAGTTTTTGAGGTCAGAAGTTTTCCTCTTTACTGCGGCTTCCTCAGGGAAGTCACTCGAAATTCCTTAAAAGATGAAAGTGTGCACGAGCCATGAAGTGAATTGTACTGTAGGTGTTGTGGGACGGGGTTTGTGACCGAGGTGAGATAAAGTTCAGGAGCCACTCAATTCCTTCTCTCCCCTGCAGGACCACAATAGCTCACTGACCAGTCAATTTCCGCATGCCGGTGCAGGGCCAGATATCTTTTAGTCTTCCTGCATTCCCCTGCACTCTCCATCCCAGCCGTTTTTCTGCCTTTCCCCTCTTTTCATCTTATCTTTCTGCCTTCATTTTATTCCCTCAAACCCACTTTCTCCCACCTATCTTTCTTCCACTAGTCTTATTCTCTGTGTTGCTTTCCCTGCCTGCCCTTCACTCTGTCCTTCCTTGTGACTTTGTGCTTCTGCTGAGGCTGTTTCCTTTCCTTCATCTTTTCCACCCCCCACCCCACACACACACACACACACACACACAGAGAACATCATTCTCAGACAAATGGTTTGAACTCTTTTATTAACCTCCCACTATTCTCTTACGACCATCTTGTTGAAAGAGCGCAGTGAGCAAAACGGTGTGACAGCTCGCTACAAAGAGTAGAGCTAATGGAAAGATGGAGGCTGGACTGTGGTAAAACTAAAGCAAACTTTTTCTTTAGAGGCACCTATAGATGACAAGGCAGTCTCTCCCATTCATTAGCCACAGTGCACATTAGAGGGTAACCACTTTCAATTAACTCAACACTGCTGCCTGTTTAATATGCCCCACACTCTGGGAAAACCTCACACAATTTGGTCAATTACCCATCTCTACAAACCCACTACTTTCAATGCATATGTATTAGCAGCAGCATGCTCCAGCTGAAATACTCAAAATGCAAAAGGTATTAAGGGAGATAATTTAGGGAGATGGGGTAATTTCAGAAGCTATTTCCAATGGGCTAATGCTGTATGGATATGACTTATATGTTTGTGTGTTCAATCGTAACAATGTTGAGGTCTGATGGAAAGTAAAACTTAATTCCTGTGGGGATAATCTCCCAATCATGTGATGAAACATTTGTGGAGAAGAATGGTGAAAGTTTCAGATCTTAATGAAGACATTCTTTAGTAAAACAGTAATGGGTTATGAATCAATAAATGATTTGCAATAAGGTTAAGGTTATAAGTGCCTATATATTATTCTACATAATATTAATCTTGGCACTAGTGAGGTATTTACTTAATGTATATGTTGGAATAACAAGACAACAATTGGAAATTCATATTTCAGAATAAGTGCCATCAGAAGACAGAATGCAGCTTTTTTCTCGTACTGTAACATAACAAAACCACACCATCTGTAGGTTTTCATCCATTCATCCATTCATCCATTCATCCATTCATCCATTCATCCATCCATCTTCGTCTGCTTATCCAGGGTCAGGTCGCGGGCGCAGCAGCTCCAGCAGGGGACCCCAAACTTCCCTTTCCCGAGCCACATTAACCAGCTCTGACTGGGGGATCCCGAGGCGTTCCCAGGCCAGGTTGGAGATATAATCCCTCCACCTAGTCCTGGGTCTTCCCCGAGGCCTCCTCCCAGCTGGACGTGCCTGGAACACCTCCCTAGGGAGGCGCCCAGGGGGCATCCTTACCAGATCCCCAAACCACCTCAACTGGCTCCTTTCGACGCAAAGAAGTAGCGGCTCTACTCCGAGCTCCTCACGGATGACTGTGCTTCTCCCTATCTCTAAGGGAGACGCCACCCACCCTCCTGAGGAAACCCATTTCAGACGCTTGTATCCTGGATCTCGTTCTTTCGGTCGTGACCCAGCCTAGCATAGGTGAGGGTAGGAACGAAACCGGTAGATCAAGAGCTTTGCCTTCTGGCTCAGCTCTCTTTTCGTCGTGAATGTAATACCGCCGATTCTCCCGCTCCATTGTCCCCTCACTTGTGAACAAAACCCCAAGGTACTTTAACTCCTTCACTTGGGGTAAGGACTCATCCCTACCTGGAGTAGACACTCCATCGGTTTCCTGCTGAGAACCATGGCCTCAGATTTAGACAGTGCTGTGCCTGAACGCGTTCATTGAACGATAGTTCATGAACTCGTTCATATTTTGGGCGAACGTGAACTGAACGTACTGTATTACTGCCTGATGAACGTTACTGTGACTCTCGTTCATTCTGGTGTCTGTGAACAGCACGCTATCAGTTTACCTTCGTTCAATAGGGTGCCAGATTTCTATAGAGCCTTCCAGGCGAAAACCTGGCTAAAACACACCGTAAACAGGCCTTAATATGTAGCGGAAAAAACACCCAATCTGGCAACACCAGCCACCAGTGTCGCACCGCCGCATGCGTCATCAAAACAAAAAGCAGCAAGGAGGCGACAGTAGCAAGGAGACTTTGTATGATCATTTAAACGAGTTTTATGACAAGGTCGGTGAGGATGGGAAAAATCTTACATTTCTGTGCAAACTTTGTAGCCTGGTTGACACCAGACCCTTCTCAGTTGTAACTGAGAGTGGATCTGGGAAAGGTTCATTGACAGTTCATTTCCAAAGGGGCGTCACCAACGGACGCCACTCAAATGCCTCTGGGCGCAATTGGATAGTCCTTCAACCAATCAGACCAATGATCCAGGTGACGCTTTTCACATCCAATATCTAACTAAAATAATGTGATTGTGGTTTTTGGTTCCCTCCATGCCCATAGACAGTACATAAGAAGTCCACGCCCTACTTTTTCCTTGCAGGTGTTGCATATTGCAAACTTGTTATCTTCTGCACACACGCTGAAGAATGTCCAAACAGCTGACATGTTGCAGGTTAATTCACGAGGTTCCCTACATGTGCAAGAATAGCGCGGACACGCGCTTCACACCGCGAGCACTGCAGGTACGCGCCACACACGGCGGAAAAGTTGAGAGAAAGGAAAAAGAGACAGTAGCTGTTTCTCAATGTCAAGGATCCTTCCTTGGTAGGACTAGTCCTTCCAAGGAAGGATCCTTCAGAGGCTAGGCCAGACTCCTCCTGAGCATTCGGAGAGCATGTACATTGGAACAGGCTAGCAAGTGCACGTCATTGCGTGCTTGCGTCATCGAAAATGTTTCGCCGCCTTCACTTCAGCGCTGCATTTCGAAACACTGGACAAAATGTCAATGCGAAATGGATGTGGAACTGTGAAGTTCAATTTTTTTGTTGAGAAGGTGAATCAGCGTCAGTCTGCTTGCAGGAGGAGAATATTCTGTCGGCAACTTTGACGCAACGTGCTAAGGTAGGCAACGTTACCGACACTGATAGGCTTTAATGTAAGCAATGGTCGTTTTCTTATTTATCCCATGTCAATAAAATTAAAAAATCGTGGGAGTTCATGTTTGTAGTTGTCATAACACTTAACTGGTAAGGAGAATTGGTAAGGAGAATTGCATTAATTAATTAATCTTAATTACATTAAGCTTACAGTAGTTGTTTACAATAGCTTGTAGTTTACTGCATGTAACATTAGCTCATTGTCCAGTAGCTTCTAGCTTTCAAACAAATGCAGTGCAAAATATGATCAGCAACTACAAGGTAAACACTACCAGTTAATGACCTACCACAGGCAGTATGATATGCAGTAAACTGCAAGTGAGAAAGGTTAAGTAGTACTATAGACACACAAGCTACAAGGCTACATCCAACATATGAAAAGTCATAACAACACCATTGATAAACACCCACTAACACAGTAAAGGTAGCTAGGTGTAAGTGTGTTAAATGGTCAACAGTTGTCAGTTAAGACCATCATGAAGACCACTACACAGTTACATTAAGTACTTTAACATTACAGTATGCTTAAATATATTTGTGATACAATTCTAATCTTACCAGGACAGGTTGGATAACTACTGGACTAACCTAAAGCTTTCTCCTTCTGTCTGCAGTCTGGAAACTATGGAGTTATATTCCTATCTTTAATCAAGAGCGCATTCTTTCAATTTGAGAGCATTTCTCACTGATATTACGTTCAGATTTTGTAATAATTTCCCTCAAAACCTTGCTCTCACACTCAAATAGTCACTGCTCGCGCTTGGATTTGCTCTGCTTGTGCTCAAAGTTTGTGCTCGCGCTTGGATTTTCTCTGCTTGTGCTCAAAGTTTGTGCGCGCTTTGATTTGCTCTGCTTGCACTCAAACTTTCTGCTTGGACTCAGATATGTTGTTGTTTGGACAGATTTCCTGCTCTCAGCTTTGAACCTTCTCCTCGCACTCAGGCTGATTCTGCTCACTTGCAAAGTTTCTGCTCTCGGATTTCCTCCTGCGGCTTTTTTTGTGTGTTATAACCCTATCAAAAGTCAACAACCAATAGAATGCCAGCTGTAGTGTTGACCAATGAAATGATCCCAACCCCGTTGAGGGTGCGTTCACTTTACTTTAGAACGTCTGTTGAGGGCGGCTGTAACCTGACTGTAACCAAGTTTATATATCCCCGCGCCGTTTATAGCTTTATTATAAGTATATGTCAACAATGTGCACAGAATGGTCGACGCACTTTCACCTGCACCCGTCAGGAAACGGGAGAAAGCTTTGAAGTGGGACGTATGAAGTTATGTCCACAACTACGAGGGTGAGTAACATAACTTAAGCACCTAGTTAGCTAGCTAGCATATGGCCTAGCTTGATGTCCAGAAACAAATAGAGGTGGTTTAATGTACCTAAACAATGATCAATGATTACCAAATTTCTCTCTCATATTGCTCCTCATAACCACTGAAAACTGTCAAAAAAATCTAACCCAAAGTCCAATTATTATGGACGTTATGTGACTGATAACTGATTGATATCTGATTGATCATTGTTTAGGTACATTAAGTTACCACGTTAAGCTTTTTCGTTACGCGTTAGAATGTCCCGGCTGCTGTTGAGGGAAACTGTAGTCTATAACTTCCTGAGCGACTGATCCATTTTTGCCCCTTTACATAATAAATATGGCTATGAAATGGAACATGAAATACATAAATGAGGCAATACATATATAGGCATTAGTCATTATAGTTAAATAGCCTAAATACATATGTTTTACTTATATTTATTTCCGGGGGACTTTTATTTATTCCGCTCTATTTATATGCACGTTATATTCAAAGGAAGTTTAGTTATCTCACAGGCTCAGACTAAAAGCAGCAGCAAGCCTGCCTGACATCAGTGCATAGCATATCACTGCAAAGTAAATAAAATATGAATAAATCACGAAGCGGTAGATTCCCAGGTCAGCTAGAGCGGGTAACGCAGCTCCGCAGACGGACCAGAGTCAGTCAGCACCGGGGAGCGAACCGCGGGGACCAAGCTCACAGGGCTGGTAGCTAGCTGCTAGCTAGCTGCAGCAGCTAATATTAGAATATTAGACCCAGCACCGGAGGTCTGATCCCCATGATTTAAAACGAAAATCAAATAACCATTTGTTTTTTAATACCTGTTTATGAAATGAAAATCAAAAGTACACGGACCCAGTCTGTTAAGTACAATTTCACCACTAATAAAACAGATCTAGAGATGATATGCTTTATTTGCAACTTAAATGTAATTTTTTTAATTAATACAAAGCAAACTGAGCAGAAAGAACAAGTATTGTGTTGGTTTGTTTCTCTTCTTCCAGGTGTGACTGAAGTACCCGTTGAGCTGCATCACAGCTGCACTATGTGCATGGACCTGTGCCAGTCAGCACATCACTCACCTGTGTGCAGAGGACAGGCAGCAGTAGCACAAACCAAGAAGGTTGGCAAGTCTGATAATAATGCAATTGTAAAAATAATAATAATATAATAGTAAAATCATGTTACATACACTTATGTTTCTTGCTTAAATTCACAGGGTGCACAACCAGGCCTGGGAGAGAAAATTACTGATGTCCACAAAACCAAATCAGAGAAGGTAAGGTAAGATAGTAATGATGTTAAAGCAAGCTATGTACACCTAATATAATACGTGTTGATGTCTATGAATCTGTCTTTAATAGGAGCATACTATACAAAGACAACAGTGGAGAGTTCCTGGATCGGTCTGTCCTCAAAGTGCCAGAGATCTACAAGGACTTCACCCTTTTCTGCACCATCAGCGTATAATCAAAGTGATAAAAGAGAGAACAAATTATTGTTTTCTCTGTTGACATGAATAGGTGCCTGTAATGTCTGTCCATATATTCAATCAATTCAATAAATGTTGATAAGTATCACTGCTATTTCTTAAATCATTGTAGTTTTTCAGGAGCAATAAGATACAGATTATTAAAACCATGTTCACATTTGCAACAAATTAAAACCCTGATCAAGGCAAATTGTTTTTCATGTTCCATAACATTTATAAAAAAAAACCAGTACAATTAAATTTACCAGAGCTGACACTTTGTAAATAGCTTTAATTTACCTTGTCAAAACAATGAGTAATTCATAACAAATTGCACAATATTTGACACAAAACCTTAAAAGTGTATGGTTCATACTACGGTGAAGCAGTACAATGTGCAAAAAGGGGTGGGGAGGGGAGGGAGAAAAAAAGAAGGGGGGGGGAAGGGGGAGGGGGGGGGAAAAAAAAAAAGAAGGGGAAAAAAAGGAAAAAAAAAAAAGAATAAGGAAGAAGAGGTTAAGGTGGAAAGGTAAAGTACAGTAATAGCTTCAGGTGTGTAAAAAGTGTCAAGTCACAGATGTACACCAGAATAATATATACTGTGATTAAGTAATGATACTTACTGTTGTCTGTACTAATATAACACAAAAAAATAATACAGTGTTTGATGCAGTATGGAGAACAACCAAGTCCCATATGAACCCAAGAGACTTTAAGTGCAGCTGTTGATGATGTTCACTACAAACAAAACTTGCAGATGGTTGTAGTCTGTAGCCAGTCATACAGTAGGTAGATCTGGAGCAGATGGTTGTAGTCTGTAGCCAGTCATACAGTAGGTAGATCTGGAGCAGATGGTTGTAGTCTGTAGCCAGTCATACAGTAGGTAGATCTGGAGCAGATGGTTGTAGTCTGTAGCCAGCCATACAGCAGGTAGATCTGGAGTAGCAGGGTGAATTCTAGCTATCATGGGTTGGTGATATGACACACACAGATCAACAGGGGTCAAACCCCTCAGCCCCACCTGGATGAAAAGAAAGTAAAACAAAATACTTGTTTTTTCAGTTCAGTTTGCTTTGTATCAATTAAACAAATAACTGCTATTTAAGGAGCAAATAAGAAACCATATCATTTCTAGATCTGTTTTTATTATAGTGATAAAATTGAACTTAACATTACGTTTTATACAGATTGCTATGAATCTATTTTCAAACTAATGTTATATGAAGGAATGAAGACTAAATTCTGATGAACAACAAACAACAGTGATGCAAAAACTGACACAAACAATCCAGTTTCTTGTGTTCTTTCAGTTATATTACAGTTTAGGTTTTACTACTGGCTCTAACATGAAATTAGCCAAATCCCAGGAACGTGGTTAACCAAACGAGGAAAAAATACAAAGTAGGGTCATCACATATACACACACTGTCCGTCATATGTCGTTCAATCTAGCTAGCTATACAATAAAGAACATATATTTGTTTCTGGACATCAAGCTAGGCTATATGCTAGCGCCATATGCTAGCTAGCTAGCTAGGTGCTTAAGTTATGTTACTCACCCTCGTAGTTGTGGACATAACTTCATACGTCCCACTTCAAAGCTTTCTCCCGTTTCCTGACAGGTGCAGGTGAAAGTGCGTCGACCATTCTGTGCACATTGTTGACATATACTTATAATAAAGCCATAAACGGCGCGGGGATATATAAACTTGGTTACAGTCAGGTTACAGTCGCCCTCAACAGACGTTCTAAAGTAAAGTGAACGCACCCTCAACGGGGTTGGGATCATTTCATTGGTCAACACTACAGCTGGCATTCTATTGGTTGTTGACTTTTGATAGGGTTATAACACACAAAAAATCCAAGCGCGCAGGAGAAATCCGAGAGCAGAAACTTTGCAAGTGAGCAGAATCAGCCTGAGTGCGAGGAGAAGGTTCAAAGCTGAGAGCAGGAAATCTGTCCAAACAACAACATATCTGAGTCCAAGCAGAAAGTTTGAGTGCAAGCAGAGCAAATCAAGGCCGAGCACAAACTTTGAGCACAAGCAGAGAAAATCAGCGCGAGCACAAACTTTGAGCACAAGCAGAGCAAATCCAAGCGCGAGCAGTGACTATTTGAGTGTGAGAGCAAGGTTTTGAGGGAAATTATTACAAAATCTGAACGTAATATCAGTGAGAAATGCTCTCAAATTGAAAGAATGCGCTCTTGATTAAAGATAGGAATATAACTCCATAGGAAACACCATCATCAGCAGCTGAGTCTGGTCATCGCTTCATGTTGAATATTGTGTACAGTATATAGTAATGTTTGAATAAATGTTATAATAAAAGATACACGTTTCATTAATTTCTTTTTAGAGCTTCTATACCTTACAAGTTATTGAAACAGGTACCATCTGAATATAATTATTCAGTTAGAAATAGACATTGAAAAACAGTTTATATTATATACACACCCAAAAACGTAATGACACAGACAAACCAGTTAATTTAATTTAATTTATTTTCAGAATGCCAATCTCTAAAAGGCTTTAGCAAATAATCTAGCTATTCATCTCTCTTTGGCCTCTTGTCTCCCTGCTTGTCTTTTGCTTTCCCATCCTCAGTGACAGCCTCAGTTTGTCCCTGTTAAAAGACAGCAAACACAAGAAAAATATGTTTACCATTATGAATGCTATAAGGTAACGTTATATTGAACGTTATACTTTTTACATGGGAAGTTACTCATACATTTTAGCCTTCATGTAACGTTGATAGTGAAGTAAATAAGTTGCAGCGTTACCTACCACCCTGCAGCTACAACTGGTAAACACACACATTTCTAAATCTCTGCTAACGTTACGCATATAGGAGCAACAACATATAAAAGAGATGAAAATGCCACCGGACATTAAACTTTAAAAACACAAATGGCACAAAGACCGCTCGCTAGCTAACAGCCTAATGTTAATGATAGGGTCAGTTAACGCTACGTTCGGTTGTATCTACCTAATTACTAAAGCAATCCGTACCAGCATTAAAGCGTTAAGCTTTACATTGATTTAAAACATTAACGGTGATAACATATGCGCGCAAACACTAAAGATACTTACATTTAAATGATTATTTCGCCGCGCGATACCGGCCCCAACTCCGCTTAGGTCCGCCATTTAATTTTTTAAACAAGCCGGCAAAGCCGCGCAAAGGGATTGTGGGTGATATGGGAGCGCGAAGGATACACATATGCATCCTTTGCCGTCTATGGGGATTTCTCCGAACGAAGGACTCAGTCCTTGGTGGGATTCGGAGGATCCTCGACATTGGAACGGTCCTTCGACGGACGTCGATGACGTAGCATCCTCCAAATTCTGGCTTCGAAGGATCCTTCCTTGACATTGAGAAACAGCTTGTGTCTCTGTCCGTGCGTCCTTGAGAACTGTAACTCGTATAACTTATGTTGTCAGTTACTTGTAACGTTGACCGCCATGAAATCGCCATATGTCAGACTGACCTGCAGCTCGCCGGTCATGGCCGTCATGTTGAATGTAAACAAAAAGCTGCTCGCCGTTGCTGCGCTATCCTCGTCTGCGTAAAGCCCGCCTCAACAGTCGTGATTGGTGTAAAGCCCGCCTCAGCGGTTGTGATTGGTGCATCAATTTTGAGGACATTGGAAATGGGTTTGAATGGGCTCTTGGCCAGACTGACCTGCAGAGCAAATCTCAAATTTGCTGGAAGTTCGTCAGGGTTTACCCAGGCTACAAACTTTGCCCACCACCTTTCAAAAAGAAAATCCGCATTTCAGTCACATCCCCAGCCAACCTGAAACGGCGCATTGAACTGAAGCACCTGGCTAGCCTTTCAATTTTGAAAAATAATAGCTCACAGCAACATATGGAAAAAACAGCTGTGAACTTAGATCAAAATTTTTAAGTATGAACTATGAACTGAACTAGTTCATTTTAAAATCTGTGAACTGAACTTGAACTAGTTCATGTAGAAAGTGAACTTTCCCAACACTGGATTTCGAGGTGCTGATCCTCATCCCAGCCGCTTCACACTCGGCTGCGAACTGCAAACCCCTCCCAGTCCCAACCCCGACTACACCTCGATATCCTGTCCATAAATATTACAAATAGGTTTGGTGACAAAGCGCAGCCCTGGCGGAGGCCAACCCTCACCTGAAACGAGTCCGACTTACTGCCGGGAACCCGGACACAGCTCTCGCTTTGGTCATACAGAGATTGGCCGGACCTGAGAAGGGACCCCCTCATCCCATACCTACTCCCGCAGCACCTCCTAGAGTATCTCCCGGGGGACCCTGTCATACAACTTCTCCAGAACTTTTACATTTTATTAATTTAATTCATTAATCAATTTTCACAACATTAACACCCACACAAGGTGTCTGATTAGACCTCCGGTAAGGTTAAGGTTGGGTGGAGCTATGCTGCAGATTATGTGAGGGAAACATCGAGAAAAAAAAAAGTCCCACATAAGCCATCATTAATGGTAGTTCCACCTGTAATTTTCCTGCTGTGACAGGTCAAAATATCTGCAGTCAGGGGCTGATCTACCGGGGTGGCATAGGGTGGCAATTGCCACCCTAAAAGAAAGCCTTGCCACCCCTGCTGCCACCCCAGTTGGCAGCAACGAATTACGGTAAAAGTTATGGCCAATTTGACAATTTACGAGCGTGCGTCTCCAATGTCCGACTGCGGTGAATGCAGCATAAGATGACGCCAGAGCGGAGAGAGCCTGTTTTGTTTGGAAAACTGAGTGGCGCGAAGCGAGGGAGCCAGGAGTCGCGATGAATGGAGACACAGGAGGAAAGAGGTCAAAACGGATTAACTATCTATCAAGAAATGAAATTATAACGAAAGCACAGTGCTAGCATAGTTGCGATGCTGATTTTGAGATGATAAAAATCAGGTTGAAGAACGTTATTTCGCCAACTATACAATGTTACTTAGGGTCTGACGTTTGTTCTGTGTAAAGTAGGCTACAAAAGCTAATATTGATTCAACGTCTGTCAAGGAAAACGTCGTTACTTTGAATCTTACAGAAATGAAGAGGAAAGGTAGCATATTCAGTTTTTGTCTCCAAAGAGAAAGGCGAGAGAAATAGAAAATGAACAAGTGAGCAAGGTAGATGGAGAAGATGAGGTGGAAGGAGAGAGAAAAGAAGTGGAAGGAGAGAGAGAAGAGGTGGAAGGAGAGAGAAAAGGGCAACAGAAACGCGACAGAGAGAATACAAGGCCAAGGCGACCAGGGACAGGAGGAGGTGGGAGAAGACCACAGCGGTGAAGATATGGAGGGAGAGCATCACCGAGAGGAGGAGGGAGAAAGCGAGAGACAAGAGAACGTGCAGGGCTCAGACAGTGAAAGGGAAAGCAGAGTGCCTGGGCCATCACCAACCATCTCCAGTCAAGCTGGTCCACACGGTATGGAAACTGTTGATGCATAGTATACTAAGTTAGATATGAAGAACAACAAATGACAAAGCTTAAATATGAATAATTAGGGAAAGTTGTCAGTGTGAAAGTTTGATGAGATGGGGAGATGAGTTTTTATATTTTGTGTAGAATGTATTTTAGATCTATTGCTCAGATTAAATATAAAAAAGATATATAAATAAAACAAAAAATAAACAAATGAACCTAAAAATACTCTCCCAGGCTAAAATGTTAGTGTGTGTTAACACAGTCTGATGGTTATAACTAATCAATGACAGTTCCTAATTTTTTACAAATGCTGCCTGCAACGCTGCCTCTCTGACACAGTCGAAAACAGTTTGCTCCCCCTCTCACACATCTGCCTCTCATCACCTGTGTACGGTGGCCCTGAGAGGCCACAGCACGCAACAATAAGACAACACGTGCAAATAAGACAACACGCACTAATAAGACAACACGCACTAATAAGACAACACGCGCAAATAAGACAACACGCACTAATAAGACAACACGCACTAATAAGACAACACGCACTAATAAGACAACACGTGCAAATAAGACAACACGCACTAATAAGACAACACGCACTAATAAGACAACACGCACTAATAAGACAACACGTGCAAATAAGACAACACGCACTAATAAGACAACACGTGCAAATAAGACAACACGCACTAATAAGACAACACGCACTAATAAGACAACACGCTAATACAACACGGCAAATAAACACGCATAACACAACACGACTCAATAAGACAACACGCACTAATAAGACAACACGCACTAATAAGACAACACGCGCAAATAAGACACAACACGCATTATACACACGCACTTACCAAGACAACACGCACTAATAAGACAACACGGCACAATAAGACAACACGCACTAATAAGACAACACGCACAAATAAGACAACACGCACTAATAAGACAACACGCACTAATAAGACAACACGCACAATAAGACAACACGCACTAATAAGACAACACGTGCAAATAAGACAACACGCACTAATAAGACAACACGCACTAATAAGACAACACGCACTAATAAGACAACACTCACTAATAAGACAACACGCACTAATAAGACAACACGTGCAAATAAGACAACACTCACTAATAAGACAACACTCACTAATAAGACAACACTCACTAATAAGACAACACTCACTAATAAGACAACACTCACTAATAAGACAACACTCACTAATAAGACAACACTCACTAATAAGACAACACTCACTAATAAGACAACACTCACTAATAAGACAACACTCACTAATAAGACAACACTCACTAATAAGACAACACGTGCAAATAAGACAACACTCACTAATAAGACAACACGCACTAAGCAACATGCATAAGACAACACGACTAATAAGACAACACGTAATAAGCAACCGCACTAATAAGACAACAGCACAATAGACAACACTAATAAGACAACACGCACTAATAAGACAACACGCAAATAAGACAACACGCACTAATAAGACAACATGTGCAAATAAACAACACGCACTAATAAGACAACACGCACTAATAAAAAAACGCACTAATAAGAACAAAGAACGAAGACACGCACTAATAAGACAACACGCACTAATAAGACAACACGCGCAAATAAGACAACACGCACTAATAAGACAACATGTGCAAATAAGACAACACGCACTAATAAGACAACACGCACTAATAAGACAACACGCACTAATAAGACAACACGCGCAAATAAGACAACACGCACTAATAAGACAACACGCACTAATAAGACAACACGTGCAAATAAGACAACACGCACTAATAAGACAACACGCACTAATAAGACAACACGCACTAATAAGACAACACGCACTAATAAGACAACACGTGCAAATAAGACAACACGCACTAATAAGACAACACGTACAAATAAGACAACACGCACTAATAAGACAACACGCGCTAATAAGACAACACGCACTAATAAGACAACACGCACTAATAAGACAACATGTGCAAATAAGACAACACGCACTAATAAGACAACACGTGCAAATAAGACGTGTTGTCTTATTAGTGCGTGTTGTGGTTTATTTGCACGTGTTGTCTTATTTGCATGTGTTGTCTTATTGTTGCGTGCTGTGGTTTATTTGCATGTCTTGTCTTATTTGCACGTGTTGTCTTATTTGCACGTGTTGTCTTATTTGCACGTGTTGTCTTATTGTTGCGTGCTGTGGCCTCTCAGGGCCACCGTACATGCCTTTCCTGTGATAATGCCCCTTACTTCTATCATGCTTCTATATCTATTCTATTAAGTGAGATCACATTGTACGGTCACTTATTCCTAATATGAACTCATGTTTCAAATGAAACCTCAAATGCAGGACATTGATTGCATGAGATGAAGTTTGTCTGTATGAGTTTGTAAATGGCAGCCTGCGCCCTTTTGTAGTGTGTACATACTATTTCTCATCAAACTGTGATAACTGATTAAATTCAGTAAATATACGTCTGACATATGTTGCCACCCCTCAAAAATTCCTGCCCCCCTCTCGCCACCCCATAAATATTTTTCTAGATCCGCCCCTGTCTGCAGTGAAAAAGATCTATAAGGATAGCAAAGGTGTAATCTATCCCACCGTAACAGGTGCAAGAAAACCACCAGGAGAATCAGGGAGACGTCAATCAGTGCGTGCAGAGAAGCGGTCTAATCAGGCTTGAGTGTAAACACCTGTGAGGTGCACCAACAGCGTGTGCACTGCCTTTAAATTCATTTCCATCCATATATTTGGCTACTTTTAATCTTATTTTATTCTATTTCTCATGCCACTCTTTTGTGACTTAACTCCTCTCTGCATTTGCCTCCGGGCTATTTGGAGACCCTGAACTCTGTCACAATCTGATAAATGAGAGCCAAGCGACAGCCAGCGCAATCCCATCCCTTTGTATTTGATCTGTGGCAGTACTCTGTTGTTATAGGGTCATCTAATTTCATTTCATGCTCAGAAGAAAAGGCGACAAAGAGGCCTGATGAAATAGCACTGTCATCTTCTGAGCAAACTGGTTTAAAGGGTTCAATCACATTTCTGCAGTGCGTCTTCGCACCATCCTTCTACCTGTCTGTCTGTCGTTTCTCTTGTCTGTCTTTTCCCTTCTGTCTGTCTGTATGTTGAATGTTTCTCTTGTCATTAAACAGTTGGCGTGTGACGAAGCTTTAATCAAGGCCAGTGCCTCTCTAATGTTCTGCCTCATGAGGATTTTCTACTGTCTGGCCTGTTGAGCACACCATCTGTGGAATGTGTTGTTCCTTTGAGCACTCAGTTGGTCCAATATGTAGCTATATTATTATTGTTATTATTCTTGTGAACAAAAGCCTCCTGCATATACATCTGTCATTTCTGTTTGCCGAAGCACTGGCAGTCAAAATGTGAAGTAGTGGCTGTTATTTATGATGACCTTGCTCTTACATAAGATGGAGTTTGCAGCTAAATGCCATGCAAAGTGAATTTTAAATGAGTTACCATCACAATCCTGAGCACATCAAAAACATCTAAATTACTTCAGTACTGAAATGCGGAATACATAATCCTCCATTGATTATAAATATTGTAGTGCATCGAGCGGGACTTTGCTTATTTATTTAGTGGCTGTGACTCTAAATTCACACCGTAGAGCAGACTAATGGGGCTGGCGAGTGTACTCATCAAATCATTGAAAACATCAACTTTGATCATGGAGGTCATTTCAGTCTCTTTTTGCCTTCAAAAATCCAAAGAAAACAAATCACAAAGCTGTCAATAAAATCACAGGTCGAGTTCGTCACTCACAGCTATTATTTCATGATGTTGGACTTGCAATGAACCTGACTATAATAACATGCTGCTAGTTGCTATGACGATGACATGGTTTGTTCTGATGTGTTGGCACAACACCAACGTGCTCCCACTCAGAGACGGGTTCACCTCTCAGCAGTTTCTCTCACCGGCAAACACTCGAGCACACGCGGCAGCGCGAAGCACAAATGCTCCAGAATGAAAGCACTCATCAGCTGTAATTCCTACTCACACAATGTATTAATAAATATTAGTAATGATTGTTACATGGAACACAAAGGTATTCATGACTAATCATTAGAATCGTAGCATTGTCATTGTGAGCATGTTAGCATTTAGGTCAAAGCACCACTTACAGAGCCGGTAGCATGGCTGTAGACTTGTTTCAATGTATATCCTGTACATTATTAACTTTTTAGAGACACTGTAGGATGATAAACTGGGCGACTGTGGCTTAGTAGGTAGAGCAGGTCGTCCATTAAACTCAGGGTCAGGGAGTTGATTCCCTGAAGTGTCCTACGGTAGCAAGATGAACCTCCAATTGCTCATCATGGTTAGGCCTGAGCCACGTATGGTTGCTCACTGCCATTAGAGTGTGTGTGTGTGTGTCTGTGTGTGTCTGTGCATGTGAGTGTGTGTGCACGCGTGCGTGTGTATAAACTAAAGTGCTCTGGATAAAAGCACTGTATAAATGCAGTCAGTCCATGTCCATTAAACTCATTGGAACATTTACTGCACCTTCCAGCCCTTTACGGAAGTTAATTTGCTAAATTTCTCATTTAATCAGTGTTTTTCTTTTAAATTGTCCTCCATCAGTAGATCTCTTGATATAGGAAAAAAACAAAGTTGACCCAAACGCAACAATTTCAAGACTTTTATTTTTTCATATCCATTCTGTATAGTGGCAAACATACTCTGTAATAAAGGTTGCTGCTTGTAACATTTATAGTGCAACTGGTGGCCCAGGTAGCTTACGGGAAATAGCAATTATCGTAGCTTTGTATTTCTGCTTGTTCAGCCTCAGCAACTACTCTTAGCCAATCAATACATGCTTGCTTCAGTCTAAGCTAAGATGCTATCACAAAATAAAGCTCTATGTATTTAAAGTGGAAATCTTTTTAGAGCTAGTGCAATATTCACTACTTGTGCAGCTCTGATGATGATATTGCCAAGTCTTAGTTAATGAGAAAAATGACTCACATTGTGCCAGAGTGTTGCTAACCAAACATGGCACCCGGATACAGGCAATTAAACGAAAAGTACAGTCGGGCAGATCATCCCGTCTCACACAGTAATGGATCTTTTCACCCTGGCACTGGGATTCTGGCTCAGAATGGAGCTCAGAGCTCAGGGGCCACAGCAGGGGGCAGAGATATGACACCCACCCACACACGTAAACAAGGATATTCATTGCATCTGATCTGATGTGTGCCTGAGTAATGATCAAGCTGTTGTTTAACCTCACAGTTTTCCAGCGACAGAAGTGCTAACATACTCCTTAAGATGATTGACTGACTGGAGATGGAAGGAACATCAGCCTAATAAAGATGTCACCCTTAATTTTATACAGCCTCGCTTCTTCTCTCTGGCAAATCTGCAAATGAGTACATCTTGTCTGTAAGTGTTTTACTTTAAAAGCGATGAATGGAGTCGGCTGCTAGGCGACAGTTGTTACTGTCAAATTTAAATTGCATCCCCCCCTCTTGCTCTCAATCTCTACACTTTAAATCACACTGGTAGCATTCACGGGGATGCTGCGGCTGCTCTTTCTCCTTGTCATACTATTTGTGGGGCTTTTTGTCGTTTCAGTACCACCTGCTGTTTCATCCTCGTTTCTGCGGAAACAGTAGACCCCATAGAGGCGGAATTTTTTATCAGGGAATCCCAGGTGTCGGACGCCTGGCTGGGATCCTCCACAGCGAGAACGGGGGTTGACTATGGGGTAACGGATGCTGCCATCCTCCAGCCAGCCGGCTTCACAGCGGTCCAGGAGCTGGAACTTCCATGCAGCGTACAGCTGACCCACTTTGGCCACAGCTGAGCCATCTCGAATGCAAGCCTTCACCGCCTCCGCATAGTTCACCTTCTTGAAGCGTTTGAGGAAGTACACTTTGCCTATGGGGATATAGACGGAGAGGAGAGGATGTTTGTTGTAAGAACAACTGAAAAGGTGAAAGAAAACAGAGCAAGTGCATTGTTCAGGAGGGTAAAAGGAAAGAGAGAGAGAGGAGTGAATGAGAGAGCGAAGCCCCAGAGACAAGCCGAGCCCTGAGGGAAGATATTCTCAGTCTGTCTGCATCTGTGTTCAGAATATCAAATCGTTCCAACAACCGTCTGGGCAGCTGCTCAAAATCGAAAAGCAATACTCTAACTCAAAATTACTCCTAAAACGCTTCCATTTTTGCTTTCATCTCACCTCTGGGGAAGACTTTTTTTCGCCTGGCAGTATTAAAGCAATTGGTGTCCTGATTGGCTGAATTGTTTCAACTGAACTGAATCACAAAGTAAGCTTCTCCTCAGAAAGAAGCAAAGGAAAATGACCCAAACCAGGAATAAAGAGGTTATAGTTTTCTCTAAACAGCCACAACTGCTATCATTAAAATCATGTCCACAACCTCAGGTTTGCACTTTGCTCAGCTATTGATTTTATGCTTGTTTATGTGACTGCTGGCTATTAGAAAGGCAGAATATTGTCTCATATTCCCCAGGGGACGCTCAGTAAATACCTTCCAGCTGGACTGAGCAACAGTATCGGTCACAACCACTGCTGAAAGCTCCTGCCCGCAACAGACTGTCCACAATAATTAACACACAGGGGAAGCCACGAGCAACCGTTTAAGGTTCCTTTGTTCCAGTTTAGACTATCCCAAAATTGTTTATTATTCATTGTCTTTTATTTAGATAATAAAATGCCTATTTAGTTTTTAGAATGCATGAGAAGATTTCAATTCTCTTTCAAACTTCAAAGAAGCGCAAGTTTTTTTCCAAACTGCATTTTTAAAATTCCCTGTTAACCAGTGATGTTCTATGCTTCACTAATATGGCCAATGTTTTTGTTAGACACTTCATTTCTGTAGGGTAAATATGAAGCTAGCTTGCTTAGCTTAGCATAAAGAATCAGCTAGCCTGTCTCTGTCCGGAGGTAAGAAAATGTGTCTACCAGCACCTCTGAACTAAACAATATGTTACATCTCATTTGTTTAATCCTTACGGAGAAAAGAAGGGTGCTTCTAGACCGCAACATCCATGTTCTGTGTTTTGTTTTGGCAGCAGCAAGGCGCACAATACCTCCTTTCCCTCGCTGTGGTTTCTGTGGTTGCCATGGTCAAATGGCGAGCTTTAGCCAGAGCCAGGCTAGCTGTTTCCCCCATGCTAAGCTAACCAGCTGCTGGCTGTAGCTTCATACCTAGCGTGAGTGATATCAATCGTCTCATCTAACTCTTGGCATAAAAGCAAATAAACGTAATTTGCCAAATAACAAACTCTTCCTTCCATAATGAATGGTTTAATATTGATTACTAAAACATTATCTTTCAACAATAATCAAGTAATGGAGTAAAACCTTTTGTTACACCTTTTTCTCCTACATACATGTAGACTTGTTCAACTGCCCTGGGACTCGAGATAACTTTCATGCTGCAAAAACTAATCCAGCCTCTGATTTCCCCAAGTTTCTTTGAGCTTATGATCCTGGAGGTGTGTGACGGAGACACTATAGCAGACTTTCTGTGGGAATGTGATGTAAATCAAAGAACTGGGAGATGAAAGCTGATGCTTGGCACCCAGAGGACAATGTGGCCCTTGCAGGGCTGAATCAACACAGCCTGATTTAAATCCAATGGCCTTAGGCCAGCAAGATCACAGGCAGAGATCAGAAACATGGGCCTAATTTCCCCACAGTCCAACACTCATGATGTATCCTCTTTCTATACAGTACCACAACAATCCAGCTCCGCCAATGTCTTGTTCTCTTCCTATTATGAGCCACAGATGCTTTATGTTCAGTTGGGTGTTTGTATTTATTCGTATGATCATATAGATGGACTACAAAGTGTTTCTGATCTTCAGATACAGACATGCCTGTGCACACAACAAAGGCCGCCAACCTACATCCTTCTCAGTTTCTCACCATTGAGCTTGGAAGTAAAACAGAAAGCATCGTAGCGCTCATCCTCTTTGTGCCTGTAGCCATAGTTACGGACGCCAGCGGGGGTGTCCTTGCGGCCGCACTGGTCTCTGGGATGAGAGATAGGGTACTGGACTGAGCCATCCTCCAGCCATCCAGCATTACACCAGTCTAGTCCTTCCAGCCAGGCCTGTGGAGGGAGATAATGTACGTCAGCGGGTCATACTGAAGGATTAAATACACTATTAAGAGGAGAAAGAATTTGGTTTATCTCTTCTGACATACCTCCATTACTCTGGACTTTAAAGCATATGTTTTTTTTAAATAGGAAGATGGGCCCACAGTAAGATGTCTGGACTGGTCATATGCATAGTCTTAATTTCAGACTTACTGCTGCTCTTAAGCAGTTTATGACTGAGGATTGTAGCCAGTAAGTGCATTATTGCAACTAAAAGAGTAGCCTATAAGTGAATGTGCTATGGAAGGTGTGATCTACATAGCTCTAATAAATCCTTGGTAGTGACCTGTGCCTTTTACCCTAGTCTCTCTTAATCTGCCTTGAACGTGACAGACATTTGGTCCAAAGGAAAGGCATACACTCACCTTGTGCAGTTGAGAGTGAGAAGCCAGAATGGCGTCCTGCTGTTTGCAGGCATCCTCCCCCTCATGGTAGTTGAGCTTATAGCGCCCCTCACGGGGGTAGTAGGGAAACACCACTCCTACAGGTGACAGAAACAGACCTACTGTTGAGTGTTAATCAATAAGTAAAGGTGAGTCACTAAGTAAATGTATGAATTTCACTTGGATCTCATGTGAAGCGGTATATCTCTCTGGCCAACTATGACAGCCAGTCCAGCATTAGAGATGTCAGAGCTTCAACAAAATCTCTTCCAGTTTGCATCTTTAAATCCTGACCTTCTAGGTCGAGGTTGACAAATCCTGTATCGTCTTCCATGTCATTAGTGACTTCGCACTCAAAGCGTCCGTAGTCCTCCAGTGTGACATTTTGGATGATCACTGAGGCGTCGCCTGGGCCTGCCTGCTCCAAAAACACACGGCCTTTGTACGATCCAAACACACGCTGCTGCCTGGAGACATTTGACAGAAATGTAAAAGTATCATTTTTTTCACTCAATAAAGTGGCTCTGAGGAAAATAATCAAGAAATGCTCTAACTTGAAAAAATGGACTTACTTTATAGCCTTATACACAGACATATGAGTGATTTTGAGAAAATACTTACATTATACTAGATAGTGAATGTGTGCTAAGCATCTACGGGGCAGTAAAATAAATTGAAATCTATCAAATCAATTTCAAATTTGCTGGATTGGGCTCTATAACTGAGAAACAGAAGAAAAAGGATTAAAACAATAGATACAAATTGATTGACTGAAAATGTTCACCTTCCAAGTGCAACAAAGACATCCTCAAACTGCAGTGCATCAGTCACTTTGGTCCATTTAATCCGAATGCGAGCAGGATCGGTGTTCTCCGGCTCATGGTGGAATCTGCAGGGCAGAGTGATGGAGCCCCCGCGATGTGTCACCACTTTACCAGGAGCTGTCTGCACAATCACCGCACCAGTGTCATCCTCTGTGCAAAAACAAATACTGTATTTAAGGAATGATAATGATGTAACATTTATTTTAATCTTGCTGGTTCTGCTTTCTCACTATTTTTATACTTTTTGCAAATGGGTTTCGATTAATGTTTATGCTTGCCACTACAGCACTTCCAACTTGGCCAGAAATCTATATTTTGAGTCATGAAACTCGGTTAAACGAAGGGCAAATAATAATATAAGTGGTGGATACAAGCAAATGCATAAGGAATTATGCATTGCCATGCAAAATATGTGCAGTCAAATCCTGATTGCAATCGCTCTCGAGACAGCCAATACTTAGTTACTTATTAACTCCTCTAATCGTAAAATTAAATCTTTGATTCCCTTTGTGAGGGATACACAGTGAGGCGCTCGCAAAATTTAATAAAGCGTGTGCTGTTCACTTGTGCTGTCACATCAGTGCCTCAACATCCAGCATATCAATAGTGGAGAAAATATGTTGGTCAAATAGTCCAGTGTGGAGCTAACTCGCTCCTCTGCCCAGATCATTCATCAGATTACCCCCACTCCAAATTTTAACCTCAACCTCTCTTTCTCGAGAACAATTCACCAAAATGACCCAAGACTAATGGTAACCATAGGCCTCTTCTCCTAATGGGCTTTAACAAGACCTAGTTTGCATTTTGGCAGACAGAAGCTGTGTGTGTGTTGAATTTAATTAAATTGAATGCCTTTATTGTCATTGTACTTTACAATACAGCGAAATTAGGAGCGCTACTCCACTGGGTGCATAAAATAAATACAATAAATAATCCTTACAGGACATATAAAACAGAATAAAAACAATAAAAGATATAAAAACAATACATTTAAGCACCTGTGTGCGTGCATGCGTGTGCGTGCGTGCGTGCGTGCGTGCGTGCGTGCGCGTGTGTGTGTGTGTGTGTGCGTGCGTGTGTGTGTCGAGGCAGCCAAGGACTACACGCACACAACAAGTGTGGTGCAAACATTTAATGAGCTGCTGCAAGAGGTTTTCTGCTATGTTGTGACCAGATAAAGGCACCAACAATTATCCATGCCAGCCAGCAATTAGTCATCACCCTGCTAACTGCTCTCTGCAAAGTTGTTTATCAGCAGCAGCCAGGAAAGCAAAGTGGTGTTTAATCAAAACTGTAGGCATATTATTTCCCAACGCTGCAACAGTCTGATGTTAAGACAAACAACTCCATGTTACTACTGACTCCTGCTGGTTATTCAGAGTGCCTGTGTGAAGGGCGTTGAGATCTAAAGATGGGATAGCATGCAACTCTACACTGTCATGGTAAAACTGGCATCTTAGAAGCAGCAGGCAGCCGTTAATTAGTGCAAACAAGTTCTAATAAAACCCCTGTACGCTACCTGTCTAGCAGCAGACAAGCAAAGTTAGGGACTACCTGGAAAAGAATGTCAAACATCTAAAGACCCAGATATATTTCTTAGAAGTTGGTGGAGACCAAAACAAGAGTAAATACAGGAATTCAATTCATCAGGTGGTCACGACTCTAATGGCATGATCATTTTATAGGAAACTATTTGCTAACATATTAGCCATAATGACTTTATAAGACAACAAGATGTCGGGGCTGTGTGTCTGATAGTCTGTTGTGGAGTTATTCTGACCCCAAGCAAAAAGGTACCTTAGTCAACTGTTTCCATTTTATGCCACTTTATACTTGCAATCTTCTATATTTTTTTTAGAGGAAAATATACTTTTCACTCTACTTTATCATTATTAATCATTACCTATATCAGTGTAAATAGTATTGGGACTTACAATCTTCGTTCCTTCTGTCTGTTCCAAAGGTTAGAACTGAACTGGGGAAAAGGTGTTTAAGTTTGCTGCTCCTTCTACCTGGAGTTAACCAAGTTACAGAAATCCATGAAACTTAATGAGCTGGTCTCATTGGTCGCTTTTATGAGAATGTTGATTGACTTGGACCCAGCCACATCTGGCTGTAGATGTTTTGCCTGATGTGTTTAGGATTGTGGGTGACTTTGAGGGATTTGCTGATTCAGTTGTTTTATGTCTTTAGTCTGTTTGTGTATTTTGTGTTTGTGTGGTTGTGCTGCTGCCTGTTTTAGCCAGGACACTCATGAAAAAGAGATTTTTAATCTCAATGAGTCTTTTCCTGGTTAAAAAAATATTATTATTATATTATATTAATAAAGATATTATCTAATGGCTGATGTTACTAGTTGCAAAGTATCTGCAAGAATGTATAGATAGATTCACATATAATGCATATCTAGGGGGCGTCTAGGAGTTGTTCACTCATTGGAGAAATATATATTCTAATGAAGAATGAAGCTAACAGCCAGGTCTCATGCAGTCGATTAGTTTAATCCCTGTCATTAATATTTATAGTGTTTAAATGTAATAGTCCTCAAGTGAATACTTGGTAGTAGTTCTAGATGGGATATTAACAACTTTGATAATGTATTAATATTCTATAGTTACAACAGCCTTGGCACACGTAATGAGCTACTGGTGGAAATATTCTGTGTGTTTCTGTGCATACACCTACATACAGTTTCAAAATCCTTCATTGGATTCTTTTGAAGGCTTGAGCATGCTGGTTTTCTCCCCTTTTTTACTTTGGATCTTTAAGCCCTGTGTAAGACTTAATAATTGCATTTTTCCTGGTTTCAAAGGTGTCATCTCTATAACTCTGAGGTGACCTCTGCAGACAGTGTATCCTCCATCTTTTCTAGCACATGCTGTAACAGCTATGCAGATCCGTGCAGAATGAAGAGCTCCTGACTTTGCAGCTGAAATAGGAAAGAAATAATTTTCCCTACCGAGCACATGCACCACCTTTCTCCGTCCCTTGTCTATGTCAGACAGCAGGGGAGTCACTGAGAGGGCAGAAGTCAGGATGAAAACCACAAAGGACATTTTCCCAAAGGCCAGAGGCCACAGCTGCTTTGAGAACTGCAGGAAGGGAGAAAACAGACAATTATGGTTATCGCAGGTTAAACGAAAACGGAGAAGACAATCGAGACCTTAAAATACAAAAGTGAAGAGTACCAAAGACAATAGCTTGACATCTTCAGTGTCAGAAACAAGGGTCTTAACCTATTGGCAGTGGCAACTTTAGTATGAAAATTTCTGGTTGGACTAACTGTACATACATAATGAAAGACCATAACCACACATATAATATATCTCATGCAACTGTCTCATGCCTTTCAGTTATGCAGAAACCCTACCAGAGAACTCACACTTTAGGTGTTTAAATGTTAGGTAGTTTAGCTGGTCAGTGAAAATCAAAAAGTAGCAGATAATTGATCAGTTCAGCTTTCACAAAATAAGGTTAGCCGCCTGTGACTTGACTGTGTTTGGTTTGAGATACATGCTTTCAAGTCACAGTCTGCTACGCATAGCAGTTTTAAACTGCCAGCTGTGTCATGTGAAAAGAGAAGATAGTCCTCACAGGATAGTCAAAACTTAAAGCTTTTTTGGCACCTTTTTTTTTTTATAATCTTTACTGCAAAGCGCCAGTTGAAGGAAAAGGAAGTATTGGGAAAGTTTTGAGGGAAACAGACTTGGCTCAGTAGAGGCCAATAGTAAACAAAGGAATACATGCAGACATGAAATAATCACAGTTACTGAAGAAGAAATAAATAACATACATATATATATTAGACATTAGGAAGGGCAGAAAGAGACTACAACACGTTCTGAAACTGTCATCAGAGTATGTGAAAAATCAACCCTGGCAGTGACCAATGAAGGATTACCTTGCTGAAACACTTCTGGAAGCTACTGCTGCTTATTCTGGTCAAGTGCTAATTATCTTTACGAGCTCTCTTTAGCTGTATTTTTGACCCAGCATGTTATGTCCCCGGTGGTGCTGCATGAATCCATGATGGATTGCAAAGCCTTGATAAAAAACTAGATACATAGGGTGGGTTTCATTGTGGATGAAATCATCATAACATCAAAATACAGGAGCCAAGCTATGTGCTGCAGCTGTGTGCACTGCTAGAGGTCTGCATTGTCAGTGTCACCTGTGAATAACCATATCCTATGTAACACGTAACAGCCCTGCTGCAGCAGACAACATCTGAACAGGCCCGAGTGAAGCAGAGGTACTAAAGCAGCCTCTTTACATGCACATTGCACACTATAAACAGCTCTGCTGCATCATTTTTGTCAAGGTTAGTCCAATAAACATCCCTGCAGTTCCCACAGCAGCACAGCGAACTGCAGAGCAGAGCCGTACTAATGGAGCACAGAAGTGAACTTACCATGGCTATCACAACAGGATTAATGCCTGGATGGAGCAGATGTGCTGCTGCCCGCCGTTTAACTCCTCAGTCCGGCTAAATGTTGTTCTGCAGCAGCGCTCACCTCTCTCCCTCCCTCCCTCTCTTTCTCTCTCCTCCCTCTCTGTCCCTAGTCCCATCGCTGATCTCTCGCACTGCAGGGGAACCACCGGTGTTTGTGGGTCCCGCAGTCCTCCGATGACGCAGCACACATTTGACTGTGCAGGCTGCGTGGATAAGTCAATCACAGCGATGATTTCACACTGATTTAATGTTTGCGAATGTCTTCTCGTGCGTTATTGAAGCCCATTAGAGTGTCACTTATTGGTTTGAGTGTCACACAGTTTGTAGCAGTTAATGCAGTGAAACCTCATTAACTTTCAGGCGGAACATTGTTACTATTAAAGACCAATTGAAATAATGGAAGCTGTTAGTGTTGAGAGTATGACTGCAGATTAAGACTGATTTATGTCATCAAGTCAAATCATTCATCCAAACAACTTTATTCCTGAGACTAATAAAGAATAGACTTTCAGCTCAAATTTCCCTATTTGAATACATTATAATAATGGTACAGTAATTAACATTAATAAACAATGTCAGTGGTGGAATGTAACTAGCCTGCATTTACTCAAGTAACTGTATTAAACTACACTGAGGTATTACATGCTTCTACTCCACTACAATTCAGAGGGAAATATCTTACTTTTTACTTAAATACATTTATTTGACAGCTTTAATTACTAACTGCAGATAAAAAAATAAATAATATATAACTGTACACACACTCACAGGGGCCATTTTTCTAAATTATGAGGTTTTTTTTTTCTTTTAATACCATATGCACATGTTGCTAATAAAGAATACATACTTTTCATGGCCGGGTTGGGTCAGTGGGTAGAGCAGGCGCACATTTACTGAGAGGCTTATTCCACGATGCAGAGGTCCAGGGTTTGAGTCCGACCTGTGACAATTTCCTGCATGTCTTTCTCACCTAGCTGTCCTATCATTTAAAGAAAAAAATAGTCTTTAAAAAAAGAATACATACTTTTCAATGTAAGTCTTTTACTTGCAGTGGAGTATATTAATATTGCAGTATTGTTAAGTAAAAAATGTTTACTGACTCACTTTTTGCTGCTTCCAACATAACATGATTGCTTGATATAACAAGCAAACTTTTCTCCACTTTCCTGGAGCACAAGTGGATATCTGACAGGAACATCGAGTTGAAAAAGGTTGAGAAACACTGCATTTGGGGAAGGGGGGGCCATATCATAGTGGGGGGTCTGGGTGTCCTCCCCCAGGGAAGTTTTGAGTATCAACGACTTCATTTCCTGTATTCGGATACACTTTTATGCACCAATTTATGGGGGAAATACCTTTATTTAGCCTATGTGAAGAAGAAAAACATAGATGACAATTCAAAATATATCAAAAATATAATGGAAAGTATGTTGTTGCGTGTCATTGGGCATTTTTAAGTGGGTAAATGGAAATCCTGGAGCTTTCTTAGTGGGTATACTGCGTATACCTGCTATCACACAGACTACACCGTTGCCATCACAATAAAAGCGCAGCTTAAATTTTGTACTTTACAAAATAAATAGCAAACCAAAGCCAGACACTATATCGTATTAAGTTGCTGTGAGCTGTAATATGCGAGACTATCTCGGAGCTGACCGGGCAAAGACAGCAGTTTTCATTTGACTCACTCTGGGTCCGTTAATTAAGTGTGCTGCTAATAACATTACCGTCGGCAAAATACCACGCAATCCATTCTTCAATGTTAACCATCAAGCCACTAAGCCTGCTTGGAAATAAAGTGTTAAATTCGTTAACGATAATAATGACGAGACGACACAGCAACGCCGTCATTAAACACTGACTGTGGCGATATCAACATGCAATATTGTTGACGAAAAAGACAACACTAAAATGTAGTTGAACTTAAACTCTTTATTTGCATTGCCTTCCACCTTTTCTTCCACCCCCTCTGTCTCTCTTTCTCTCTCTGCGCACACACACACACTCTCACATTCTGGAGCCGGCTGAATGTGAGTCCATCTGTAGCCTACTTGGTCCGGTTCTGGTGGTTGATTTAAGCTCCACTGTATAATTTTTTGAGTTGATTCTTAGAAACCCCTTTGTTCTTTCACAAATATGTGCTCATTCATGTGTAATTACTTCCACCAACTAATCAAAGTATTATCGTATGCGTAGAATCTGCCATTCAGAATCATTCAGAATACAGATCGGTACACGATCCGTTCTGCCTGCACGATCCGTTCTGCACATGCGCAAGTTAATATTGTTTTACAGAGGATACGACCTGCATGATCTGTTCCACGCTAGCCTATGGCTAGCCTCCACCGGGAAGCTAACGTTAGTTTAGCTAACAGCTAATTCGGCTAACCGCTAGCTCAAAGTCTAAAATAACGTTAAGTCAAACTTAATGGGAAAAGCAGGCTACAGCTAAATTAAGACTTTACAGTAATAACAATAAAGACAAGTATTGACTGATTGTATTTTAATTGAGCACAAGTAAAGTAGAACTGACGTAACAGCTGTTATATATGTTAACGTTTATTTTCAAGTTTTATTTTGAGTGTCTTTTAAAGTTATTACATGCTGTCTCAGCTAGCGGTTAGCCGAATTAGCTGTTAGCTAAACTAACGTTAGCTTGGCTGTCGACCAGAAGCGTGGAACAGATTGTGCAGTGTCGTAAATCCTCGTACAACAGCGCATGCGCAAACGGATCGTGTACCGACACTGGCTCGAATGACGGTCGCCATGTTGTGCCTCCATCTTTAAAATACATTAGCCAAAGCGCGTGTTCTCACAAGAACTAAGAAAAATATTTCTCCTGTATTAGCTTCTCTGCATTGGCTTCCTGTAAAATCCAGGATTGAATTTAAAATCCTTCTCCTGACCTACAAAGCTCTAAATGTTCAAGCACCATCATATCTAGAAGAGCTCCTAATACCTTATTGTCCCACTAGAGCACTGCGCTCCCAGAATGCAGAGTTACTTGTGGTACCTAGAGTCTCTAAAAGTAGAATGGGAGCCAGAGCCTTCCGTTATCAGGCTCCTCTCCTATGGAACCAGCTCCCAATCTGGGTTCGGGGGGCAGAAACTGTCACCACATTTAAGAATGAACTTAAAACTCTCCTATTTGATAAAGCTTATAGTTAGGGAGTGAGGAGTTGCAGCGCCCGCCTAACCAGGCCCACATGCTTCTCTTCATAGTCTTTAGATTAATAATATAACAAAAGTAGAGGGAGGCAGGCCAGCACAGCCCGATCCGGCAGGGGAGAGTTTCAAGCCCGAACAGGCAACCTCTTCTTTTGACCTGTCTCTCTTAGTTACGCTGTTATAGTTCTAGACTGCCGGGGGACTTCCTTCCTTTGACACACTGAGCTGCTCTCTCCTCTCCCTTTCTATTACCATTTGTGTGCATCCCGTCCCAGAAATGCTTGTTACTAATCCTAGCTTATGTTTTTTCACCCAGCGTATTTCCTTGTAGAATGTTGGCACCAAGATCTTGGTTGCAGCTGTCGCCGTGGTCCTGCTGCACTCCCTGCTAAGCTCTGTTGTGCCCTGCAATGTCATGCTGCGTCCTGCTGAACCCTGCTGCGTCCATCCATGCTCTGCTGGGCCACGCTACATCCTATAACGCCCTGCAGTGCACGGATATGACATGAACTACTACGACTACCATTTGAAGTCACTGTTCCATTATTAATCTGACTATTACTGCCACTGTTCATCACATCCCCAACCGGCACCGTCAGATACCGCCTACCAAGAGCCTGGGTCTGTCCGAGGTTTCTTCCCAAGAGGGAGTTTTTCCTCGCCACTGTCGCACTGCTTGCTCTTGAGGGAATTACTGTAATTGTTGGGGCTTTGTATATTATAGAGTGTGGTCTAGACCTACTCTATCTGTAAAGTGTCTCGAGATAACTTGTGTTATGATTTGATACTATAAATAAAATTGAATTGAATTGAATTGAATTGAAAGAGGGACATACCTCCGCCTTTTGCGCTTCTAAACTCAGTGGCACAGAGACAAATGCCAGGGAGGGGGAGAAGATAATGGAGTCGCCAAGGAAATTAAAAAGAGTATTAAAACGACAACGCAACAGGCAAAGCAACAAGACCAAAGTTAATATTGAAGTAGCTTTTCCAAGATGGAAAGAGCTCGTAAGGAGCAAGGATTTTTAAAAAGGGATGCCGAAGTTGCCTGCTTTCTTCTCAAAAGGTAATTCTGCCTATTTGTGTAAATTCAAAGTTTTATAGTTGCTTGGCTAACCATAACACGGTTGTGCATAATGCTAGAACGACGTCTAGGGTACTTTTCCTCGCGTCAATGATGAAAAAGGATTGTCTACCTTGTAACATAAACGTAATCATATGTGTCGTGATTTCACTGGCAGACAACTCACGTCAAGTGCAGTTGTAACACAGACTAGCTACAGCTAGAAGAGCTGCGTTTAAACGATGGAGATACTAAGAGCTAATTTCGGTTTCATTGACATTGTTCATACGGCTCAGAGAAATATATTAAAAACACAAACCTCCGTTGCTTCCCTCCTACGCTGTAAATATTGCCTTAAACTATTAATCTCGTATAATATACAGAATAACGATAGCACTGATACTTTACTAACATTAGCTTGCATATGTTTGGGAACCTGATAGCTGATGTTAGCAACGAAATGGTACCAAAATAACGTAAAACTATTATTACACTGGAAGGAACACACACGGACAAAGTCGTACTTCTTGGAATAATAAGGCCACCGTAGGAGTTAAAATGCGCTTGGAATGGGGGGGTTTCACCGCTCGATGGGAGAAATTCTTACACAATGTAGCTTTAACGAAGCTTTTTGCTGATTAGCTCTCATAACGGGCCGAATGGGTAGGGCACTGCCATGAGTCCATGAGGCAAATATCTGATGACTCTACATTTTAATTGTGATATTTGATGATTTGATTTTGAATCTGCAAAGTTCTTTGTCAGGTAAATGTAGTAGTAGCCTACAACATCTTACTCTGATGTAGAAGCAGTGCTCGAATTACGTGGGAGCCAGAGGGAGCCGAGCTCCCATAGAGTGAGGACTGGCTCTCATGAAAGCAACAAAGTCAAAAATCTGAGGGGGTCTCTCATATCTGAAGGTGTCTGCCATATGTGGCATTGTAATTGATTTGACAGCACTCGCAAGTCCGAAGAAGTCACCTTGCTTTTAGCTTAATATGCTTTTGAGGTAAATATCACCAATACATCTTAAAGATGCAGTAGGTAAGTCTTATAAAACTAACCTTCTGTCATATTTGCTGAAACTGACCCTATGTTCCAGTAGAACTACATGTATTATGTAAGATATAAAAAAAATCCAGCTCCTCTGGCACCACCTACAGCCAGTAGTGCGATTGGCAAAATTCCACCGGTCCCAGTTGATTTTCTCCAATCAGGGTCACGGGGGTTGTCTATCTGCCTGTCAATCACTGCTCAGGCACGCACACGCATATAATAGCGTTCTCCCCTCCCCCTTCCGCGCGCACGAGCTGTAGAAAGGTTTCCCAAAACTCATGTGAAGTGACAGGTAAAATAATTACCATGAATAATTTATCTTTCACTTGATTATTCGTAGTCAAAAGTCCACAAAGCTAGGTTGGTGGTGAGTAACGTTTGCACAGTGGTCGGTCAGATATGATGCTGAAATGGCTAACAGTAGCCTGCTAGTTAGCATCGTTTTACTGTTGGTGAGTAAAGTTAACATTGTGTTAGTGTTTAGTTATTGAAAATGTTGTCTGACATGCCTAGGCCTAGGGGGGAGGGACTGAGAAGTTGTCGATGTTCAAATTTGTTGGCAAAGTCCTGGATCTTCACAATCTTACCTACAGCAGCTTTAAATAAATAAATCTGTAGCTATCCTCTGCCATTCAGAGCTCCGGAAAAGTTCCCAAATATTTTGAAACACTTGTCAGCAATACAATGCAATCTCTGATGGCGGACAACATCACAGTGCAAATTCCAAAATTTTGTCTATTTATTTCCACAGTTCAACACACGAGACGTAAGGATAACAACACCCAGCGTTGTTATCACTATGTGTACATTATAAGACTAGAACAACGTTTGGCTGTGCAATGGCTTTATTCATTTCTGCCAGTTAGTGCATTTTCCCTGTGTAGAAGTGAAAGACTACATGCATTATTGTGTTTGACACTGAGGATATCTGAGACGGTGGTCTGGTTCAAATGAGTTACATTTTATTTCATTGTGAAATTGAGAATGACACTCTATTACTATTTTTACTACACTATTTCCTTGTATTGCAAAATTGAAATGAAATATGGACTATTACAATCAATAATATGTTGAAATGAATTAAAAGGAATCCATTTCTGAAAAAAAAAAAAAAAAAAAATCTCTCTGTCTATCTGTTGTGTGCGTGTGTCAAGTTATAACCTAGGCGGTACCGTGCACATACACAGCGCAAAAGCACCACTGGCGCCTAGGCTATTTAATTGTATAGCCTTGTTGGGCTATGTGCAGGGTGTCCCAACTTTTTTTATGAGATAGAGAGATCCCCTTAAAGACAAAAAGATAATTCGAGCACTGTGTAGAAGTACACTGTAAGTCAGTAGTAGGCTATACAGTGAGCGGAGTTGCATAAGTGGTTTGGGGTCCAATTTGGAGAATGGAGAATGCTACAAGCAGCAATACCACAGGCCAAGCAACAGGCACCTTTTGAACGGCCCTGTACTAGTGATGTCTAAGTGGCTGTGACAAATTTGGTGCCATTTAGCCAAAACGTGGCGCTGTAGCAGCATCATCTAACCATAAAGGAAGGAACCTCAATTATATGTAGCCTATGTATACATGTATGACTGTCCTTTGCATACCTAAAGAACCGTTCATCCAATCGACTTCACACTTGGCAGGTGTATTGCTGAGGACCCAAGGAAGGGCGGTGTTGAGTGTGAAGTCGATTGGATAAGTGGTTCTTGAGAACATCCGGGGAGCAGTCAGCCCGTCAGCACTGCACTAGTTCATTACATTTTGGCAAGTCTGTTAATTGGGTTTCTGTTGCTTGACATACTTTTTGCTTTTCATGCACTCACCAATGAAACGGCATCACTGATGTGTCTGGCTGTGTCTGAATTCTCTCTCAAACACCAAATGGGCATGTGGTGCCAACTCTACAACAGCCTTCTATGAGAATAAAGGCGAAATAAGACAGGCTCTTGAGATGATAGCAGCCGACAATTAGAGTAGACAGGACCCTCAGCATTAGGCAGCTGCACTTTGTGTTTAACTTTTCTTTTTTTATGAAACTGCGCTGATGGCTCCATTATTGCATATACTGTGCTGCTGAGATTCAAGTTGACTAGCAGCGTCTTGTAGAACAAGAAGGTGGACCTGTCATTGCTGTGCAGCTGCCCGAGATACTGCAGTCCTGTGTGGCATCACTGTGTGAGTGGTGGGCTCTCCCTGGAGCATCAGGCCTATCAGCATGAGACGCAGCACAAAAGGAAAAAGGGGGGAAAACTGTTGACAAGTAAGCAATGCTTTGTCGGAGTGAGAAATTCAAGGTCAATGTTAACACTCAGTACGTTGTATGCACACCAATATTCCACTATTATTCCGAATATGACAATATTCCGAATTTGATACAGGTCATGTAAACAGCATATTCCGGTTGGATATTCTGAATAAGGCCTTTTTCTGAATATAGCATTTTCCGATTAACACATGTGGGATATTCCGGTATTATCCAGGTTTTAGAGGCATTCTTTGGATATGTACAAAGTGCATTCGGAATAATGCGTCTCAATCGGGGGTTTTACCACAGGCTTAAAGGAACACGGCAACTTATTGTGACTTTAGCTCATCACCATGTCCCCCAGAGTTAGATAAGTAGGCCTAAGGGTTAATGCGCTACGAGGTGTCCGTTGTCACCTCGTAGGGCATTAACCCGCAAATACCATGGTCACTTGCCAAATAACATATTTTTAAAACATTAGTTTATATTTTAATTTGTTTTATAATCGATATCTAAAGTTTTAACAAACAGTTACTCCGTTTCCCCGGTTACGCCTGAGGGTTAGACTAATACCTGGAACAATCATTCCCATCCTATAAGGTTCTTATGCAATGCAAACGTTGTTCACTCCTCCAGGAAATAGGAAGGACCTTATATACGACTTGCCACCCTTAGCAACGGGAGATATTTATATATCAGCTCATAGAACCCTTCAGCTCAGCCCATCATGGGCGGAGGGATTTCCTCGCAGCACCTGAGAAGCCCCGTGGTGAGGAGCAGAGAGTAACAACGGTGCCTTTCAGGTGTTGCGCTAATCACTCCGCCCAAGTAGCAGTGCTTCGCCCTCTGAGAATATAGTTCTCAGTATGTATACGGTTAGAAGATGGCTGTGTCTCATGTGACCTTGTTATTTGTACATGCTGTGACTATACAAATCACAACATGTAAATAGGAACATGTTGGCGTTATTTTGTCACTTATTGGGAGCAGTAGGCTAGATTGAGCCGGTTACCTCCGGGGTCTGTGCTAAGCTAGGCTAGCGGTTTGTGAGTTATGACACGCACTGAGATGAGAAGGGTATGTAAGGACTTTATCTAACTCTGGGGGATACGGTGAATAAGTTAAAGTCCCAATAAGTCGGCGTGTTCAAGGTCAGCTCTGTGCGTTGCTATGGTTACTGTAAACAAACCAACCAGCCAACAGTTTGCAAGGCTGCAGACCCGATAAGAAGGAGAAACAGCTACTTTTAAACATTGTCAAAGACTTTTATGTCAACAGATTTTTGGATATGCGCAAACATCGCTACGCCGACCTTTTCAAGAAGATGGTTGAAGGAATGAAAGAGGGACGCCGTGTTCGCACGCTCCAACAAGTCCGCTGCTGCTGGGAAACTTTGAAAAAATTAGCTACATGTAAATGAGAATATTAGTGGAATACTTACATTCATTAGCCATGTAAACAGCTTAGTCGGAATATCGTCTTTTTTTGTAATTAGCATGATGAGCATGTAAACGTTCTGGCTGACAGCTTGCTTTCAGCCTTTAGCCATCAGCTCATAATTTTAAATGATGCATTGGTTGCTCTAAAATAAGCTAAACCATTCTCTGCCCTGCATCTACAGGATTCAGACAAGGCCTTTGCAGAAGAGCTGCTTCAGATAAAGGACGTCAGAGCTGAGCAGAGAAAGAATATCCTCCTACAAATGTATTACAACCTCCAGGCAACTTTCTTGTAATATTGCTGTAGCACTCAGGGTTTTTCCAAAATTACTACCTGTTACCTCGAAAGGGAGGTCATTTTCTCTAATGAAATACACAGAAAATAAACTGAGAACAACCACGTGCCAGAAATGTCTATTAGCAGTGATTCTGGATTTGGAGAATTTAAAAGCCCAGTTGTCCAAACAAAATCAGGACGAAAGGATTGCTAAATGTTCAGTATAAAGTTCAGTTTTCCCTGGAGATGCATATGGATAGAGCTGGTTATGTTGTCCAAAAATCAATGAATGCAGCTTCAAGTGGTTCAGTGTTTGAAAGGTGTTTACGGCCTACTGAATAGGGCTAGGTATCGGTACTCAATACCTCAATAAGGTGTTGACCAAAGTAACCCAGTACCGAGTAGTATCGAAACTTCTCCAGTCACAGAATAGACCTTTTTCACGGCAGACATGTTGACATAGTAGGAATGCACAGGTGTATTCAAAACCATTAATGTCTGCTGTGAAAAAGTTCCATAGTTGCATTCAATCCTTTTTGTTCCCAGATCTAGAAAGACATGAATATTAATTGTTCTTCGATTTAATGTAATGTGTGACTGGCCCACTGCCGCAGCAGCTAGTGGTGGAGGCAT
Source organism: Perca fluviatilis (assembly GCF_010015445.1). Classification (NCBI taxonomy): domain Eukaryota; kingdom Metazoa; phylum Chordata; class Actinopteri; order Perciformes; family Percidae; genus Perca; species Perca fluviatilis. Next base: position 27,874,708 of record NC_053120.1, read on the forward strand.
TTTACACAACTTAACGCTTCCATTCACATTTACATCGATAGATAGGTATCGAATGAAGTAAAACAATTGGTATTGGTATCACTTCAAGGTTACTGGTATTGGCACTCTTTCCAGCAATACTGCTAATGTATGCAGTGTTAACTACCACTATATTGTAAGACAATTATATTTCAACATGCATGTGTAACACATAAACATATTGACTGCAGAGAGTCATGTATCCATCTAGAACCGATTGGTGCATTCACTAACCTGACACTAGGGGTGAGGAAAAAATCGCAAATCATGTGTTGTAATTTTTTGGGCGATGTTTTTTGAAATCGATTCCTTTCCATAGAATCAATATTTTCTATTAATTTTTTTACCAATGATCCACCTAGATATTTTCTGTTTATATACGGCACCGCCGACAGCGACTACATAGCAGCGTGGCGGCCCAGTGGTTAGCACTGTGGCCTCACAGCAAGAAGGTTCTGGGTTTGAATCCAGGTCGTTCCGGGCCTTTCTGTGCGGAGTTTGCATGTTCTCCCCATGTTTGCGGGGGTTTCCTCCGGGTGCTCCGGTTTCCCCCACCATCAAAAAACATGTACTAGGTTCTCCAGTCAGTGCCCTTGATCAAGGCACTGGCTCAGATCTGGAGTTGGTCCCCGGGCGCTGTGATTGGCTGCCCACTGCTCCCTTGAGGGATTGGTTAAATGCAGAGAATGAATTTCGTTACATGGAAGTGTATGTGACAATAAAGTACCTTCACATCATATCCGTTTCCAGCAAATGCAGAAAATATATCACGTACAAATGAAATAAATGTCAGACTGAATGATGTGCATTCTTCTTAGAAAACAATTTGTTTTTAGAAATGTCTCATGATATTATTGTCTCTAGAAGTGTATTATTCAACTTTTGTTTTTGTTAAAGAAGGAAAACAAAATCGCGATACTCAATACTATCAAATCGCAATACTTCTAGAATCGCAATAAATGTAAATGACAATACAAATCGAATCGACACCCATGTATCGTGAAAGAATCGAATCGGGACAAAACCATATGGTCCCAGCCCTACCTGACAACCACCTGATATCTGCCAAACATGTCCTGGGGATACATCAGCCCCTTTTGACACCCCTGCCACCAGCACCTCTCTTTTATGTAAATATTCCATTTGCATCAAGTAAACAAATTAAACAAATGTATTCAGGAATATGCACCATTTGTGCACAATATAAACGTAAATCATGAGCACAAGGCCTCAACATTAAGTCATAATGCAAGACCATTGTAATTTCACTTAATTTTGTAATACTGTGGTGCATATGCATATCCACAAACCAAACACACATTGGACCTGGGGATTTTGGGCCCCCTAAGGTTCTGGGGTCCCAGGGCAGTTGCCCCGTTTGTAATCCAGCCTGTTTATTGGAATTAATGAATGTGGGTTCAAATAAGCCAAATACTGGTGACCAACCAGAATCACAAGTGGAATCACAGGTTAATAAATATCCTCATTACATGATAATGATAATTTTGTTTTTATGTACTACGTAAGAAGACAATACATTACCTGATAGCTACTTAGATACTAGATATATAGAATAAATACTCATTTATTATGTGGACCCTCATGATATGTCATGCATTAATACTTTAAATGAAGCGATGTAATTCATTCGTTAAAACATATTTTCAAAAGACATTTCCAGATAAAGTGGTACCTTTTCCATCACTGCGGTCTGAATTGTTTAGTTGTGTTTTTCAGAGCCACAGCTCTCCGGGGCCCTTCTGCACAGCTGAGCAGACATCTGCAGCAGAGATGCCCCTGTGACTCCCATCATGGGATTACAGAGTTGTTTGGAGCAGCCACATTTGATTTAAAGCCTCTGTCACACACACAGAATGCACTGCTAGCATGTGCACGCAGGGGCGATGCCACACTTCAGCATGAAAAAGCTGCTGAGGGAGAGTGAATTAAATGAGTCTGTCTGTTGGCCTATTGCTCAGCGAAGTACGAGGGATAATTACTTATGAGAGGGCTACTGTTATTGATGGGGTAGGGATGGAGACAAGGGTTACAATGCTGTTTTAAAAAGCTTTATCTAACCACGTAAATAACCCCCTTTGTCTCCGTCAGGAAAACGCTGTGTTCATTTAAATGAATGAACTGCACTCAAAGCATTATTTTATTGGTAAGGTTTGGCAAATAGATGTCAACTGCATTGCATTGTGTGCTGACAATCTGCTTTTTTTTATTTTGTCAGGCAATAGACCTCACGGTATTGACAGTAGTCTTGGCCGCCTTTCTTCTAATCAAATGTGAAATAAACCTCTTTTACACACTGCCTGCTGGTCATTTCAGTGTGTTTGTTTATGCATAGAAAAACCATTCATTTGATGTCTTTGTAAAAGACAATGATGAGAGCGGCAGCAGACTATTTACTGGGCCACCCACACAGAGCAAGCACACAGCAGCATCACTCAGCAGAAATGAAACAAACAGGATCAAGGAATGTAAGTGGAGAAGGGATGAAGCACTCACAATTTGGGTATACAGGATCAGACAGAATGCAGAATGGCAGAAGCCCGTCTTGTTTTTTCCACTTAAGCCGAGAAAGAAAAGCTGTCTTTTTAAAAACTGAGATAGGCTGACAGCAGACAGTGGCTGTGTGTTCATCAGAGTGAGTGAGTGACAAAAGCGGCTGTTGAAGTTTATACATACCTTCTGCAGCACATGCTTGCCACTCAGCTCTGTGTAGTGATCTGTGGTGGCTCCAGTGGAAATAGCAAGCATATTGCTATATATATATATATATATATATATATATATATATATATATTATCAGACTTCAAGTTACACAGTTTGTTGGTATTGCTACATTTTCTTCAGCTTTAATCTCCTCTTTGTCTTAACTACATACACGCTGAAAAACAGAGGCCTTGTTAATGTCATTCACTGGTTTGTGTTGAAGCAGTTAAGTGGAGGTAACGTAAAGAGTCACATCCAATTTCTCACATTCATTCATGCTCACAAACTTAAAGAAATTGCCACACGCTTTCCTGTTGGGTTGAATGTGCAGAGGATGCTTTTGCAGTATTTATTAGCTCCCCTCGAGACTGTTGACACGTTAACTCTCTTCTGGTTCAGTCATACATATGGCTGTGGGAGTTTTTTCTGTTGCCTTCAGACATGTATGAACAAGTGTAAGGGGAAAGCTTTGCATGTGTGCACAGTGTCTTTGAGTATAAGTCTAAATAATAAATCATACATTGAAATGGTTCCAATGTCAAGTTAGATGTTTAAAATATTTATTATGAAGCAACACTTTGACTTGCAAAGAGTGAGAAAACTGAAGCCTCTGATTTGCACAGAACAAGTGGTTGGATGCATAAATTATAATGTAATATAATATACAGAACACTGAGCACTAATCTTGGAAACACAATATCTGCTATTTGCTTTTATATTACTCTCATTATTAGTCTTCTGCTTTGTGTGCACTTTTATTGATTTGCGTACATCATAAGATGCTATATATATATACGTTTCTAATTAGGTTTCTTTTAGGGTGCAATTTGCCCACTTTTTAAAAGCCCCACCCACCACACATTATATGAAGCCACAGCAGCGCGCTGTTTCAACCATCAACGTCCAATTTGCTGGAGTCCTTAAGGCACAAGTTTATAGAAGGGTCCTATAACTGATGCTTTAATGCTCATTCATCTATTTTTTTCTTACTGATTGGTTGAAAGGAACAGTGAACAGTGAAGTCTAGTTAGCATTCTAACACGCTCACTATGTCAATGCTAACATGGTGATTTTCAGCAGGTATAATGTTTACCATGTTTACCATCTTTTAGTATTGCGCGTTAGCATGCTAACGTTTGCTAATTAGCTCTAAGCACCTGTACAGCTGGCATCTGGCGCTACAGGAAACATCAGAGGATCCCCAAAGTTATTACAGTTCATCCTAAGGGGGGCGTGAATGTCTGTACCAAACTTCACAGCTATCAATACAGTTTCTGTCAAGAAAACCGCAAATTTCAACATCTTGTTGGTACTCGAGGAAAAGTCATCACCAAAGTAATAATAAAAACCTCATCTGGGAACCATATATATCCATACCAAATTGTTTGCCAGTTCAACCAGTTATTGAGATATTTCACAGAAAAAGTTGGAACTATAGATGAAAAGTCAGGGGATCATGAAAGTCAAAAGGATTCATCCTCTTGGCACCATGGATCCAGTTGTCAAGATATTTCATTAAAAGCCAAAAATGTCAACCTCAGAGTGGCGCGAGAGAAAAAGTCAGGGGATCACCAAAGTTATTGGGGTTTGTTGCATGGGCACCGTACATGTCTTACCTAAATTTCATGGCAATCCATAAAATAGTTAAGTTAAAATATTTCAGTCTGGACCAAAGTGGTGGACGAACAGACTGACCTTCATCGCCGTTCCTAGACCCGTGCCGCTAGCATTTCTAAAAACTTTGCTACCAAAACCAACTTCACAGACCAATCAGCTGTTTCAGTATTCATGCATGACATAATCAAATGTCAAAGTCAAGGAATCAAAGTGTTTCCAGCAAACATTTAAATAAAAACTAAATCCAAAGATGTTGAGCAAAATAACCTTTAATTTGGCATTTGAAATAAAACAGCTCAGTAATCACCTTAAGAATTACTATTTGTCTTTGTACTTAGTATCTTTCTCCTCGCTGTTTGGCAAACCTGTCTGCCCAGGAAAGGGGGCAATCTTCAGGAAGAAATAGTGGTTACTGTAAACCCGCAAGGCCACCAGGATGGGAGTAAGTGTGTAGAGCAAGTTAGCTGCCAGCACACACCAGAAAGCATCATCTGGGATACGAAATGGAGCTGTAGTACGAGGGTGGAGGGACCCCCCGATGTGGGCCCACTGGCACTGAAAGGAGACACAGACAGCAAGACAGAAGTTAGACTGCATTGCCATATACTAATACTGCATAATGTACCTATCAAGACTGATACTTCCACTATTTAGTTCTATATTCACACTGATGGCAGGTAATTTGAAACATCAATGTTTCTTTCCACAAACCCCCACAATAACTTGGAGGGAATAAGTTACCTTGAGTCTCTCCTCCACAGTCATTAGTCTACCGTTAAAATATACAGAAAAGGATTCTAAAAGGGGAAGATAAGCCGCTGCACAGGAGATATACAAACAGAAAACAGTTTCTGCAACATCTTATGAACAGGGAAACAAGGCTTTAATCAAATGCTTCCTCGTGGTTAATGGCTCCAATATTTCTGTCAGGTATGGGAGAAGGCACCAACCAGCTTGTTTATAACAGGAAATATGCTTCAAAGGATAAATGTGGTCCAGGTGATTATTAGCAGGATGAGAGCTCACTACAAGGAGTTTAATTGCAGTGAAACATGGCAGACCTCTTTGTACTGAATGTAAACTTTACTTTAATTTGACTTTAATCAGTCAAAGGCAGTCATTTCCCCAATGGCTTAAGGTAATGCACCAAACTGCCAGTGCAACCCACCTCAGTATGCAACACCTGTATCCTAAACTATGTATTCAGAGCTAGTTTCACATATTATTGACCGCTTGTCTTCGTGGTGTTACCTGGATCATGGCTCCAGCTAAGAACACAGTCCAGTCTGACATCCATGAGCACCCGGGCTTGAGGAGACCGTAAACAAATGCACCCAACAGAGGTAGTCCATAGAAGAACAAGTGCAGCATCTGTAAAAACAAACGTGATAATTTGTAAGAACTCGATTGGTTGATTATTTCTTGTAAAAAATTGCAAAACAATAACATACGTATATTCAGTAGTTATATACAATTGTTAGTGTATATTCCAGTAAATAGGGATCCAGTGAAAAGTGCCATCATCACTGTCAGTCTATGTTATTGTTGGGCCCTGACCAATAATCCATCAGATAATTAATACAGTACATCCTCCTTCTCCGGACTGCACTGCACTTCCCCTACTCTCACTGAATACAGAAGAGGGATGTGTTTAATGTGGAAATACAAACACTTCAGAACACAATCAGAATAATCTACTGCATACACGTTGCACTACTAGTATGGAAAAATACTTAAATAATTGCAGCAAAAGTAAAGTAAAAGTTATCAAGTATTAGCAGTAAAGTGTAGGTAAGTATCAAAAGTGAAGGTAGTCAGGTTTGTACCCTCTAGAGCGTTAAATCGTTCAAGTGTTACAGTGTTTTGATGTTGTATACGGTCCAGATGTTACTGGGTCCAGCTACGACAACTAACACTGCATCTTTTTATAACCTTAATCTAATCTCATGTTGAATGTAACATTTTATTCTGCAGTGTGACTATTAACTGCGGTCATAAGACACATGTAATGTGAAATGTAAAGAAGTAAAATGAGCTTTTACGAAATGGAAATACTCAAATAAAGTCTCAGTATCTCTGAATTGTTCTTAAGTACAGTGCTGGAGCATTTTGCTACTTCTCAGCTCTGCAGTCTCTCAAACACAAACTTGCACCCTCAGCACAAATGACTACTCCCGCACAATAGTCGTTACAGATTCTTGACCTTCAACTTAACATATTTGGCGAAAGCCAGTTTCCCCCTCTTTAAAAAAAAAAACCCTCAAATTATACCACTGAACAGTTTCTTTTTATTCTCGGTCTGAGGTCTAGATGAATGCTAATGAGTTCAGCCCAAGGCCTGAAAGCCAATCATATATGCCCTTCAGTCTTTTGTTCGAATGTCTTTTTAGTGCTGCCACGGAAATCTGTCACATATCGTTCATCATCATCAACGAATAAAGAGGTCGGTCAGTGCAGAAACAGTGCAACCCTGTGCAACAAACCAAACCTAATTTCATTTCTTTACACCCACACATACACACAAACATCCATCAGCTTATGCTAGACACATACACACACACACATACAAACACACACACACACACACACACACACACACAAACAGATTTGCCAAGGCCGCTACCCAAGACATACTTTCACATGCTGCACACACCCTCCTCCCACCCAGTGAGATGCTGATGGGGGGCTTTAAAAGAGGGATTAGCTTATCAAATTCTCAGCATGCGGTTCGTCTGTCTGATCAATGACTTGCAATTGTGACTGGACTGCAGCCCCGACAAGGTCTTTGGATAACCTATTGACAAAGCTGTGTACACCGAACAAAACACAACAAAAAACCCACAGCTGAGTAGGGTCAGAGGAAGAAATTAAAAAGAAAGCAGACCCACCGCCAGTCACAATAATAATCTGTTATCCATCTTACACAAATGAAAGAGAGAGACAAAGATGCGCTGGCCTTTCAACCCTCGCCTGTTGTTGCCGTAATGATGAAAAATGGCTCCGTAATCAGCTGCGAGTGAAAAGAGTGGAGGAGATAAGGGCAAGCCTCCAGCACACTCAGAGTGATATCCATGAAAGAAGAGGTCCATTATGTGGCTGAACAGGCTGAAGAGGAGCGCTCAGGTGCGGCTGCAGAAAACACACAGGCTGAGTGTGGAGACAGAGAGAAAGGAAAACACTCACCATCACTCTGGGGTAGCCCACAGGATCCTTCAGGTAGGGTTCATAGTGTTTCAGGTAGATGGAACAGGCTTCGAGTGGAGAGTCCAGAGCCGCCTACAGAGGGCGGACAGAATAACAAGAACACCTTACAATATAATGCAATTCAATCTGACACACCAAAAACTACAACTGTTTACCATAGAGTTGAACATCTCGCTGACCCTGTCTAAATGAAAAATGAACGTCCACAAGTGTTTTTTAGTATCAATTTTGGTATAAAATGGCACACTGAACATGGTTAAAGGACATAGTTAAAGGAATAGTTTGACATTTTAGGAAACGTGTTTATCTGCTTTCTTGCTGACAGTTAGATGAGGAGATTGATACCACTCTCATATCTGTCCAGTAAATGTGAAGCTACATCCAGCAGCTTAAACAGGGGGAAACAGCTAATCTGGCTCTGTCCAAAGACAACAACATCCGACAACAAAAACTACAACATGTCTAGGATGTTCATGTATCATCATGTAAGGAAACAAGATATAACATGTTAATTGGTGAGCTTTAGAGGTGCTGGGAGGCGGATATTTGAACAGAGCCTCTCTAGCTGTTTCCAGTCTTTGTGCTGAGTTAAACTAACCGGCTGCTGGAGGTAGTTTCATTTACCATCATACCATCAGACTAATGTCTATCCCCTTATCAAGCTCTTAGCAAGGAAGCAAAAAAGTATGTTGAAGCATTCCTTTTGATTTACTAATATTATATATAAAAGCCAGATCCTTTTCAGAGAATAAATACATAACGCTTCTATATGGCTCAATTAGTTGAATGTATTGCTTGTTACAGCAAAAATAATATACACAGTTTGAATCCTCAACACTCCACTCTGCATGAGCAAGATTGCAGGCTACATAACTTTTAAAACGTCCAAAACTATCCATGACGTAGATGTTATGTACACTCACCAAGCCTCTGAGCGCGGTGAAGGCCATGGCAGCTAACAGGAGCAGCACCAGGATCTGATCCGAGGGACGCCAGATCAGCTTCATGCTCTGAGCATGCTGGGCCTGTGGGCCAACACAATGTACAGTATAGAGCTGGTTAGTCAAGGTAATTGTTTCATAGCACACTCTCACTTTAACGACACCTGCGCCACCGTGTTCACTAGCGGGTCGCTAACTTTGTATGTCTGCCGTTTGGTGCTCGGCGGGTAGCATTAAGTCGGTTCATCAGAGCTGAAACGCAGCTGAAAACCACGCTGATGAGAGTGAACCAAGACAGTAAAGCTGTGGGCCAGAAAACCAAAACACTGAGTTGAGGGGAACAGTAGTGTTGGGTTTTCTACTGACTGTAGCTGCTGTAAATCCAAAACATATCTACGACCAAACTAACTTGAGTTTGAATCAAGATAGCGGTGAGGTGAGGCTAAATTAAGACCACTCTCCCAAGGCTAATCATTTTGGAAAATCCTACTATCACAATGACTATACCACTGGAAATTACTGCAACTCGTGAATGTAAATCATTCAAATTTGTCATTCTTCATGGCCTGGATCATATTTAACTGGTCTGCGCTGTGTTACCCTGATTAAATACAATCAGCAAACACTACTGCTCTAAACCTCTCCACATTCATACCATGGGGTCAAGCCATTCATGCGTTAGACTTACATTGTATCCACCGATTAGTGGTCTGTCCTTGGGCCTGATGAATAGCGTGATGGCTCCCCATACAGGCATCAAAAGGAAGAGAAAGTTGAGCCAGAAGGCTGGACGGATCTCTGACCCATATTTACCTGCCACAAAGAAAAAAGAAATTGTTAATTTTCTATTCACCCATACAAAGACATAGCCTGGTTCTACCAGACTCTCGTACATTTCAATTGCACAGAGAGTCTGGCCACTCTCCATTGACAAGTGTTAACTTCCTTGAAGGCGGGTACTCTGTTGAAGTTTAAAACTATTGGATCTGCCCAGAGCCGCTCTGGATCTGCCGTCACCAATCGCTAACGTTTGGTCGTGACGTCGGCTTAGCATCGCTAACGTTCGCCTTAGCCAAATCTTTCACCACTAACGGAGCGAGCTGGAAAATCAAACTTTTGCCGAACCCCGTGGGGAGGAGGGCCACAACATCATGACCACCAACAAAACTCAGCAAAGATTTTTCTTGCTCGGGCTTTAACTTCTGGATATTCTGCAGCGTTGCCACAACGGACCGATTGGCTTCGCTCGCATTTTTCTACGCCACCATTACGGAACTACAACTCAAACTAGCGCACAACCTCAACGTCATCGTTCTCAGCCACTCCCTCTGTTTGCTGATTGGACCGGTAAAAGTTTAACCGGTAAAAATTTGACCGGTAAAAATTTGACCGGAGAAAACCTGCGAAAATATTGCAAACCCAGACGGAGTACTGAAGGAGCCAGGCTGACAAAGACACACTGTAAACATCTTAATGTAAATCTGTAATTAAGTTTCTAAATGAAACGTCTACAGGGCACTTCATGCAAAGGCATTCAGTGCAGTCTGTCTATGATAATACAACAGAGAACAACACGTTGCCTGTAGACGAGATTGATCTTGTGACACTCGTGTATGCAGTTTGAAAAGCCAACAACAGATGCTTTAATCCTGTTTCCTGCTTTGTTCTGCGGGTTGTGACGGCAGGCGAGGCACGGAGCGTGTGTGTATTCTCTTGGCAGGCTGAACTGTGACACTGATGGTACACCGCAGTGCAGATGTTCGCTTGATCAACGCTTGGAATCATGGGACTGGTAAAGGGGGGAATAGGAAATAAGGCTCACCTGCCACTATGCCGCCAATGAACACACTCATGTTGGCACACAAAGAGCCAGCCCAGAACAAGCCCAGGGTACGGTAGGCTTTCCTGGGAGAGAAACCAAAACAACAAAGGTGATTATACTATTGTAGAGATAGCATGTAAGATAGAAGGAACACCGAGTTTGATAAGCCAAGCGCTGGCCAGTTGAGGTAACGCATGGCTCTATAATGGTTTTATACGTCTATCACACATGTTTTGTATAATACAAAGCCCAACACAATTTCTCCTTGTGTCGAAAGCTGGCATTGTTTAAAAGAGGATTTCATTTCCATGATAGCACCTGCCCAGAGGCAGCTCTCATTCTGAACTCTTGATCCCTCACTGCACTCCATGACTAACTCACTCTAGACTAGAGGACCCCCTGTTTTTCCCTGAAAATACTGTTTTATTCCGGCCATTGAGTGAATTTTATGTGATAAAATGTCAATCTCTATCTCTACTTCTTTAGGAAAATCAAATATTTGGAAACAACAGGAAGCCTGAAGCCTATCATGTGCTGCAATAAATGGTAATCTTAGGGCTGGGATGTAGTGTATTACTGTTACATTCAGATAGCTTCCACAACTTCCTAAGTAGTTGTTTGCTCAGTTAGATAAGGTATTATATGATGAGAGTAAGATGAATGAGCTTGATGTGACTTAGACTGACTTAACCATCACCCACCTGTCTGTTATCCTGCTGATCATCATCAGGTACATGATAAAGTGCACTATTCCATCCCAGTAACACATCATGATGCCATAGGCTGTCCCCAGATAGGGTTCTCCCTAAAACACAGACATTACATGAATAGAGTCGTTCTAAATCCAGTTATTGTTGCAATATTACTATCAGCATTTTAGATGTGAGAATAAGAAACCTACTGTCTTTTGATAGAATTCCATAAAGCCGGAGATAATGCCATCATATTCCAAGGCACTTATCAGGTCAATGACACAAGTAAAGGAAAATACAGCAAAAACTGCAAAGGCAAGAAAAAATACAGGGAAATAAAAACATCTACGAAAATGCCTTATTTTAAAAGTCAGCTTGTTTCGTGTGTGTGTGTGGGTGTGTGTGTGTGTTGTTGTGTGTGTGTGTGTGTGTGTGTGTGTGTGTGTGTGTGTGTGTGTGTGTGTGTGTGTGTGTGTGTGTGTGTGTGTGTGTGTGGGAAACCCTGACATGTTAAGCAGCTTTGTCAGCTTTGAACAAACGTCATTTAGAAGCCACTGTGATTTTGAAAGTTCCATGTAATTACTCAATCTGCTTTGTCTACCTACTCTGAAAACACACAAACACATACAGCTTATTAGCAAAGAATGCTAAAACTGGAATGGCAGAAAACCTAAACTTGTAATTCCCAGCCTTTTTTTCAATTTGTTAATTTACTATTTTTGAGTTCAAGATATTTCCCTTTAACTGGCTAGTCAGTGATTTATGGGATAGCGTGGAGAGAAAATTAAGTCTTGAGCAGTGAGTTAGGCTGGAGGCATATTTATATTGAGTCCATGGTGAACAGCCTTCTTCTATCCTCAGGTTAAGAGCCCAGCAGAGCTGAAAGGCCATGTCCACAAGCTGCACAAACACAAGAGGCATATGGGTCACACTAATAATCTAAACTAAAAAACCCTGACCACACTGGTACCATGGCTTTTACAGACTCTTTTATCAATGGTTCAACTCCCTGTGGGCTTCCTGCAAGGAGGTTTTGAGAGCTAAAAATTGTACCTAATACCCACACTCCAGCACTGAAATAAGAGAAACAGTGTTCCCCTTCTATGTCATTTGCATATGTTTAACTACATAACAAGTGTGCCTACAACACCAGCAACTCCCTTTCCAGATTCAAAAACTTTCTTTTCAAATGAATTACTAAAAATGGGCTTTGAGCATGGTCAAACACTTTGATAAGGGGGTTATTATGGGTGCCAGGAGGGCAGGTTTGTGGCCAGGGCCAGGGCCATTGGTGGACTTTTTGGAGGCAGAAATCTCACTGGTGAACAATGAATGGACCACAACATGCGTCAGATTACCAAAACATTAGCTAGAGCATGTTGGAGACTTTGAGCAGATGATTGTGGGAGATGATCAGGTGCCTCGGATCATTAAAACCATCATCAGTGTGCAGTGCAGCGTGAAATTTAACGCCACAATATAATTATATAGTATAACAACAGCTTGGGCACACACAGGAGTACCTCTGCTGTCCACGATAAACAGTAAAAGGATGGATAACATGCCCATTGGACTGTTAATGACTGGAAAGATGTTGCCTGGGCTGGTATAAATTGCACAGTCCACATTCACGATGGCAGGCTCAGAAGCATGTGGGGTAAACAATATGAGGCAATGGACCCTTCATCCATGGCTACAACTGTACACACCAGTTAGGGAGGTATGACTGTTTGGGGACATTTAATGTGCATGAACTGACTGTAAGACACCGATAACTGCAGATGGATATTACATAGTATATATTTAGACTGCATGGGTAAACCCAGCCCGATTTGACGGAGATTTGATTTTGCCCTGAAGATTGAAACAGAGCGTCCACACATAAATTTGGACAAATCAAACGTCAAAAAGGCCCAGAGCCGTGGCCGGGTTGGGTGAGTGGGTAGAGTAGACGCGCACATGTTGAGGTGTATGCCTCGACGCAAAAGGTCCAGGGTTTGAGTCCGACCTGAGATGATTTTCCTGCATGTCATCTCCCTCTCTCTCCCCCCTTTCATATCTAGCTGTTCTTTTCATTAAAGGCTGAAATGCCCCAAAAAAATCTTTTAAAAAAAAGGCCCAGAGCCAGAGCATCAATGTCTAAAATGTTTAAAGGGCGCCCACTTTTTTTTAACTTTGTAAATCTATCTATCTATCTATCTATCTATCTATCTATCTATCTATCTATCTATCTATCTATCTATCTATCTATCTATATATCTATCTATCTATCTAGCTATCTATCTAGCTATCTATCTATCTACCTATCTGCATCAGTGATTTACAGTTGGAATCAGTTCATGGGAAACATTGTAAAAGCCATTTCAATGATTTGCTGCCTGGACTTTTTTCACAATGTCATTGTAAAGGGAATCACTTTGTGTTGTGACACAGGCATCTTTCTGCAGATACCACGGCTTAAAGCGCTGTACCACAACCTTCCTATCTGTTCTTCTCACACTCTTTGCACACAGATGCACACACAAATATTTTGTCTCTCCAGTGTCTCTGTAATCCTCCGGACAACCACGTTTATCGCTGACATCTAACAGGTGAGATAGCAGGGGGATTATGGCTCTCTCATTGAGAAGAGCCTGCCACAGCTTTGTCCTCATTGTTGTGGTTCTCCTGCACAACACTGGCATCGCCCTGGGCACAGACTACCGATATATCGACCTTGTTTCTGTCCCACTAGCTTAGCGCCTGGCATCAGCTGCCGGGGGTATGTTTGCAGGGGAAACCCTTGGCTGGAAATGGAGAACATATTTGACCGATAGCTATACACATAACGTGGAACAATATGACACAAATCACATAATTGTTTTTAGTGAATTGCATGTCCTTGTTCTATTCCAGTCCTTGTTTTTTTTTACAATTATTGTTTGTGTATTGTGTTCTAAATTAAAAAGTGATTGTGTATTTATTTTCTGTAATCTCGGCTACATTTAAAAATGAGGGCTTGCCCTCAATTGTACCTTGAAGGTTGATGATGATGACTGTAGAAAAGCTTAACTAAAAGTGTGTGAAAGGTGCACAAGCTGCCACTGTCACATGATCAAACTGAATATAAAGGTCCATATGGCATTTAGAGCAAGTAGTGGAGTATGAATGGTTTTATACAGAACAATATACTTTCATACAGGTTTCTTCTCCTGTATGACCGTATAGCTTTTGCTCAATTCTTTAAAGAATATCTACAATTTTAGGTGTGTCCGAGTGTCGACAAGTTCCTCAGCTTGGAAGGGGTTTGGGTCAGTCGTGGAGGGGGTTTGGGTCAGTTGAGGAGGGGGTTTGGGTCAGTCTTGCCTCATAAAAGTATGGCTAAGATTTGCTCTGAGCCTGATCAGTCTAAGCCGCTTTCAACATATCAGGTGAAATCCCATTGAATGCCATTCACGATAAATACAATTCAACCTTTGTAAAACTATTTGGAAATATATTGCACGTGTGTTGGGAAATGCACATACTTACCAAAGAATAAGGCGTCTTTAGGTGGGTTGCCACGAGTGATGAGGAAGTAGAACAGAAACACGACCACCAACACAGCGACGCCGGTCGCCAAGATCATATAAGGCCTGTGAAAGTAAGTAAGTAAGTAAAATTTATTTATAAAGCGCTTTTCACAGATAAAATCACAAAGTGCTGTACAAAAGAATAGGTAACACAAACAATATAAAATGTATATACATATGTAAAATTAAAGTGACGCTAGTGAAAACCCATCAACCAAAAGCTTTCCTAAATAAACATGTTTTCAGATCCTTTTTAAAAGAGACAACAGAGTCTGCCAGACTCATGGACAGGGGCAAGGCGTTCCACAGTCTGGGAGCAACAGACTCAAAAGACAGGTCCCCTCGAGTCTTATAACGAGTCTTTGGGACTAAAAGCAGGTTCTGGAATTGAAGGAAGGAATTGAAGGAATTCAACTGTCATCTAAGAAAAATAAACACATCTTTCTCACTGCTGACACTTTTAGACACCAATCTCCCTCTGATTTTCTGCTTCATTCTCTTTACTAATTAGTTTCTCCCATGGAAGTTGTGTCGGTCCTCTATTCACAGTGCTAAATTAGTAAATGATGATGAATGGGAAGTCAGAGAGAATGATAATCACGTAACACCCAGAGTTAGAACAGGGAGAAAATAGTGCAGAAGTGTGAGGGGAAATCTGTTTGATAACACTGCACCCAGAGGGAGCAAAGGCACTGCTGGTGTGGTAGTCCGATTCCTGGTGAGATGGCAGTGTCACATTGGATTTACCATTCAGATCTCCTATCACCTCAGGTTGCTTTAAGTACAAGGAGTAGCCTCATTTTAATCATTTTTTTAAACATATATTAAGTGTAACTTGGTCCTGACGTTTGGCAAAAGAATTCTGGTTCTGTGTTGCTAGTATTTCTGATAAAACTCTTGCAAGATTACATCTTTCTTTTTTTCATTGTATTGTATGCATTGCATGTTTTGTAATATACCGTATCTTGCTAGTCTGATCAGGTAACGTCCACTTTTCACAAAGACAAAGTCAACCATGCTCAAAGCCCATTTTTAGTAAAGACAAAGACAGTTTTCCTTTGTTAAACTCTGAATTTGCATTATTTCAGCTCTCATACTGCTGTGTTGCCTACCAGTGGCTTACATTAAAGGCACAGCTTTGCAAAGGTTTAATCAATCATATAGTCAGAGGTGTGGGAAGCAGGAAGCTAAGGCCATGTTAGTTCAGAACTGCCCTCCATGTTTACTGGTCAAAGGTACCGCTGCCTTGCACTGGAAAAGATTAATGTGCTCAAGGTATCTCCTAGTAAACAACATTACATCCTCAGAAAACTCACAATGTGCGCTCACAGAAGGAAAACAAATGTCGTGAGAGCAAAGGGAAGCTCCCTTGCTACCTCTCCAATTCAACAGTACAGGAAGATTTATGCACACAATACAGTTTGTTTGCAGAGTGGAAAAGCATGAAGCATATTGAATGTCAAGAGCAATTTATCAAACACTTCTGTGCCATCTGTATTGATTGTCAATGTCCACACATATTCACACAGGAGGCGTGTAAAAGTCTGTCAGAAATGAGAAATATAAAAGCAGTAAAAAGTGTGAGGGTGTGTTTTACCACGGGCTCTGTATTCTATTCAGCCTACAGTGATGCAGTTCACAATCATCAACTGTGGACAGTACTATAAAGGCAGTATGCCAAGAAACAAGGCAAAGCAGATAACCATTGAATAAGAAAATTATTCCTTACAGCTCAGAAAAGTAATTATCCCAAACATCACATCCGATTATCTCCACAAATTCTGTTCACAGTCTCTTTGCTCCCTATTCATTCTCTTGCCCCTCCAAGAAATGTCAGGTTTAATTATTCAAAGAGTTTACACATTTAAAGACACGATTGGCAATACACTCGTGGAAAAAAAATCTTGAAATTAGTAGTGCTCAACATGGTTGTGGATTTATGAGCTTACAGTGTGCTCTAGTGGTGGTAAAGTAAAATGTCTGGATCACCTGCAGTATTGTACATTTATACACTTTTAATTTGATTATTATTGTAACACTATAGATTGTATATTATTACAGTAATACCTGCTAGTATGGGTATTCATTGTATGTGTTGTGGTTGTATTCAAGTTGTTAACTATAATTTTATAGCAATCATTTACAGCTTTTTCCCAAAACAGAAAGGTGTGGACCTATACAGTATATAGACTTTATGTATAAGCCGAGTGATAAGAAATCAGTAAATGGTATGACTTACTCTTGAAACTCAGGAATGGTGTTCATGGCATAAAGAATGCCGAGGGCAGAAAATGAAAATAAAAAGACTAAGGTCTCCATCTCTTCGACAGCTGTTCAGCCTTTCTCCCTGTAGAATCCACAGCACTAGAATACAATACAGTTTTAAGTCAATGCAATCTGCTCCAGCAATACTGTACTAATATTTGATCAAAACAATACTAAAATGATGCCAAGAGATCAATAGATTCATGAGAACTGGAACAAATGAAATACATTTTTAAGTACAATTAAATGATATGAATGTCATGAAATAAAATCCCATATGATATCTGTAATTTTGAATAAAATGGAAAAGAAGCAGAGCAGGCTCTTACCGTCTGGCTACTCTTTCGGTGGATTAATCAAATTACTGCTGGCCTCAGGCAGACATGGCCTTTACTGGGAAAATAATGAAGTGGAGACAAAGAAGCTTTTGGGGGGGAAAGTTATGCAATTTGGTTTTGTCAGAGCTTTACATAAGTCGTATTAGTGAATAGGCCCACATTCCACTTTATGCCGCAATACTCTTAATACTACACAGCCTTTAATGTTGTGCTTGATGAAACCTATGAATTGTTAGCTGTCTATGAGATATACTCACAAATAGGCTACTAACAATGCTGTATCGATTGTATGGATGTGACAGTACTATATTATATTTAGGAGGTCAAGCACCAAAAGTGAATTGTTGTTGCCTGTTTTTTTTTCTTTTCTTTCTACCTCTAATTATTCAATATAGCTAATTTTATGGTAACTGTGGCCTAAAATATATGAAAATGTCAATCAATCAAAAGACATTTTCACATTCCAGTAGGTCCAAAAAAGCGCAAATAAAAGATAGGTTAACTTCCCATGATAGAAGTTAACCACCAGTTTGAGTTTGGTAACAAACACTTTTTTGCTTCTTCTGTAAAGCTAATTCAAACAAAGGAAGTAACTTTGACATCCTCCGAACTGAGAGTGCTGTAATATTCACTAAATTACGTAAGAGTCGCAACGAACATTTGCTGAATAGGCACAACATTTGAAAGAATAGTTCTGTAGTTCTATCAGGAACACAGTCATTACACACCATTTAGGCGATGACAGCGGGCAGTGAGGACACTAACAGGAAGTGGGAATACTGTATTCTTGCACTGCTTTCTCCAGTCTTGATCAAAATGTCTCAATGGAGGCAGATCCTCATTGTGCCCGTGTAGCCTACCTAATGGCTTTGCTTCATGTGCTTTTTTATCAGCCCCTGGAATTTCCGTTTTCGACTTAAATTCTTCAATTACTTTGCTCAAACCAAGTGTTTGCAGTATGTTTCCAGTAGGGTGCACCAAATTCAAACTAAAAGAGCAGACTCCTTACCTATTGAATTAGTCCATTTAGTTTTGAGATATACCATCAGGTATGCTTTTTTAGCTCACCCGGTAGAGCGTGCGCCCTGTGTACAGAAGCGTAGTCCCCGATGCAGCGGCCACAGGTTCAATTCCAACCTGTGGCCCTTTGCTGCATGTCCCCCTCTCACTCTCCTTTCATGTCTATACTGTCCTATCAAATAAAGGCCTAAAATTCCCCCCTCCCCCCCCCAAAAAAAACTCTGAACATTGTGTTTGGAATTGGTGCATCGCAGGTTTGTGCTGTCATGTTCAACCAATAGTCATACAGTGAAGCTAGTAAATTTCAAGAGCAATATTTGTCTAAACTGAAATGGTCTTCAATGATAAGCTAACATGCATCTTAAAGGTTTGACTAAAATGTGCCAGGATGCTGCTTTCACTTCCTGTATCATCAACCACCACCTTGCTGACATGAAAGAATACAGCAATATTAGACAGGGAAGACAAAGCACAACCCTGACTGCCAATATCTTTCACAAACAGTATCTTTAATTTGAGCACACACATATATACACACACACACACACACACACACACAAAAACCCGCCCTTTGCTTCCCACCACCCTCCTTTGTTGGGAAAAGGGGGACTGTTATACCAGGAAAGCAGTGACAGTGTGTGTTTGCTGGAAACAACTGGAGCTCTTCCAGCTCTGTTGTTCAATAACGTAGAATGGACGGATGGATGCCAAAATGAAACAGCGACCTGCAGGAGGAGGATTGGACATGTACTCGATTTAACATCAAAAATGAAATATGCTTTTATACAATAACCGTCTGCGGGGAAGTAGTCCACGTGATTTTCTAAAATGAAAATACCATGTATGAAACAAAAACTAAACATATTCAGTTCATGTTCAGTTGCACAGAAAATCATACACCCCAAAAAATACAGAAAGACTAAGCATATGAATTAATCCCTGGGTCTTTTTTTTTTTTTTTTAATTGCGAGAGAAAAAGATTGTCCAAAGTCCAGATATGATCAGTGAAAGAAATGATCATTTATTCATGAAAATTAAGATTTTTATTTGTCTTGAACAACGTTGTTGTTATGCTTGAATTTCTTTATCTTTTACCATGATGTTGTTGTTTTTTTAACTTAAGGAATCCGAGGAAAGGTTGCCTTTGAATAAAAAAACAAACAGAAATAAATGGACTCTCAATTTAAACAGCCAATTTTAAGTGCTGCAGCCGTAGGTGCTCTATAAAATCATATCAATGATAGTCAACGTCTCATGGAGGAACAGTCATAGACCTCTTTCCTACAACGATATGGTTGAAAAGGCCTGACTCAATTTTCAGATATTATAGTAGTTTACTAATAGTTCAATGGCTCAATTTACTTCCAAAGACTAACTGGTCATACAAACAAACTTACACAAGGATGTATACAGTAGTATTGTATACACCATACCTTTTGGTGTAAACCAACCTAAACAATTTGCCTATAATTTTCATTTGCAGAATACAGTTTAACTAACATTTAGTCTTACAGATATCAATTAATAAATAAGTAGCCTAGTCATTATTTTTAATTTACCATTAGGCTACATCTAATTACGTTTTTTTTCTGAGTTTAGGCCTACTATTATTATGTTATTATTATTTAATGACATTAGGTAAATAGCTGAGCTGTAACTGGATTATTTCTCGTCACATCTGCCTTCATCTGTTTTACTTATTTATTCTAATTTAAAGCGGTGGTTTGGCTGTGCGAAACATCACTGTGATGAACTATTTATGGCCTGGCTGTTTTCTGCTCGCGATCTCCAAGTGGCACTGCGCGTGACGACAGCGGCGGAAATATTTTTTCGCTATTCAAAATGGCACCGTCTTAATCAGGAAGTGGAGAAAACAACTAAGAAGAATAAGTTGGATAAAATCCCTTATTTCTGTTACTTTGACGCGAGTCTTCTTTTAAAATCAGCCGGTGTGCCCGTGGTTTGGATTGAGAATAAGAAACATATTGACGGTAAGTGTAATTCGAGGATATTGTGAAAAGGCAAGCGACACATCGGCAGTTTTTCTTTACAACAAGATGCCTCTCCTATTAGGCGCACACGATTTCTACTACGGGCTACACCGGTTCTTTAGCGGTTGCCTTTAGTTTAGCGGTATCTTAGGCGACGATATCGCTAAACTTTAAATGAGTTTAGACCCACGGATATTGTAATAACGTCACCTGTAAGTTAGCAAATGAAAAGAGACGCGGTGTTACTGATATCTTCGGTATTACTAGCTATGCCACCGTCAAGAAAGGCCAGCAGCTAAACAAGCTAACGTTAGCTAGTTACTACGTAGCTAACGTTAATAAGCTATTGCTTTGATATTAACGTTAGTTAACCAGCAAGTAATGTGGCTCATCACAAAATTCCGTGCTAACGTTTCTTTAAAAAAAGTAGCATGCTCGTTTGTGTGCTTGCTAACGTTAACTATTTATTTATCACATTGTCTTAAACAAACTAACTAGTTAGACTGCGACGTTAATCCAATAACAAACATAGGCCATGTACAAATCGAACATACCCAGTCAGAAAACGGCTATGCTAACATAGCTAGCTAGCTAGCACAATTGGCTATTTGAAGTATGCCTAGTATTATTAAACTAGAGTAGGATCTTGCTAGCTATGTTTTCCGTCCGGTATTATTGGCCTAGAAATTGAAGCGGACAATGCAGAAATGCATTGTACCCAACGTTAGTTTTCTTGCTAGCGCTTGTAAATGTACCGTTTGTCGATCGGCAAGCTACCAGTAGTGGCACTAACATTGTAACGTAGCTATAGCCTTGGCTGCTGCCTTTCTTTGTGCTGTGCTGAGACCGATGTGACTCTGTACCTTTCTTTAGAAGAAGGCACATTTCGGCTTACTACGGTAATGGTTGTGTGGAAACGTAGTACAAAGTCCACGTAAATGTATGCGCACTTTAATGCAAAAACATGGAAATATAGGCTAACGCTAGTAGAATTGCGGATGGATGTATGTATGGATGGATAGTTGAATTGCAGGAAGGGCAATGTAGCTAATGTTTTAGTATAATCTCAGTACACTTTGAGTTAACGTTAGTTAAAAAAAAAAATAATGTAATGTATCTCACAAAGCTTTCAGATGTATGTCATTACATTTATACATGATCAGCGTAGTAGTTGTAGGTTAGTAATACTGTACAGCTTAATAACAATAAACTTTGCTCGGCTTACGTTAGTAGCTAAACTAACTGTAAACATTGTATGTAACTCATGTATGTATCCCCAAATAGTTTTACATGAATTATATGGTGTTGGAACGGAGTATGCATCAGCTTAAGCATTAATGCTCAGAAAGAAGCGGCTGTTTTGTGTGTAATTAAGAGTACCCTGCGTTATGCCACTGGACCACCATGCTGTGACTGATACATTAGGGGTAAAAATGTCACTTGTGTTTTCTTGAATTTCATTACTTAGCTATATATAAATAAATAACTGACCTGAAAATATAGGGCTTAATGTATGACAGATACAAATGCATATTGGGATATTTGGGGGTGACTCAGAAAACTGGAGGAGTGACCAGGAGGAAATGAAAATAGCTTTCAAAGCTGTCCCCTCTAGTTCTTTGTCTTTCCTGCAATTTTCACTCTTTAGTTTCCAGTGTGCCTGTTGCCTGCAGCCAAGGCTAGTCGGGCCTCATGCAAGCCTTGACATAGTGGGTTGCTATAGTGGCTGGCTTATTTTTCTAATTATGTCATTACCCCCTTGGTGATGGATACTATTTGGTAACTGTGAATGACATGCTAGGTTCCTGTCTTTTACCCTTAAACCCAGTGACATGGTCAATGGCCTTGGTGTCACTTTCTATCAAATCTCTCTTGTAGACCGGTCTATCTCTCCCTCCCAATATAGTGTTTTATAGCAACTGGCAGACTGTTTTACTATTGGATTGTCAAGCAGAAATACAGGCTAAAAACACACTGCTCATTTTTTTTGTTTCACCAGTCCACAACCTAGACTACTCAAATTTATTGGACAGCTGTCCTCAGATAAAACCCTACAAGCAGGAAAATGGCTTGATCACATGGTTCCCTTTTTTGTTTTGTTCTGTTCTTAGTGTAACCAAAATATCCATCCAACATGTCCATGGCTGCAGAAGCAGTCATAGTAAAGGTACCTTCTGAAAAGATAAATGTAGGTGAGAGTGAAGTTGCATGTTTGTGCTGCACAGCTCTTCTTTTTCCAATTTCCCACTGTGTCAGACAATTAATGGCTGGCTGCCCCGCAGCGACTCACTCAACAGTCCACCAGATCTGTTGATACTGTGTTAAGAGCCTACAGGATATGTACAGCAGAGTAGAACATAGGGGTATTTCACAAAGCAGGATGAGCAAGTTAGTCCGGATAAATGATCTTAAATGTAATAGTCTGGTTTTGTTTAACGCATTCAGATAGTTGTCACCAGGAAACGGCATACTTATTTTTTTTTTGGGACATTTGGGACTTTTTGAAACACTCACTGGTGGTGTGAGTTCAAACAAATGTGATCTATGGCTCAACCATGGCTCATGCCCCCTGCTCTTTGTGACTTGGCCTCCATTCTCCCTCTGCCTCCATCTTTGCCAGCCCGTATTTCTCCCCTCTCCAATTGGTGCCAGTGATAAATCTAATTTATGGCCCGTGGGCTGATTAGAGTGAGAGAGAGAGAAATGTGGAGTGGAGGAGGGGGATCAGGGCTAGGTAATACATTTGATTCAGTTCCTGCTTTCCCGGAATCTGGCCTTCATTAGATTATAGTTCATGTATTAAACATAACATGGATGTTTGGTCAGAAGAGAGTGTAGTTACATTTTTTGAGAGGTGCACGTCAGGCTACGGCGTAGGGTCCTTCGTAGGGTCGGTATCTCAACGTACCTACCTACGGCGTTGATTTAACACAGAAGCATGAATTGGCCTTAACTATGTCTCCTGCAGTTGAAAAGACAGTTGAATAACCATCAAACATACTTTTTGGAGAGACAGATGCTCTTTTCTCCTCCTCTGCATTTCATTATTTGCAGCAGTGAACCTAGAAGTAGGGCTACTCTAGTATCGATTTATGACCATTTTAAGACAAGGGGAAAACATTTCTCTTTGTTTAATATCATTAAAAGTAAAGTTAGGGCTTGCTGTTGGGCTCCCGACTCATTTTAAAAAAGCGAGCCAGCAGCCATGCTAAACTGCTGCCGGGCTGCAGACGTGTGTCTTGGGCAAGCTAGAAGGAGAGAGAGAGAGAGAGAGAGAGAGAGAGAGAGAGAGAGAGAGAGAGAGAGAGAGAGAGAGAAAAAAAAAAAAAAAAAAAAAAAAAAAAAAAAAAAAAAAAAAAAAAAAAAAAAAAAAAAAAAAAAAAAAAAAAAAAAAAAAAAGAGAGAATCGGCAGTACCTTCTGACGTTTAATGCTGGGTTTTATGGGCAGCTTTTTTCCAACTGCAACTCTGCAATCGCTCTTCAAAACTCGGAGTCAACTTTGGAGAACGGGCGGGGGGATTTCTATGCTAATTTCGAGGTCAAAACACTTGTGTACTGATATCGCGAGACAACTTTTTACTGAGAAATATCGTAACGTTTTGATATTGCGACATCTTGTGGGAAGAGATCTCGTCACACCTCTAGTGTCCCTTTGGGTGAGATAAACATCAGTCTCACCGCTTCTCCCAGCCAGTTCAGTTTCATTTAAACCCTGTGGCAAATTTTGACCAGCTCGGTCCTCCTTCCCTATTTGTATTTGCACTGTTGGCAGTTGGATTTATTTGTCTTAGCTTATGTTTGTCCTTATGAAGTGCCCAGCCTACAATCCTACACATATCCTATTACAGACTAAAGAAAAAAATCTCTGTTTGGGACAGATCCTAGTAAAAATCACACTATAGGCTAATCATTTTAATTTCCTTTAATTTTAATATATATATATATTTTTTTAGATTTTTTTTTTTGGGGCATTTTAGTCCTTTATTTGATAGGACAGCTTAGGTGATTAGAAAGGGGAGGGGGGAGACATGCAGCAAAAGACCGGCTGCTACGGCGAGGACTGAGCCTCTGTATATGGGCACACTCTTTACCAGCTACCCAGGCGTCCAATTTTAATATTTTTCAATGAGAATAATGATCCAAAAATGATCATTCCCTTCAATACCGTAAATCATACCGCAATTGTAATATATTAGTATATAATATTAGTCAAAAACAATTGCAATTAGATATTTTCCTATTAGGGGTGACCCCATATAGTCGACTATTCGACAATTGGATCTGGAGCCTGATTCGTCACAGCTGTCGAAAATGTGATTATGAATCAAAGGATCATTCCATTTGGCGTATATGGGGGTGCTGAATGTCTGATTTGATATGTAATTGCTTAGTTTCTCCCAATAAATCATATAGCCTATTTTGGAATACATTTATTAATCAGAGCACTCACATAAGAAGGTAGCACTAGCAGAGCGCTAAACTTTTTAAATTTGTGAACGATTCTCTGTTAAAATCAGCAGGGTGTGGGGCGTCTGGATGGCTCACCTGGTAGATCGTGCGCCCCATGTAAGGAGGCTTGGTCCTTCGATTCTGACCCACGGCACTTTGCTGTATGTCATTTAGTATAAGAAAACTAGATACAGTGTTGGAGGTGGGCCCCATTTAGTCCTATGAGATTTGCTAAGTGGCGCATGAAGCCAAAAAAGTTAAAGGGTAACTTTGGGTTTTTTCAACCTGGAAGGAACTTGATAGGAACAACAATCTTTGACATTGGTCCGGTATTAAGCAAGACCGCTGCTGTCGACAGTCAGCGAAACAAGCTACGATGTAAATTATGGGGCAATTGTGCAGCTTCAAATAACGTGCACAAAAGTGCTTGTTTTGCCATTGTCAATCTCAGATTAATATTCTAAGTGTCTGACAACATTATACAAAGGATTTCTAAGGAGGTTGACCCTTCTGTTAAAGAGTAAGATCCTTTTTTTAAAACTTAAAAACATCCGAGAAATAGTTTGCTAAAGCCACCAGACTCCATGTAAATAAACCGTAATTGTAGCATCGTAAAATAGCATCATTCAAGGTCGACAGAAATAAAATAAAACTATGAAAAGCCGTTTTGCGTCTTCTTTCCACTTTTCCAACAATCCCAACCTAGTTTTGGTTAAAATAAACACAGTTTACCGATTTACACGTGAAAATATGCTTGCTCCATACACGCTAAAAGTAGTCTGGTGGGTTAAGCGCTAGCGACCTCAGAGCTGTTAATGGAACAGAAAGGTATTAAAGAGGTTTTAAAAAGGTCTATCTCTGTAGGGATCCTTTCCATAATGTTGTCAGACACTTAGAATGATAATCTGAGCCTTTCTGTAGCAAAACCGGCACTTTCCAAATAATGGATTGCTTGCTTTGTTTACATTTTTCTATCTCAATCTTTTAAATGTGTTTGTTTTAATTCTATTTGCCTTTTAACTGTATTTTTGCTTGTTTTAAACTGTAAGGTGACCTTCAGTGCTATGAAAGGCGCCCATAAATAAAAATAATTATTATTATTATTATTACTTTTAGTGGATGAAATTGATGCACATTTGCCCCATAGGGTTACGTTGATTGCAGTATTCACACTTAAAGTGGCCATATTATACTCCTTTTCAGGTTCATAGTTGTAGTTTGAGGTTTTACCAGAATAGGTTTACATTGTTTAATTTTCAAAAAACACCATATTTTGGTTGTACTGCACATTGCTGCAGCTCCTCTTTTCACCCTGTGTTCAGGTCTCTGTTTTAGCCACAGAGTGAGACCTCTCACTGCTGTAACATCTTTGTTGGGAGGCGCACATGCGCAGTAGCTAGGTAAGGATCCCATCAGCTAGCTGTTTGTTTCTACAACTTCAGTTAGTACGAGGCAGGATTAGCCGGGAGACTTCTTCTAAACGAGGGCGCACTTCCAACTTTGCGTGGAATACCTGCAGAACAGGGACATGTAAGTAGTTCTTTTGTAGATTATGGTGAACTAGTGTGTGTTGTAGCAGTGTTTTGCCATTCAGAACAAGCTAGCATGCTAGCACTAGCATGCTATGGTTAGCCACCTCGTTTTGGCTAGTGACGTAGAAAGCCGTGCCGATTTTGAACAGCTCACCCGGAGACTGAAGGCAGGGCACATCCAGAAACCCGTGTCTCACACAAAACAGCATGGATGGATTTTTTCCCAAGTTTTTTATGTGACAAATTTTCATAATATGGGCACTTTAATACTGGACCAATTTTAAAGATTGTTGTTCCTATCAGTCCCTTACACACAAAAACATAGGAAAATTGAGTCCAGGTTGGAAAAAAAAACGAAATTACCCTTTAATCTGCTGCGCGTAAAAGTACCAGAATGATCGGCACACCTCCACACTATGGAAGCCATAAAGCAGGCGCAATAGCGACTTCTACCGGCTGAGCCGGCTACTTCCGGTTTAGCACTCTAACTAACTTGACTGGGGATCACACGATTTAATCATGCGACTTTTCTAGGCTTTCGAAATGTTATCGGACTGACTGTGCCTCCAAAGCTCCAAGCTGGGTGTTTTCAGAAGAGCGCTTGCATTTTCAGCTGGGAAAAAATGTTTTTGTGGACAGGCGGTCTTATGAAAGTAACGCCAGCGATTGTCCGATTGTGTTTTTGACCCCTTTGTTTTGTCTTCCACTTAATCACTTTTACATCATTTTTCGAGAACGAATTGTGCCTGTAAGGCAAATTTTCTGCATGGATTACTGGCTTGCAGTGGTTTTGGTGTTCAAAAGTATGATCACAGCGTCAGATGATACCAGACAGATGAACTGAATTGAACTGATGTAGCATTGCTAAGTGGCACAGATGGACAGACACAGACAGGCTCCCTGACGCTGTGCATGTGGTGCAATATTCTCCTGCCTGCCAGAGAAGTGGGGTCAATCTGAGTGGAGCAGAGTACGGTTTGGATTTGAACAGCAGCAGGGAAGAGTTCAGAAAACTGAAACACTTATATTGTCAATGTCACTTATAGAATTTCTACTCTCCTGTTTTTTATTTTCAGCATGACAAAATATTATTTTTTGGTAATGCCATTTTTAATTTATGTAAGGAGTACACGATATATTCTAAGACACAGGTTTGCTTCAGTTCCCATTTCAGGATAAGCTTCAGTAGGTGCTCAAGAATGCCTCCTGCTTGGATATGTACTATGCAACATGATATTTGGACAAATGGACTTAAAATTTCTGTTTGTAACATCACAACATGCGTGTTTAAAACCTGTCTTGTATCCTGCACTCTAGTGCAGTTGTCCAGATTTTGCTTCCATGTGCTATGTTGTTTGCTTGTGAAATGTGCATCTCATAGCTTTTGCTTGGCACTTTGGCGGCCTCTGATTTACCAAGACTGAGAGGGGTGGGTAGGGGGTGGAGTCAGGGAACCAGCTGCCTCCAATCAGCATCAGAATCCATCTGGGGGTCAGGCTGGGTGAACATAAGGAAAATGGGGACATGGCTTGCACATGACAAGATAGAGATTGTGATGGAAATAGCAAAACAGGCTATCACTAGAAAGAAGAAAAGAGGAATAATGATGGAGGCAATATCACTGAGAAAATATGGGGCCAGTGATGGCAACATTATGGAGTGGGAGGGTGGCAGAAATGGAGAGGGAGATGGTTCACATTTTGAAAAAGGAAAGGGCTGATGTGAGTAGACTACAGCAGTAAAGGTGGGTTTTAACTGATGCCGAGAGAGAAAGTATACTCTACCACAAGGAAAAGAGGGGAATGGAGGAGCAGTGCTGTTTCTGGGCAGATGTTTGTACATTAAAAGGCAACATGCATTTAGTGATAGTTAAAGGTGGAGTCTGCGAGTCTGGACAAAGATTGTTGATATTTGAACTCAACACCCAAATACACTCCTCCTGTCAGTGCTCCGTCAGATTTACCATCCCTCTCGCCCCCACTGCCTTTCTCTTTATACATCCATGGCCTATCCCCTGTCCTGTGCATGAGGACTAACAGATTATTTTTTCTCCAGCGCACGCACACACACAACCGACAGCTAGCGTACTGCGAGGAGATACACTGAATTTCACAAAAAGTGTATGGGATTAGAATCGCAGACTCCACCTTTCAGTTTTCTGTTTATTATTTATCTACGATTGCAAATCTGATATTATCTTTTTTTTTTTTAAGATTATTTTTATGCCTGTCTACAGCTGTAGACAGGGAAGGGGGAGAGAGGGGGGGACGACATGCAGCAATGAGCTGCGGGTTTGAATTGAACCCAGGCCACTGTGGTAAGGACTGAGCCTTGGTACATGGGGCGCACGCTCAACCAGGCGAGCTACCAGGGTGCCCCTGATAATATAATTTGACAGACATGATAGTATAAAGACAAAAATATTATTTTTATTTGGTCTGCAATTACACAGCCTATATCTCCCCTTTTTAAGGTAGTACTTTACATTTGGCTTCTTTGCATCAGCTGAGTCAGAAACAGGAAAAATACACACTTTGCATTTATAGCTTTGAGAAAATGAATCCAGAATCAATAGCTTGATCATTAATTACGTGCACAAGCTAATTGCTATTGCTATGCCTGGCCCTCAGTATTCAATGAGTACTTTGTGTGCAAATTTGTTTCGGTAAAATAAGCTTGTCTATTCACCTAACTAGCAGTTAAACCAGGGTAATAACAAGTAGACACTCAGCTAGCATGTGTCATCGTCCTTCTATTCTGAGGAATTAGATGTCGGAAGAAAACAGGGCAAAGAAGCAGCTAAGTGGATCCTTCTCTCTGATCTAGTCAGCCTTTGATCTATTTCTGGTGGGTGCTGGTGGTACAAGTAGAGGGATTTGCTCCTAAAATGAGTGTCATCAAGCCATTGCAAACCCGTGTTTGTGATCTTTTCCTACTTCTCTGCACTTTGCAGTACTCCGCTATGGTCTTTGTCAAACTATTTTCTGCCCTCGCCTGTCTTTCCTCTTTATTTACCACAACAAAGGCATCCTCGGAGCCTCGAGCGCTTGATTAGGTTTTCCCTTTATGGATAAGTCACTTTAATGTCTCATTCAGCTCGTGTTTGTGGGCACAAAGATATTTATCATCATGGCAAAATGGTGCTGAATAGCCACTTGAAGTGGCTTGATGAGAATCTAATTAAGATTAATCGTTATCCCTTTGTAAGTAACTAAATCTTTGAACCCTGCCTTTCAGTCAGACCAAATCATTCAAATGACTGCCCGTTTGTTCAATGTGTTCCTGTGTGCTGTCCCAGTCCAGAGAGCACCTTTTGATAAATATTTAAACGGGCTAAATGCAATAACAACAGGCTCCTAAAACCCAATTTGTTTCTATTTCCCGGCTTTTGATAAGACTGCAGATTCGGTTACACAGTCATCCGATCATTATTCTCTATCCAGTGTCCTACCTGGTCTCTGGGCTCTCCACAGCCCCTTTATGGCCATGTCTCTAATACTGAATGGAAATTGTGGTTGTGGGAAGCGGAACAGGAACAGATTGGTAATATCTATGTCCTTTCATTTATGTGCTTAAGGGTATGTGTCGTGTGTGTGTGTTTCTGCATGTGCGCACAGAGGCAGGTATAGACCTTTTGTGTTGAAAAAGGTGCTGATAAATAATGTAGCGTGTTTTGAATGACGAAGCCCTGCGTTTCCCTGGGAAGTAACTTGTTCCTTTTATGAATATTTCATTATATTAGCTAATTAATCCAGTCAGTCTAGGCAATCATAACTAACTAAAAGCCCCCTTGCTGCTCTGGTGTAAGGCAGCTGGGCCTAAATCTTTTCTAACCTGATTACTGGTGATGCTGATGGACTCCGATTCGTGATGAGTTAGTGTTGTTTATTGGATTGAATGATTGATGTCAGCCAGCTTGTTAGTTGGGAAGACAGATGCAGACTACAGCAGGAGAGGGACAGATGCCAACAGAGGGCTGTCGCATGAGAAACCTTTGTACTATAGAGACAGAGTACATTTAAGTCCCGCCCCCACCAGGGGAGGAGAACTCTCTGCTCTCATTGACTTGTATTGCGTGAAGGTGCCTCATCGTCAATTTCGTCTGCTAGCAAACAACAGAAAAATGCCTAAAAGCTGCTGTGTGTTGATATTCACTACTAGCAGGGTAAATAACCCATAACTGGATCCCACAGTCTTCACTTTCTTCCTGCTGATTCATCACATCTGTATCCACTTTTGTCTTCATAAAAGCTCAGTTTTTCGGGTCGGCAGCTTATAAAAACTTAAGTCATGGGTTATTTACCCTGCTAGTAGTCAATATCAACACACAGCAGCTTTTAGGCATCTTTCTGTTGTTTGCTAGCAGACGAAATTGACGAGGAGGCATCTTCACGCAATACAAGTCAATGGAGAACCCCTGTGGGTGTGGCTTTCAGAGTATGACGCAATGTGCTCTGTCTCCATGCATGCAATTATACTGTGCATATTTATTGGATATGCAGTTCTGTTACTTTGAACTTCATACCGTGTCTCCTACTCCTACTTTTTTTTTTGTCTGGGATTTTGTTTTTCCTGGCCTTTCCACTCAGACTTATCATAGACTCATACAGTACAGCAACAGCTGGACTTGTTCAGACAGTACTGCTCTGCACATGACTGAGCTTACAGACCCAAAGATATACCCATACATGTAAGTGACATACAGTATATTGACCTGACAAAGTTTCGATCGATGAGGAGGTGGCGCATCGTGATGCATCTGGATATCGATTTGAATCGTTGACGGTCACGGGATAATCGTAATTGAATCGTGAGACCAGTGAAGATTCACTCCCCTATGTCCCACACAGTTATACTATCTCTAGCAAGTAAGTCACCTTGTGGACACAAAAGAATACATGTGTTTTACGACTATATTTTGTGTGTGTGTGTGTGTGTGTGTGTGTGTGTGTGTGTGTGTGTGTGTGTGTGTGTGTGTGTGTGTGTGTGTGTGTGTGTGTGTGTGTGTGTGTGTGTGTGTGTGTGTGTGTGTGTGTGTGTGTGTGTGTGTGTGTGATTACATATCAACACTCAACATGTGAGTGCATTGGGAGTGGGATGGCACACACGCCAGGCAGGGTGGTTGTTCTCCTCGTGAGTGTTAATCGTGATTTAGCAGCTTAAGGAAGTCACACTTCCCTGGGTGATCCCCATGTGCTCTGGCCACCACTGACACTAACAAAAGGCCACCAGCATACAACCAGGCAGTCCTTCCTACCACAGACTGCATTTTACCTCTCACCTAATGTACTTCCCGCACAAGTTGAGTGGTGAAATCGTATAAACACACATCTTGTGTTTTTGAAGTGACAGAAGCATGCTGCTTGTTAACCTCGGTCTGGCTGACAGACACAGTGACTCATGCAGCCAAAGGCAACCAACTGGCCTGGAATGTGGCCACATTGCTAGAAATACTGTTTCTAACGTCACTAAATCTTAATGCATGCAGTCCTTCTGTCCAGATAAGTCAGTCTGTGTATTTTGGCATGTATAGCACATGGTGTATGGGCTTGTTTCAGTTTTTAAAGATTTTACTGCACATAAAATGGCCTAATCTCCCTGCAGTGAGCTTTTGCACCAGGCCACCCACAGAGAGAGAGAGAGAGGGAGAGAGAGAGACATGGGAGGGGGTTGTACAAAAAACAGCAGTAACCTTTGAAGTAATTAACAGATTTAACAGATTACACTGCAAAAGAGTCTTTCTCTCTCTGTACTGCTTATAATAAAGGTATTGTGTGTTATTATAAAATGGCCGTAGAGGACATACACAGACATTTTACTTAGCAGTCTTAATACAGACTATAAATCCAGATATTGACAAAAGGACACCCATTTTTTAATAACCGAGCAGTGTTATAACAATGACTTGTGTATGCTGCTTTTGGATGAATGAACTCCTTGTGTCTCTTTTGCTGCAGTGGGCATGTTTCGTTCTTTATCTTTTGTTTTCTTTCTCCTATATCTCCTACCCTCTTTCCTCTACTGATAGCCTTTCTTTATCACCTCCCTCTTTTTTTTCATGCTAGGAGTAGCAGGCTGTTTTGCTGTTTTCTGGTAATGAGAAGCCTTACAGGAAGGAGATATGCGGGACCACTTTTACAATGATCAGTATCGATTATCCTCAGAAGCTCGCTGGAGGGGCGGGGGTTCGGTAACAGGGGACAACAAAAGACAGACATTTCTTTCTGTTGCTAAGAGACAGTAGAAGGCATGGTACTGGGGAGCGACGTGGCTACGGGTGATGGAATGACGGCACCTAATCAGGAGTGTGTTTTCAGCTGTCACACTTGTTGATCAAATCATTCTGTCGGCTGAGGAATGTATACTACTACTAGCCTATACTTCTGTTGTTATTACTACTACTACTACTACTACTACTACTACTGCTACTACTACTGTATTACAGGGCAATTATGTGTTCTGGCTTTCACATAAAGTGGTATATTGCTGAAATGAGCTTTTCTCTACTGAATGTGCTGTCACAGATTAATCCCTGGATGTAATCCTTCAGTGATTTGAGACTACAGCTGTAGTTTCATACACTGCACTGCAGAACCACAGAATTCAATAGAATAACACAGAATTCCAAAGTGACAAAATTAAGTTTCAGTTTAGTTTCTTTCTTTTGCTCACCCACTTACTATCTCTCCTCTCTATGCTCTTTTTTTTTTTCTTCTTTTTTTTTGTGGTAGTTGGGAAGTCCATGACATAAATGTACAGTGTTACACCCAAGTAAATCATGATCGAAGGAGGGTTGTCAACCCAGCTCAGATACTGCACTTTGACCCATTCAGATTGAGTACAAATGTGCATTTAACCTGCGTGTGGCCTGCATGTTGACTGTTGGGGGGGTATAGTAATAAATGAAGACCTATGACCCAAATGAACTGGCAAGACGCTTAGGAACCTTTGATGCATTACCCTCCTTCGTGTTA
Source organism: Perca fluviatilis (assembly GCF_010015445.1). NCBI lineage: Eukaryota > Metazoa > Chordata > Actinopteri > Perciformes > Percidae > Perca > Perca fluviatilis. The sequence goes on from NC_053120.1 coordinate 27,907,844, forward strand.
TGCATTGAGTACAATTCTGCATCACAAAAAGGGGCCTCACAAGGCTCTCGACAAACACTCCCTGACTGCCCCGAGCTGCTTTGCTTTTCTGTGTCTGCTTTTATCTGGATCCCCGAGGCTGGAAGCTGTCCATAATACGTATACTTTTGCTTAAGACCACTTGTCTAGGAAGTATACTAGTTGGTTCTTTGCTTTGGTCTTCACATTTGCATCACCCTTATCCAGACAGTATCACACTGGCAGCTTGAGGGTAAAATGGCCTCCCTTTGTGTGTATTGGCTATGCGAGTGCTGAATATGTTGGGGTCAGGTCTCTGTCTCTCTCTCACATGCACACAAAGGCCTTCTTATTTAGACCCTCATGAACTCTATTAGGATTTATTACCTCAGCTTTGTCCCCAGTGAACACGTCTGGCCTGTGTTCCAGATTGGGTGCACACTGAAGGAAGGGAGAGGGGAAGGAAGGTAACCGTTTGGTTAGTTTGAGGCAAGGGAGTGTTACTGACGTTACACAGACATGCATTGTGGAGTGCTGAGAGAGAGGATTGATTCAGCAGTCCAAATGGTGAGATATTTGTTAATTTTCAGCCTAAATGTAAAATAGAATTAATTTGTAAAATAGAATTAATTTATTTATTTATAAATATTTATATATATTTGCCCACATAATGCATTTAGAATCAGTATTTTACCATTTGTGTTCCCACATACCTCACAGAAACACATCTGTTGTAAGCACATAGTGATAGTGTGCTGAAGCTGACTTCATACACATTATTCCATATTGTACTGTCATAAAACCTTAGTGTTAGGCAGCAGAAGTACAAGCCGTGTGTGTGCGTGCGTGTGTAAGACTGGAGCCTTGTTGGCATTGCAGTGAGCCTTCTGCCTGTGTCCAGAGACTGGTCTAGCTAGTCTAACCTGTCATTATATTGGGCACGCTCAGCTTGAGCTGTTAAACACACACACACACACACACACACACACACACACACACACACACACACACACACACACACACACACACACACACACACACACACACAGAGCTAGTACTATGTAGACTAAAGGCGCTGACACACTAACCCGATAATTGGCCGTTGGACAGTCTGGTGAGGTCGGTGACTCGAGTCTGTTCAGTGTGTTCCGTGCCGTTGTCCGTCTGAGGGGCCGTCGGCCTTCATTTTGGCCGACCTGACATGTTCAGTCGGCGGCAGGGCAGTCGGGACTCACCCGGAAATGGCGAGCGGAATGAGCGTGACTAGAGTCTCTCAAAATCTGACGAAAATCTTTTAAACTTTGTTGATCTGAAATGAAAACAGATTCAGCAACTGCATGGCCTATTTCTCGCTTAAAATGTTTTTAGAAACATGTTTCAGTGAACTATTTTAGTACAATATGAGATCGTATTCTGAACAAGCCGCCATGATAGTCTGGCGTTGAATTTCCGGAGAAAACAAACCCATTTGACGCGTTCGTCCAGTCAGCACCGGTTTTCATTTTTTGAGCAACAATACAGATAACGCCGCCTGCTGTTATGGAGACGTATTACGTCTCGTCTCTTCGGTGTGTTCTGAGGCACTTTTTGGACCAACTCGGGGAGACTGATCAGTCCGACTGGCTTCTTCCGACGGTAGAATTGGCCTGTTCCTCTGCCTCCCAGCCTGCTTGCTTTGTTGTGGACCTCCTGTTGGGATTTGAATTGGTCCTCTGATGAATGTTGAAGCCTCAGTGATGTTAGATCACAACCAACTAATAAGGGCTGTCCATCAATAAATATGCTCACTACATTATGAATACGATCTGAATTCAGTTTGTGTGGTGACAAAGACCACTAGAATCATTCTTAAGATGGAAGACCAATTATTTGTCTGTAATCTGCTTCATGTTATAAAAGTTACTGATTTAACACTGTAAAACATGTTTTATGTTCTTTATTTTCATACAGTTTGAACTCTTCAGGAGTGTTTGAAGTAATAGCCTATATTCTTGTGAAATTAACCTGTTTATAGTTTAAGGGCAGACTTATTGCTTTTCAAGGCCTCTTTTAGTTTACTCTATTGACTGTTAAATTGAAAGCATTATACAACATTTTATAATAATTTATATGATCAGTTTACATGAAGTGTACTTTTATTTCCTGATAGCTCTTTCGTTGTGTGTTCTTTGATGGAGGGCAATGCAGATTAACCACACTTTATTTATTGGCCATTGAAATAGGCAAATGCTAGACCTCAGTGACTTTTTACACATGCTTTTATACACATCCAATATGTCTGCTGGAACCAATTCCCTGCAACTCTTCTAATGTCTCTTTGCCCTTCTTTCCCTCTCCTCTACATCCCTCCATATCTGCTGTCTTCCTCAGGTCATGGAAAGCGTTTGCCCTTGTTAGAAGTACTATCTCAGACACAGCCAACGTGTGTGCGGCGGTCGGAGGGTGCATAGCCTAAGTCAGCTGGTGGTCATGTGTGAAGCTCTGGTCTGATGCCCACCCTGCCCTCAGCGCTGGCCATGGACGGGGAGAACTACCTGCATCCAGAAGGCCCTCAGCTGGACAGCAGCTTGTTCTCTGTGGCCACCTCTAACATGGAGGTATGCTGTGGGATTTTATTTGCATTTATTTAGACGCTATATGCATTTTCAATTCATTTACATGTTTTTTTTATTTTTTTTTCTTGTCTTCACGTTACTGTATTGTGTATACAGATCTGTGTTTTCCCTCGGTTTGTGGCAGACTTAGGTTCACGTATTTGGCGGGGGTTTAGGGGTCCTCCCTCAAGAAAATGAAAGTTTTTCAAGAAAAATAAATGCAATTTGACCTAATTTTGGACCAATGTTATTACTAAAACGTTGGAAAAGCTAGAGCAGATAATAAATATATAACACCAAAAAAGCTCAAAGACAAAACTTGTTTAGTCCACTGGGGACCAACTACGATCATTAGCTGTGAGAAAAGTTATTTAGTTAGTTTGGATTCTCACATTGATTTCACATTTATTCGGCTTAGGTGGAGCCCAAACGGCTCGGGTGCTGCACCTAAGCATTATAATTGTAGGGAAAACCCTGCAAATGCAAATCAAATGTTTTACTCACTTTTATGTTAGCTCACTATTTACAAAAGTCATACATTTCTTAAAGTAAACTTAAATTTCCCTTCTTGCTCTTATAGGTTATGTGTAGCATTTTGTTTAAAATATTATAGTATTTTCTAAATAGTGCTAAGGATCAATCCCAAAAGACTGCTCAAATGTATTAATTGCATGTTGTGTAAGTTTGTAAGTACAGAACAATGCGTTCTTACATTGGAGTGGATGCTCTACCTAAACATAAAAGTTGAAACAATGCCAGTAGTAGTCATCTGCAAATGTGTGGGAAAGGAAGTGATCCTACTTGTGGTATGCATTGCCTGTCACAACTGCTTAGCTTAGCATAGCTTTTTTGCAATTCCCATGTAGAACGCAAATAAGCAAATCAAATAAAATTCCGTTCACCTCCACTATGAAGTAGCAACAGGAATTCAAAAGAATTTCCCAAAACCTCAGCTCATAAAACCGAAACTTTCTGCCCATCTAGATATCATTAGGGATAAGTACTGAAAATATGGCTGAACTGACTGAACTGTTTAAAGGCTACACTGAAATAAAGTTAAGTTATCGTACTCTGTCATCAGTAACACATGGTTTATAGTTCCAAAGACCTTCTGGAGTGAAGATTTAATTTGATGTTAATGAATACAGTGGGGCAAAAAAGTATTTAGTCAGCCACCAATTGTGCAAGTTCTCCCACTTAAAAAGATGAGAGATGCCTGTAATTTTCACCATAGGTACACTTCAACTATGAGAGACAAAATGAGAAAGAAAAATCCAGAAAATCACATTGTAGGATTTTTAATGAATTAATTGGTAAATTCCTCAGTAAAATAATTATTTGGTCACCTACAAACAAGCAAGATTTCTGGCTCTCACAGACCTGTAACTTCTTCTTTAAGAGGCTCCTCTGTCCTCTACTCATTACCTGTATTGTTATCAATATAAAAGACACCTGTCCACAACCTCAAACAGTTACACTCCAAACTCCACTATGGCCAAGACCAAAGAGCTGTCAAAGGACACCAGAAACAAAATTGTAGACCTGCACCAGGCTGGGAAGACTGAATCTGCAGTAGGTAAGCAGCTTGGTGTGAAGAAATCAACTGTGGAAGAAATCAACTGTGGGAGCAATTATTAGAAAATGGAAGACATACAAGACCACTGATAATCTCCCTTGATCTGGTGCTCCACGCAAGATCTCACCCCGTGGGGTCAAAATGATCACAAGAACGGTGAGCAAAAATCCCAGAATCACATGGGGGACCTAGTGAATGACCTGCAGAGAGCTGGGACCAAAGTAACAAAGGCTACCATCCGTAACACACTACGCCGCCAGGGACTAAAATCATGCAGTGCCAGACGTGTCCCCCTGCTTAAGCCAGTACATGTCCAGGCCCGTCTGAAGTTTGCTAGAGCGCATTTGGATGATCCAGAAGAGGATTGGGCGAATGTCATATGGTCAGATGAAACCAAAATAGAAGTTTTTGGTAAAAACTCAACTCGTCGTGTTTGGAGGAGAAAGAATGCTGAGTTGCATCCAAAGAACACCATACCTACTGTGAAGCATGGGGGTGGAAACGTCATGCTTTGGGGCTGTTTTTCTGCAAAGGGACCAGGACGACTGATCCGTGTAAAGGAAAGAATGAATGGGGCCATATATCATGATATTTTGAGTGAAAACCTCCTTCCATCAGCAAGGGCATTAAATATGAAATGTGGCTGGGTCTTTCAGCATGACAATGATCCCAAACACACCGCCCGGGCAACGAAGGAGTGGCTTCGTAAGAAGCATTTCAAGGTCCTGGAGTGGCCTAGCCAGTCTCCAGATCTCAACCCCATAGAAAATCTTTGGAGGGAGTTGAAAGTCCGTGTTGCCCAGCGACAGCCCCAAAACATCACTGCTCTAGAGGAGATCTGCATGGAGGAATGGGCCAAAATACCAGCAACAGTGTGTGAAAACCTTGTGAAGACTTATAGAAAACGTTGGACCTCTGTCATTGCCAACAAAGGGTATATAACAAATTATTGAGATGTTTTGATGAATGAGAACTTTTGTTATTGACCAAATACTTATTTTCCATCATAATTTGCAAATAAATTCATTAAAAATCCTACAATGTGATTTTCTGGATTTTTTTTTTTCTCATTTTGTCTCTCATAGTTGAAGTATACCTATGGTGAAAATTACAGGCCTCTCTCATCTTTTTAAGTGGGAGAACTTGCACAATTGGTCGTTGACTAAATACTTTTTTTAGCAGTGGGGGGCAGGTCTGTCCGAACAACAACATTGGGCCCAATAACCTCTGAATA